>NC_092458.1:36418441-36731199 GCF_047495875.1 Pithys albifrons albifrons | reverse complement strand
TGTAGCCAAATATCTACTTATGTCTGAACTGGTCTTTCTTACCAGTAGAGAGCAATAGGTGGGTTTAGGTTGCAGTCTGCCCTGTCCTATAGATAAATCTGAAGCAAGTCAGAAGAAGGGCCTTAAAGATTTCTGTTTTCTTTCTGCTGACTATAACATATCAGTAGATACCAGAAGATATGAGTAACTCAGATGTAAATATATATAAATCATGGAAATTAATCCTGTCTACCAGGAAACTCTTCCTTTTGTTTCCTAGGTTTTTCTGTTAAATGATATGACAAAACCACAGAATAATTATTGACATTCAGATATCTTAAATGCAGTCTTGGTCTTGCTGTCAGCTTAGCCTTCATGAGATTTGCAAGGCAGCTACTGCTTTTCCTCACTCACTCCAGAGTCCACTCAGGTGATGGCTGGAAGTGTTACCAAGTGAAAGACCAAAGTAGCTTTATCATGCTGCTGGTGGATAGGAGAAAGTAGTGTGTCAGTCAGCACTGCTGGTGTGTCACCTTCCCTGACCACCCACTGAATTCCATTCACTGAAATCAGTTCTCTGGATAAATCACCAATTTATCAACTCACAATAGGGTAGCAATAGAAAATGTAATGTACCTCTGACAATCCGGTCACAATTGTGCTCATGATGCACTGATTATTGCAATGCAGCTTTTTCTATAATGTGTTCTGAATGGCCCTCCAGAAGAAATGTCAAATAAGATGTTATTCTTATAAAGTGAAAAGCATTTCAGAAGGTTCTTCTAAATGTCTTAATATTATGCCCTTTCACCTATAGATCTGTGAAGCATAAGAAGAAATCAGAACCTAAAATAGCCTGTCTGCAATTTTCATTATCTGCCATGATGCTTAATTCACTTTAACTGTAACTTTAGAATTCTATTTTCACTGATAATGAGATAAAACTAGGGTTTACAGATCATTAACTCTTCTTAAGTAACAATCTGTGTCATAAAACTGAGGGAACTTCTACTTTTGTAGATATAAGTTCAGAATTGCCATGGACTGGAAACACACAGATGAACAACTCATGTAGTAGATAATTTGCTGTAGAACGCGATCCTACCTTATTTTCAACATGTCTGTTGAAGCACTGAATAAATTTTATTGTTAGAAAACCAAAATGAACATTTGCTGTTTTGCTAATGTCATGATTTTTATTTCTAAGTAACAGCCAGACTAATAACAAATTGTTATTATTAGTAGTAGAAACCAGTTCATGATAATGAGCTAATGATCATGTAGTCAAGTCCATATGCATGCATTCTTGGAGCTTGGTGAATTCTCTTCCATTCCACAGCTTCCTTAATATGCTTTAGTTTCTTATCCTATTTGAAAAACTGTCCTGTGTAATGATAGGCATGAGATTATTTAAATTGACTGTAATTGTGATTACTTTTCTATGTCGTATTCTAAGTTCTAGTTGTTAACAATGAAAATGTTTGGTTTGAAACTTTTTTCAGAAAATTTAATTCGAAGTTTTAATCAGCATTTTTCCTCAAAAGTAATTTCATCTTTATGCTCGCTACTAGTACATTTATATATAGAGAGAGCATACAAAGAAACAGTGATATTTTCAATTTTATAGCATCTAGATAATGGCTGGGCATCCCGTTGTTCTCTTGTCCAGTTGGCCTAGTTGTGCTGCAAGCCATGTTGTTAACGAACAAACAAAAATTGTACTCTCTGGCTGAAAGAATTAAGAATTCGTTTGGAAAATTTTCTTTTGTAATTATTTCTTTTCTATAAATCTCAATTTAGACACAGCCCTTTGCTCAGATGAATAATTCGCTGCTCCAACTAGGATTATGATCCAGTTGCATGTATACGGATGCCTGGAGCCATTCCAGTGGCTCTGTGTCTTTTGACCTGAGCAGCTGCTTGAGGAGCTCTTCTGCAAATTCTGTCACAGTTCTACCCCCATACAGTGCCCCAGGTACTCTCAGTCCTCTCAAAAGGCACTAGAAAACCGCGTCAGAAGACTGAATCAAACCTCCAACACGCAAATGACTATGGAGGACCTTAGACACCTTACAGAAAAACACGTGTATTTCTTGACATGTGCACTGAGGTGGATGATTCTGAAGTCAAGAACCATGAGAAATCCTGGTATGCTTGTTCGGATGAGCTTTATCTGATCACAATATGCCTTGTTATTTAAATCAGTCCTTTATCTGATTTTTGTAAGGCTTCAATCATTCATCAAACTACTTGATATTAAGCTGTCTAGAGTTTCATATATTCTGTTCTGAAAAGAGAATTCCACCTTCTGAAAATGAATGCTACTTTTGTCCAATATTAAAACCAAAAAACTGGTCTAATATATGTCATATCTATTAATATCAACCCTTACCAAGAGGAAAAGGTCTTAAAAGTCACATGAGGCAAAGCAAAGGATAAAACTATTTGCAAATTTTCTGAAAAAATTATTTATAATGTCTAGGAGAGGGAGTTATGCTGATGACCTTCAAATGAATAAAATGAAACAGATAAAGAGAAAAGAACAGTTTAAAAAAAAATACAAGCACATCCATGGCTCTAAAGAATGGATACTGAAGATGATTATCCTATATGTTTAGAAATATTATGAATGAAATTTTGTCGTTGATTTTTTTTTTTCTGAAATTTCTATCTCTCATTATTATAACCATCTATTTCTGCTTGTAGCTATGCTTTCTTTGTGGATGGATGAAATGGGCAAAGAACATTGGTGTGTAAACATTAATCATATATAATGTGATTTTGTTCTGTTATTTCTACTACCTAGATGGAAATAAGAGTACAAGCTGTTGTTCTGGAGTTTAATTTTGCTGTAATTTGTTATCATAGAAATGCCTTACTCAGTTAACTTTCTGAGTGTGATTTAAATCTACAGTGAGATGTTATCAAGACATGCCTTTTTAAAGCTGAAAATGCTGAAGATTTTTTTAAGCAAATCAAGTTGATAGTGTGCATAACTGTGGTGGCAGGAATTGCACCAAGGGATAAGAGCTAGGCTTTTGCTCCTGTAGTCACTTGGAACTAGTAATAACTGGAAACAAAAGTAATTGCTTGTGAAAGAATTCATGTGAGAACTCGAGTTGAGAGGTTTTAGCTAAAAAATACACTCCCAGATATAAAGCAATATTTTTATATGGAACAAATTAGGAAAAGGATATTTGTTAACAGACAACTATACAGCATTTAGGGGTAGGAGGCAGTTCCTGCGGGTCCCTCCAAGCCAGGGAGCAAGAGAGGGGGCTGTTCACTCAGAGAGACTCGAGATGGAAATGTTTTATTGAGCAGTCATGAGGCTTTTATAGGATTCTGAGGGGAAGGTGCTAGAACTTGGACAGGATTTGGTAAGGGCTCGGGGGGGAGGCAGTGATTTGGCATTTGGCTAGCCAATAGGGGAAATGGAAGAATCAAACACAATAGGAAGCAAGGGATTGGGGATAGATGGGTGAGGTACCAAATGGGGCTAGGACAGAGTTGGGGCTGGCTAGGTGGGCAGGATGAACATAGCACTGTCCAGGGAAGCCATGTGCCTGCTGCATGTAGGGACGGAGAGATGGAGACAGATCAGGACAAAGCTACACGGGAAATAAATGTGAGGGGTGAAAACCACACAGGGAGATAACAATAAATCTCTCTGAACCAAGAACGTACAGTAAAATGCGTAACTTTCAAACTCCCATAACCAAAGTCTTTCATATATGCAGTTGGTACGGTCTGGCTGCTTTCCAGCACTGTCCTTCTTGGAGGTCCATTTTAGCTTTCTCCCACAGACAACTACATTTAGAAGCTGCATCTATATTGCTAAGTAAGAAAGGGATCAAGGATGAGAACACACTGCTTCACATACCCAGTGCTTACAATTAGACTCTTAATAAGAGATTTACCTCAAGGAGAACTGGTTGGAAAAATAAAATCAGTTACAAAGACTGAGAAATTCAATATCTGTTGCTGTAGCTTATTGCCCAGTTCTCTTTTATTCAACACTGTAGACAACTCCCAAAATTGTATCTGTTTACTTGAATGAAAATGGTCAGGAGCTATCCATAACCAGGCAGACTGTTGGGAATCATTTGTAAACTATGCTAAGCTTCAAATTGGAGTCAAGCGTTTTTGTGGTTGGATCTGTTCAAATCTGTTATGGCCAGGAAGCATGCTAATGATGGAACAAAATGTATAGTATATGCTTGTGCTTATACTTATGTACTTCGCACAAAGCTAGAGCTTTTTGTTCCAAAAATCCTCATGGGATACTATTGTGAGGGACTATGAGCTGTAATACTAGTGAGCTAAACACCAGTCCCCGATATAAACTGGACTTCACATTTAGAATGCACATTTTTGTACAGGAAAGGAAACCCTGCTGGAGACTCTGGCATACAGATTCACGAGTAGTTTTTTAATGAGATCTGCCAAGAGAAATGGTGTGTTTTTAAGTATTCAGGTATGTAATGCTAAGCAAAGGGGAAAAAAATAGCACAGTTTATTTCTGTCATTTTAAAGAGTGCCAGATAGTAATACTTCTAGAAATAATTCTTCTGGATTTGCTTGGATTTAGATGAATTGGATTCACTTCTAGCTTCCTTTGAGATTTAATCCAGAAACACTTATGATGTGCACATAAATCACAGAGTGACAGAATATGCAAAGCAGGGAGGGACCCACCAGTATCATTGAGTCCAACTCTTAGCCCCACACAGGACCATCCCCAAGAGTCACATCAGGTGCCTGAGAGTATTGTCCAAACATTTGAACTCTGTCAGGCTTGTTGCTGTGACCACTTACTTCCCTGGTGAGCCTGTGCAAGTGCCCAACCACTCTCTGGGTGAAGAATCTTTTCCAAATATTCAACCTAAACCTCCCCTGACACAACTTCAGACCATTTCCTCAGGTCCTGTCACTGGTCCCCACAGAGAAGAGATGAGTGCCTGCCCCTCCTTTTCCTTTTGTGAAGGTTTTGTAGGCTGAGGTGAAATGAAAGAGAGGAAATACTATGATTGAACTTGGTTCACATTGATTGTAACACATTGATATTTTTTATTGAAATAGAATAAAATAAAATTCATAGAGAATCAGTGTTTCCCCTGTAAGTATATGATATACAGAATAAGTAAATAGGATAGTAGATTTTTGTATGGCATCAGTTTTGATAGCGTAAACAAAAATTTCCTTGCATTTCAGTGTTCATCATTCATTACTCATTGTCTATGTTTCAGCAGGGATAGAGTTATTTTTCTGCCTAGTATCTGGTATTGTGCTGTATTTTGGGTTAGGCTGATAAGACTATTGATAACACAATAACATTTTAATTGTTGCTGAGCAGTGCTAACTCTGCTAAGGACTTTTCACCTTCTCATACCACTCTGCCAGCAAGCAGGCTGCAGGTGCACAAGAAGCTGGGAGAGGACACAGCTGAGACAGCTGGCCCCAACTGGCCCAAGAGAGATTTCATACCATACAAATTCATGCTTGGACTATAATCTGGAGAGGTTGACCAGAGTCTGGTGGGCCACTGCTTGGGTCACCAGTCAGTGGGTGTTGAGAAATTGCATTGTGCATTGCTTGTTTTGTGCATTGCTTGTTTTGTGCATTGCTTGTTTTGTGCATTCTTTTATCATTATTCTTTTCCTTTCCTTTTATGTCTGATTACACTGTTTTTATCTCAACCCATGAGTTTTACCATTTTTCTGATTCTCTCCCTCATCCCACTGAGGGGGAGTGAATGAATGGCTGTCTCTTGTTTAGCTGCCTGCTGAGTTAGACAACAACAGAGATTAAATCACTTGTAACTTCCTGTAAGCACAAGAAAATAAAAAGGAATGCAGCCTCTCATTTAAACTATATGTAGTTATATGAATGCATACATTTTTGAGAGGCAGAAGGGATCATTTTGTTTATTCTCTTTAACCACATACGTACCCTGCCCTTGAACCCCAGAATTATTTAATGCTTTAAGACCACAGCATGTTTGATCCAGAATATCTATCTATCTATCTATCTATCTATCTATCTATCTATCTATCTATCTATCTATCTATCTATCTATCTATCTATCTATTACCACGACTGTTGATAATGACTGTTTATTATTGATAAATTATAATATAATGCATTTAAAATATATGTATGATATTTTAAAATGGATGATATTGATTGTATAGATTTGTTTGATTAACTTTGAATATGTGGCAAATGAAAGATTTTCATTTGTTAGCTATTTTCAGATGCTTTGGTCTACCAAATCCATGTAAGCACTTACAAGGCTTTTAAAGCTGGTTAAATAAATCCTTGAGAGCAGCTTCTTTTGGGGTGCATTGAAGGATGAGCTCCTTGGTTAAAACAAAAGGGGTATTTTGTTCCATTTTAATCACTGTAATAGAGCTTACTTCTGTGCCATCCTTTCTGAACAAAGGAAATGAGAATGGAATTTAGGAGTAATATAACAATCCTAATGTGACAGTATTCCTATTTCTATCCCCAAAGATATCCCATTAAAATCTTTGGCTAGAACACTGTTCTTAGTAATTCATAGTCTGCTGGCTACCAGGACACCCACAATTATTTTACAGAACAGAATATTTTGTCTTCTAATATGCATGTAATATAATAGTTAGACTTGCAGATTTACATTTGTCTGTATTATAGAATGTGTTTAAAAATTCACTCGTTTGCCTCACTTGCCAGAAGAGATATTTTCTTAGAGAGTTTGTCACTTCTTTTTATTATTTAGTTGTTCTCCAGTTCTTGTGGCAGTAAAAGATTTGTCATTACTGTTTTGGTTTTGATATTGCTTTCTGGATCATCAATAAAAGTTTTAAATAATCTCAAAATATTACCATTCCCTATAGGACTGTACAACAACCACACAATCCTTAGTGACAATTTTCCTAATTGTGCTTAGACTGTGAGATATGTAGAGAAGCTTTAAGTACTCTCACAGATACCTTAGATGCTGCAGCAAGGAGTTTACTGAAATGTTTTATAGTAC
This sequence comes from Pithys albifrons albifrons, assembly GCF_047495875.1. Taxonomy (NCBI): domain Eukaryota; kingdom Metazoa; phylum Chordata; class Aves; order Passeriformes; family Thamnophilidae; genus Pithys; species Pithys albifrons. Next base: position 36,724,199 of record NC_092458.1, on the reverse strand, counting down.
CAAGTCATATATTTAAAGAACCCTGTAGCTACTTTATTACAAGAATGTAACTTCTGTAATGCAAACATTTTCATTCTAAAAGATGAAATTTCACAGAATTTACTATGGAACTTTTTGGTATTATAATCTGGTAGATAATTGTTGTTTGTGTCAAAGAAAGCATTCCACTAAGCCATCAGTGAAAATGCCAAGGGGTATTTGGCAAATGAGCAGTGAAAGTTCTAAAGGGGAGACCAAACTTGCCAAAGCTATGTGGTCAAGAAGGGAATCTGAAGACTCCCAAGGACCTTACACTCAAATCCGTAGCCTGTGTACACATACCATAGTAGTGGAACACACATTTTCTGTGAAAATAGAATGCCACTGGCAGAGGACATATTATTTTTAGATCTCAAATACTTAGTTCAATAAATGTTCATCAAAATTAAGAGAAAGACCCGGCAAATATGGACTATTAGTGTGTCTACTACAGTCTCACAACACCGGTGAACTAATCTTTGCCATAACTCAATCTAACATGACTGCCAACCATATTTGCTGTTATTTTCATTGAAATTGAAAGACAATAAGGTATGAGTCAACAAATCATGGGGTTTTGGTTTGGGGTTTTTTTTGAAGCAGAAATTTGGTAGATTGGAAAAGATTTTGTGACACTTAAAAAGAAAGAGATTATTTTAGACTGTGACACAATGGGAAGAACATTCATTTGTACTTTTTATGGGGGCACATAATATACAACTAGTAACCCTTCTTATTCAGCTGGAAGACCCAGTAAGTGTATTCAAAATTCTCCAGTTATAACATGTACTTATTTTCCTTCTAAATAATGACTGTATAAAAAGTGCATCACAACAATTATTTTAAATGCCTTTTATATTTTTTTTTTATAATATGAGTCAATCTAGCTTTGAAGAAGTACATGGATAGTATAAATTAAATAAAGAATTTGTATTAGATCCAAGTGTTACTTAGTAGAGAACCAGCACTGTGATTTGTGAACTTATATGGAGACAATATTTCTTCTTGTACTATTAAGGAGACTGAAGAGAATAACAAAGTCTAAATAACAAATGATCTTGTTCATTATCTATTTTTTCAAGTATAATAAAAAGTTTGGAAAAAAATTGAAGAGCATTTTTTCAATCTTAATCCTACCTTTAAAGGAATTTAGTGGGATCATCTGGGTTTTCAGGTTTCTGTCATAAGTCAATAATGTAGAATAAGGAAAAAAAAAGAGGTGAAAAAAGAGAGGAAAGAAATAAACAAGTTGGGCTGAAATTTAAAGATGCAGACTTTATTGAGCCAATATATTTTTAAGAATGAGTTACAGAGTATAGAGGAGGATGCATGTTCTTAGGATGAAATAATGTGTGTACATTTATATATAAATACACACACACACACACACACACACACACACACACACACACACACATATATATATATGGTGTACTCCAGAAACTTTGGTGGTGACTTTTGTTTGAAAAACTGCATGCTGGAAGTACTTGTCCACATTTATGCCATAGAGCTCAGGGATAACGAGTACCTTATACATCTGGCTTTGGAAATGTGTCATGATTTGAACTGGGGCAAAAAATATGAGAAGTGTGCTGTTTAACTGAATATAGTTCATTAAACTGTCAGTGTTTTGTTACCATAAATAGTATTTTGGCAGACGTATGGCATGGATTACACAAGGAGCAGGGAGCAGGGCAGCAATACAAAGAAACATTTTTTCCTCTTAGCTAGGTAGTTTGTCTTTCAGGTAGCATGTAAATGCTTAATAAAAGTTCTGAATTAAAATTGAATAAATTGGTCCTGCTGATTCAGTGGTGAATGGCATTCTCCTGCTCTTACACAGTGTGGCAAGTGGCTTTTATAAAACTATTGACATTTATATGGGTTGTAGTAGTGATTACAATATTTTTTTGCTGGGCACTGTACAGCACTTAACAAATCAACTGCCTGGGAAGTGGCTCCAAAATCTGTAAATAAACTCAGTCTATTGGTTGAAAATATGAACCCAGTATCTTGTTAAACAACAAAACAACCACATTTTTGAAGGTATGAAACAATTGATTCTCTTTCAGACTATTTAGCATTTACTTTCAGGAGAAAGAACTATGACATTATTAAATTAAGGAATCTGAGCCAGCAGTGTTTAGGCCAGTGTAAAGAAGTCATGCTAGATTGAAGCAAGTGTAATGAAAAAGCCTCCACAAACTGATATTTTGGCTAAGAAAAAGTTATAAGAACTCATAACACTTGTAAGAACTTGGTTCTTTAGAGATTATGATGTTTTTATGTTATCTGACATGTAAACTAAACTGAATATCAAGGGGGAAGAGGGCATATTGCATATGTTTGTATGCATGACAGTCATACCCCCTAGTATTTGAAACCCATTTGAAGACCATTATTGGCCCTATTGATATGGATAAACAAAATGGAGGCAGAGAACAAACTTATGTACTGGACCCAAATCACCTATACTGCTTAGGCCAGTATCACCTATCCCTTTGCTTTATTTTAGGTCATATTTATTAGTTCTGTTTAAACAATGCCTGGATGTTATTTGGAAATAGTTCTCTCCATGCTGGCTCTACCTCTGACTGTACTAGTTTGGTCTGCTGCTCCTTGGTCAAGCATTTGATATTGTCCTAACACATTTTTTTCCTTCTACTACATGTCTGTATGACACATGCAGAGCACACAGATATGTTTTGTATTCACCAATACAGAGCTGCAATACAGCTGTCATACTATTTCACACATTTCAAACTGAAAAATTCACACAAAATAATAAATGTACCCTAAGCCTCTGTAGAGACCACATGGATCTTTAAAAGATCCAGGTACAGCTGCTTGGTAGTACAGATGCTGTCTGTCTGTTCTAAGTGTACCTATAAAAAAAATGGTGACAAACTTTTTAGTGGAACCTGTTGTGATAGAACAAGAAGTAATGATATTAAACTGAAGGAAAGTCAGTTTAGACCAGATATAAGGAAGAAGTTTTTTGTAGTTAGGGTGGTGAGGCACTAGAACAGGTTTCCCAAGGAGGTGATGCCCCATCCCTGGAAATATTCAAGGTCAGGTTGGATAGAGTTCTGAGCAACCTGGTCTAGTTGAAGATGTCCTGTCTCATTTCAGGAAAAGTTGGACTACATGGCCTTTAGATGTCTCTTCCAAACTTAACAATTCTGTGATTCTTTGTACCTATCCATTGCACTTCGCCTCTGGGCCAGAATTCAGTGCCTGATCTTCTTTTATAGTAATAAAGACACAAAAATTTTGTACTTTAAAAAAAAATTAAAAATAAATTATACATCTTCAGATACCACACTTTTAAATCTGTCTATAAGCCAGAGTGAAAAAATGAATCAGAATTCTGATTTTGTTGACCCTGGAATTTCCTTAAGAATAGACATACATGAAATTTTCGGTAATCACTGGTGCTTTCCATATGTACTGCTAACTTTCATACTTTATCTTGTCTTCAGCTGTTGCAGGTCAAATCTTTTCCAAAATATGATAAATGGGATCTCCAACAAACAGGGGTGGAGGTGTAGATGAACAAAGCAGTGGTGATTGTGATGATGAAGATGGTTGCAGAGGATCTGGAAGTGGAGAATTTAAAAGAACCCCGAAAATTACAGACTGCAAGTCCATGATTTTGTTTTCTTCATGCATTTAAATAATGAACTGGCATATTTTCCACTAACAAACCACTGAATTATCTTGGAAAAGATGTGGGAAAATTGTCTACATAATGTTTCCAAGATCTGCAGGAATAGGCCTGCAATTGTAGGATTGCTGTGAGCGCAGGATCAATATGAATATCAGTTTCATTGTAAAACACGTTAAAACTTATTTGGCATAATATAGACTGACCTCAACACAGTATTTTAGTCAAATAATGGTGTTACAGTGACGTCTCTGTGAGGTAATACTTTTAACATAAGAGATTTGGCAGTTAAAAAAGATACATTTTTGATTAAACTGTGGCGAAATATGAGGCTCAGTGCTGGTAGCTGCATTTCCTAGAAAACTACTGGAACCAACATACTAAAGCACTCAACAGTAATGCCACTACTGCTTCTTACACATTTTCCATTTTTCTTACTGTTATGTTTTGATGTGTTTTTTTGTTTGTTTGTTTTTGAGGTTTGTGGGGGGTTTTGTTTAGTTTGTTTGTTTGGGTGGTGGTTTTTTTTTGTTTGTTTGTTTGTTGGTTGGGGGTTTTTTTTGTTTGAATTGTTTTGTTTTCTGAAACACATTTAGAACAAATTTCTTTAAAACATCATGTTATTGTGCACTTCAGTGGCATGGAACTCCAATCATGAGCAAACAAGTAAATTAATTACTTTTGTGAATCAGGACATTTGTCTACATGTCTTCTTTCTCTTTGCAGTGTAGAAATATTGGAAGAGAACGTGGGAATAGAAGCAATTTTTCATCTAAATTGTATTTCTCCATTTTGGATTTTGTATTGCAAAATTCAGTATTAATAGACAAGAAGTAAAGGTTGTTGTAAATCCCTGAATGTATCTATATTTACTGAATTTGAGTGTGCTACATGTTTTCAGGCTTAGATGAGAACCCCAAGTCCTTCTTGACTCAACAGTGAAGAGGCAATTTAAATAGAGAGTCTGTAGTATATGGTTGCCTAATTCTGTTTGAATAGCTGGAAAAATGAGACTAAGCATTCTGGGCCATGCCTTAACAAGTCAGTTTGGAATCAGCCTAAGATCCTCTTGCACTGATACCTAGTCTACATATTTTCAAGCCCTGCTAGAGGTCCTCCAGATGGGATTTTGAGAGATCTCAAAAAAAGTTTGGATACTTACTTCCTGAGAGTGCCCTTGAAGATTTAACTTTGAAAAAATAAGCTAGAGATCAAATATTTAAAACCAGATGTTCTTTGAATGCTAGATATATTATATCTATTTGATAATGACACTCTATGGTATTGAAAGACTGTAAAATAGTCTTAGAATATGACTAGAGCTATTAAGAAAGTATTAAATGATGAAAGAATTGCAAGAACAGTATATTTTATTCTACTGCATTAGAATTTTCTTCATATTGATATATTTAATGCAGTCTTTTCAAAATGTCAAAATTATAATTAGCCTTCATATTCTCTTTATACTACATGTCTTGTAAATTGCTAGAATTATAAGCTATGTATTAGGCATAGTGAAGCTTGCATGTAATGGTGTTTCATTTTAAACTTTTCTAGGATATAGAACAAAAATATGATTCCATACTGTTCAATATTTTGACTTGTGCATAAATCTTGAGTTTCTAGTACCTTCCAGCCATTGTGATTTTATGGACTTATGCTGGTATGCAATTATTATTTGGAATTCACTTTAAAATCTGTCTTGAATATACACTAGAAGGTGTTCTACTTTCTTCTGTGGTGTCAGGTGTGGACTGTCCGTAGAACCACTAAAACTTTCTATGAGTATGAATTTTGTTAGAATATAGATCAAGAGAATATTTTTTTTCAGAAATCCCTTAAACATATGTTTAAGATAAATGAAACAGCTACTTGAAATACTCTTCTTTTGTATCACTTAGTCCCACTCACTTCAGTAGGATCTTGCAAATTTAAGGTTGAATTGAAAATGTAAAAAAGTAAAATAAATATATTTTAGTAAGCAAACAAAATTATCTTCTCAAGATTTATGATTTTATGTGACAAACTAGAATTAAAAAATAAAATAGAATCATAATTTAAGCTGATATTTTAATATATATGTTTATGCAATTTATGTAACATTTTAGATAATTTTCTTAGCTTCAGGTGATTGGTGTCAATTTCAGGATAAGTCAAATCATAAACTCCTTGTTTGTAAACTGAAAAGTTATATTCACTCTGGTGGTATTACTTACTGCTCTTCAAAAAGTATGTCTGAACTTCAGCTAAGCCTACAAATTGACCACAGTATGTTTGATCCTCAGCATTAGCTTCTCTGTGGTGACATACAGATAGCATTATATTCCTTATCAAGAAAACTTTTTGCATTCCTTTATTTTTGGACAACATTACTTTGTCTCATAACCAGTCAGGGAATAAAGGGGCATTTCTACCTATTTTTTACTATAATAGAGTCTAGAGGTCCTAGCTGAAGTGCAGGTCTTTTTTTTGTTAGCTGCTGCAGACACTTTCTCCAAGTGTCTGACTTTATCAGAAAAAAATTAATCATCCTAATAAGCTGAAAAAGTATGACACAAAACTAGCCATTTTTAGTTTATTTTGCATTGCTTTGTAAAAATGTAAAGTGTAAAGAGCCATCTGCTTTATTTGGTGTTGGGATTTTTTTGATGCCATGTCATTGCCTTTTGAATATGCGTATGATACTCAGACTTGGAAGGAACAGAGAGGAAGGGTGGGCACATATTTCTGCTAAGGTAAAATTGTACCAATTTTATGCGTACATGTAGCTTCTGAAGTGAAAGATTACTTATTTCCCCACTAAGAATTGATTCCTTTTAGTGCTGTAGACTGACAAATGTGTGATGACAACCTTTAGGCTTCAGTAGGCCAATGAAGAGATTTGGTACTGGTGATTCAGAAGTAATAGCCTTAGTATTACACTAGTACTTAAAACATATTATATTTTGAAAAAAATCTGGGTTTCATATCAAACAGTCAATCATTACATTACATTCAATGTTTCAAAGTGCTACAATTGTGGTGACTGCTGTGCTCTTTCATAAGTACTTTTAAAATACAGTAAATTAGTGCAGTTATTTGTAGAAATAATGTTAGAAAGGATAGTGCCCTTTAAATGTATGAAATAAACAGTAGTATAAAGTCTTGACACTTCATTTGCTAGCTTTATTCTACTCTAACCCAGGAGCTCCCACAGGACTATTTCATGCGCCACAATGAATTTCCTCTTTGAAAATCCCTGCAGAATGAAGCAGTAATAACAACAAATACTTATCACCTATACCGATTTGAATCTGTTTTCAAATACCTCTGTGAGGAAGGGTTAATCCTGATATCACTCCTCTGAGGTTCTCAGTACTATCTATCAAAATTCTCAGAAGACTTTTAGCAAGATCACTAATTTTTGAAAAAGTGCTCTACCACTGGTTTGTCTTTCTTTGCTCATTTTCAATTGCAACACAGGTGTTTCTTTACTACAGGCAGAGATCTCCTAGTTCAGGGCACAAATATGTGGAAATACTAAGGATGTGCTTGTGCTTAAAGTATATACAGATGAATATTTGTTGATTTTTATCTCACCTGATATTCATCCTGTCTGAAGAAAGAAGTCTCCTAAGTGTTTTGTTTCTCAGACTACTTAATCTACAGATTATTATTTTCTTCTTCAGTTATGCAATCAAGGTAAAATAGCTTAGAAAAGGCTTTATGTTGTGATCTTCATGTAAATAAACCAGTCTGTCTCTTATATGACATTATACTGCATTCTCAAGTCTCAAACATCCTTTCTCCTCTTTCTGCTCCTTCACCCACTTCAGTATAGTTGGTTTTTTCACTTCTAAATCTGATTCTGATGGCATATTCTGTGACCAAAGCTACTTAAAGCTGGCAATAAAATTTCCATTATGATGTTTGCCATCTGTTGCATTGTTCTAAACTCTCATCTGCATTCTGTGCTACCTCAGTAAAGACAGACATCCCTTATGTCTGAGTAGGATTTCAGGTTTTATTTACACACAAGAGTATTCTTCCTAATTCCTGAATGTTAATGTGAGGTGTTCTTATCCAGGTATCTTTTGATGGGCTACATGTCTTCACTGTTTATTGTTCACTCAGTACAGAATATATCAATTCTATTAAAAACAAATAAGGAAAATAAAAGTTCTTTCAGTGATCACCAAACTTGGTCAAAATATTGCATTGACTTTTAACCTTTGCACTCAGATATTATACTGTATTTGTGGAACGGGTTGGATTAAACAGAAACAGTCTGTATTCCCCATCTCAAAATTTTGTCTATAGCTGGTGGTTTGTCTTTGAGACATGTCTAAAGATCTTTGTGGAGTAGAAGTGGGAAATATGGGAACTCACTGAACAATGCACCCCTTTTGAAATAGAGAATATGGCTTTGTCCCATTGTAGGCCAAAAAACTTTCACACAGAAGGTGTTTTTATCCTCCACCTTCCTTAACAGTACCTCTAAAAAATAATTTTGTAGTCCACAGTAGGAAACTTGATATATTATTCATTGTCAGATCTGTTTGAGCAAGAACTGTGTCTCTAATTGGCTTTCTGGACCTTTGTACTTGCTTCTGTGCTTTTGGCCTAAAATTAGGTGAAACAAGGAAATGGTATATTATTTCTTCATTCATTATATAACTTGTTGATTCAAACAGCTCACAAGTGTATACATATCTGGAAGAACAGTCACAAGGAATTGGGGGTTTTTCCCCTCTCTCTATTCAAGGAAACAGCTGGAAGGGTGTCCATGCTGGTGAAAATTAGAAGAAAATGCATGAATCCATGGAGAGGAGTGAGCTTTCCTTCCTGCCTCTTCATTGGACCCTTAGTGTTCTCCAGCTGATAAATTTTCTTTTATTGTTCTGTTACCACATGAAGTGTCCATCTCCACCACAACACCAACTTTATTCTGATGTATAGCAAATTAAGCTAAATGTAGTTCAGATGACACACAACCTGTATGTTACCTTGACTACACAATATCATATACTGTATTTCTCTGATTATTCCAAAAAGGAGCTCTTGAACAGCTGTAGCCTCCACAAGAGAATCCAGATCAGAAAACTGGAATATATCATTTGTAGTCAACTTCGGGAGGCATAAAGCAGTAAGCAGTAGGCGTTTTTTGGAAGTTTCTTAAAACTGGGAAGCAATAAGTAGGAATTTGTTCAGCAGGCTGTGCTGTTCCCTAGGACTTTTGTAAGAGTGGCACTGGCTACTTTTCATTCTACTGCTGTGTAATAAGAAAGCATTTAGGACATCCAGATAAATAGCTGTGGCATCTATTATCTTATTCATTTTCCTCAGGAAATATATAAAAATGAATGTGAGAACAATAAACAGTAGTATTTTGCTCTAAGTTTGTTTCTTTACTGGTAACTGCAAGTGCAAATATTTATACATTGGTTCAAGTAAATAATACATGTAGTAAAAGGCTCCAAATTTCTGGTAACTTCAGAATTAGTGGTGTTATTATAAGGTAATTCCTAGCGAAATATAACCTCATGTTATTAATGCAGGTAATTTGTAATAATTGCACTGCTCTGTTTAGGCCATGTTTTAGTGAGTGTGCTCATTAAATGTTATATGATAACTTTAAACCCTTGAAGAGCAATTGTACTTCTTTGTGTTTTGGTAGGTTCTGTCATAAAAATCTTCATGTGGAGTGTAACGTGTTAATACCAGGTAATACTGTTACAAAATATTAAATTTTATATTTGACTTTATGTCTATGTGAATTCCCTCAGCAAATTTTATGTAACCCTTCCCCTTATTTGTTTTTGAACTAATGATTCAACCTGAGAGTACAGCTTCAATCTGTTCCACAGGTTAAATTCTTCACATGAGCACAAATGTTGAATCACAAGAAAACGTTGTGCTGAGAGAGCACATAGATCCTCTTTTAATAAGAAACAACTAAAAATTGAAATGTCATAATTTTTTTTCAAATGTATAATATGCATATTTAGGTCACATCTTTTTGCAAAATAATATATGAGAAAGTTGTGCTGTAGCCTTTTCTAAATTTTCACATGGCATTTCAAATGGAGTTACTTAGGGTTTTTTCTCCCTGGCTGTATTGAGTCTGGCTGAGATGGAGCTCATTTTCCCCACAGCAGTCCTCACAGTGCCGTGCTTTGCACCGGTAGCTGGAAAGGTGTTGATGACACACTAGTGTTTTGGTTGCTGCTGAGCAGTGCTGGCACAGGACTAACACTCTCTCTCAGCTTTCTTGCCCCCATTCAGGTTTGGGGGTAGACAAAATCTTGGGAGGGGACACAAGCAGGCCAGTGACCCAAATTCATCAAAGGGTATTCCATACTATATGATGTTGGCTCAGATATAAAAGCTAGGAAAAGAAGGAGGAAGATTGGTGCATTTTCTGTTATCAACACTTACCTTCTGCAATGACCACTACACATGCTGAAGCCCTGCTTATTGGGAAGTGCCTAGACATTGCTTGCTGATGGGAAGTAGAGAATAAAATCTTTGATTTTTTTTTTTTTACTTTGCATGTGTACGCACATTTTACTTCTGCTTTAGCAAACTGCCTTATCTCAACGTACGAGTTCTTTTCCATCTTCTCTCCCTTGTCCAACTGAGAAGTGGGAGTGATAGAGCAACTTGGTGGGCACCTGGTGTCCAGCCAGAGTAAGCCCACCAAACTACTTCATGTCATTATATACCCAGCAACTTTACCTGTGCAAACTCTTTTCATTGGTGAAGGTCTATGCTGGGCAATCCACAAATCCCCTTTTTTTTTTTTTTTGTGAAAATCATTGAAACTTTTATCACTGGGGTTTGCTTATGCTTCAATAATTTGAATCATTATCTATTTCTGTGCCAAGACTTGATCGTGCATCCACAAAAATCTTTGAACTTCATATGTGTTGGCAATATGTACCTTCTTTCTGAAAGTAACTACTAATTTCTTGAAATGTAAATTTTTCATGGTCATTACAATAGATCTTTCTCTTTAAAAGACTTTCAGTTCCATAAAAGACAAGGAAAAGATAAGAGCTCATATTATAAGTCTTTCTGTGAAAAGGATGAGATGCTGCTAGCCTCCCAATTAGTAATAGCTTATGATAATGTTATTGTAAGTTTTATATGACACCGTCAAAGGTGTGCTATTTACTTATCCAATGCCCTCAAATGAGCCAGTGGAACATTGGTCAAAGTTAAACCTTCAAAAAGCATCATACTATCCCATGTATGTTGTCTCTTAGCTTTACCTATTTTGTCTCCCTCTGGTTCAAAGCCTGTGTAGTTATCTAGGTAGAACAGGAAAAACTAGAGGGAGAAAATAATCACGCTAAGTCTCTAGAGCTGTGGTTAAAGCCATACAGCTGTCATGTGGGTCATAACCAGAATAACCACTTCACTAGTGTCTGACCTGAATTTTGGTCTTTCCTTTCCTAAAAAAAAAATATAAAAATTTAAAAGGTTTATGTTTCATCCCATTAACAGACAAGAGCTTTGAAATTTTCGTCAAGGAAATAACTTCTGAAAAAGAAAAGTGTACCTTTATGTATTTGTTTTTCATACAAGACATCAAAAATCCTTATCTACCCTATATTAGGTTACGTACTCTTTATTTTTGCATGTGCATCTGATATATGCAAAATCAAGGTAAAATGCACTGCTAGTTTATGCAAAGTATTGTTAATTGTAAAATAATAAGGCTAATATGTTGGATTTGAAATTAGTTCTGATCAACTTCTTCCTGGAGTCTGTAGGCATCATTTCACCAACTTCATATGAGTTTATATTTTCCAGAGAGACCATATAATGACTTTAATAGAAGTTATGAAGTTCTAATTATATTTTAAAAGGAATTACATTGTAATAAGATCACTAATTCTGAAGTTACCAGAAATTTGGAGCCTTTTACTGCATGTGTTATTTCATTGAACCCACATCAACTATTATTTTTCTAATTATATCAGGTTATTCATTAGTTATAATTCAATAAATAAATATTTTTATTATTTATTGTCTTGTTTGAAATGTGTTTCATAACAATGTATTGATGATATGAAGAGAAAATTTTTTTAAAACTCTTGATCACTGGGTTCAAACCACCTTTACTGTCCTATCATATACTTCCATGAATTCAGTGGGTGAGAATTTATATTGTTTTCCTTTATACAAAATAAAAATTACCAGTTTCCCATAAAATGTGTTCCTTTTAAGCAATTATATTATAAATCAATAACTTTCTTTAAATACTGATGTCTAATCCTCAAAGACCTGTCAATTTTTGCTTCAAATAAGCATTCCAAAAGTCAAGATATTTTTTAAAAACAGACCTTCTGATCTCCAGTTGCCCTCATCTGTGATTTTGCTATGTGCAGGAGATCTTCCTTTAACTCATAATTCTGATTTTTTTTAACACTGTCCATGAGGGTTTTTTATTTCTACTTACTGAAATAAAGCCTCAAATAAAATGTAAGAGGTTTTTTTCTGTAGAAATTAACTGTTTTTATTATGTTGAGTGAGATAAAATATAAAGCTAGCCTTTATGCAGTTTGAAAGTCTTATCATAATCTAGTAAGAATCTCCTTGACTGTATGAGCTCTATTTCCAGTCACTGTAGCAGGAGCTAGCTCACATTAAACTTCGTACTGTAGATATCTACATTTAGATAAGCTAAGCTGGAGATAAATTCACTTGGTTTTCAAAGGCTGACTAACTAGAACAACCCTGCTAGATGCTGGCCAGTAGCAGTGAGATTAGATGGGCTAAACAGGTCTCATTTTTCTTACTTAGAGCCTCATTAAGCAAACACTGCTCAAGGCCAGTAGACGTGCTTAAGGAAGGGAAAATCTCCCGGTTCATTGTGATTTACCCAGTGGCAGAAACAGGTTATGCCACAACTCAACAGACATAGACTTCATCAAAGTATCCTTTGTGGAATGATGTAGTCACTGGCATTTTTTATGTCAAATCCATTAGGGCCCTGAAACCGATCTTTCCTTCCATTTGGCTTCCTTCTCAAGTTTGTGCTGCATGAGGTCATCCCCAGGTAACTGCTTCTGCAGCACAAGCTGAAATTAAGGGTCTCCTGTGTAGCTGTTACATTTCTCATAAAGACAATTTATTTGGGCTTGTTATGAACATGAACAGATATTATGGACAGATAAGTCAAATTTCTAGAAAGGGCATGGATCCCTTGTTTTTAGTTTATTATCAGTAATGCTCTAACCATTTATGGACATAAGTCAAGCACTGTAATTTTAATTCAGGACCAGAATGTCTCTAAGACTCAACCAGGAGAAACAAAAATGCAAAAACATAAGCTTCACACCAGAGGTAGAATGAAATAAAATATCTGAAAATAAGAAACTAGTTCCAAAGAGAAGACTTTTGAGGAAAGTGTCTGATGGAGATATCTGAATAAGTCTGAATAGAGAAGAATGTATGAGAGAGAAGCAGAACTGTCCTTGTACAGTTTTTTCTGTTCCACTTTTTCTTTTTTTCTTTTTTCCCGACTGTTTATAGTCTTAAATAGAAATGCTCATATATATAAGTCTACATCTCCAAGGCCAAAGAGTGCATTATATGATCAGCTTTGGGATGTGATATAGGAAGTATAATATTCTTAATAGAGCCTTATGGATTGAAACAGCAACATTTGGAAAACATGTCAGTTGTCAGAAGGACTGGAGACAGCTGAGTGTTAAAAAACACTGGTTTTGAAATACCAGGAAGCAAAATCAGAATATGACAATTGTTCTTAAAGGAAAAAGCTGCATATAAGCTAAATAGCTGCAAAATAATCACTTAGTACATATTGTGTTGTTGTCTTACATAGATTGAAATAAAAAAAAGGAAGTTTCCTAATAAAATTGTTCATCACAATCTAGTTATAGACAAAAATATTGATCATACATTATGACATGCAGATGAACTTGGGATTTATGAAAACTTTGTTAAGGATGGAATAGTTAAAAGCACACATCTGGGATTTTTTATTCGATAACTGAACATGCATGCTCATATATTTAAATGAAGATAATAAGGAACTTGAATAGGTTCGCAGGTTACAATGGGCTTGTCCCTGGTAGTTTTAAGACTCAGATACAAAAGATACTTATACATCAAATATAGGCAAGCTAACAGTACAGACTATTATTTGCAGATTGATTTAGCTAAGAAGGTGGCCTCTGCTGCCCAATTTGCCCATCTCTAGAGCTGTATCTCCTCTAGCCCCTGTAGTTGAACCACAAATGATGGTCAACCTTCACCATAACTGTTGAACAGGGACCAACATTTTGAGGCATACTCCATGTCCTGAATGTTAATAGAGATGTGTTGTATTGATTTACTGGTTGCTAGATAGCCAGTCAGCTGTTCTCTTACTCCCCACCCTCAACGAATGTTGAGACTTCAGGCACAAAATTTAGGAAAGGGAAATAACAGTTCTTTACTGAGATATTTTTATACGTATGTATATATATATATATATATATATATATATATATATATATATATAACAAAACCAGAACAGAATAAACAACACTATAACCAAAACTTATAAACACTTTTAAGTTTTGCCCTTTGGTGCAGTTGTATTTGCAAAGAGCAGGGGGCGCTGTCGCACCTCAGGAGTGCTGTTGGTCCCTGGTGGGGCAATAATATGGACAGGGAGAGGTATTGGTTCTGGAGTTCCCCTGGGAATGACAGCCACAGGTAAGGACTGGGACCTTTCCTGTGGGCAGCACAAGGACCCTCTCACCATCTTTCTAAAGGAACTGGGGGGTTAGAAACGCCTCTGCAGATGGTACTGGCCTCTGATGAGTCCGAGGCAAAATCCAGGCAGTGGTGGCCATCCTCAGTCCTCAGCAGGAAACAGTGCTGGATGTGCAGAGTCAAGAGCGAGCTGGGACTCCTCCCAGTGCTGATGCTAGACCAGCAAAGTGGCATCTGGGCACCCAAAGCAGATGGAACTAAAGGCTTGGGGCACCCGCAAAAATGAACATGAGGAAACCTCTCTGTATCACTTCCCAAGCCAGGGAAAAGTGAAGTCAAAATAAAAAATAACCTCATCTCACCAAATTCAAACCTGTCCCCCCCCAGTCCTGTCCCCAGCCATCACTTTGGAATGCAAAGCTATTAGCTACTCCTTTTGTTTAGGCTTTAGATGGTTAGCTGGCTCAGGCAGGTAGTGAGAAAACCAAGCTCCAACAAGCCACCTTGTTCGGGCTTCCAGCCACCCCCCCCCCCCAAAAAAAAAAAAAGAATCATGCCAGATTTTGAAACTACAACACTTGGCAACTTTTTTCACCTCCTTCCTCACAGTGCCAGGCAACATTTTACCCTCTGTGAAATACATTTTCCAAGGCACCACCATCTTGATTGATGGGCCTCAGCCATGCCCTGTGGTGAATCCACAGGAGGCATCTCAGTCTCTCTTCACAGAGACCAGCCCTACAATCTCCACAGCTAGTGCCAGTGTAAGACAGCAGGCTTACCCCACAAGCTCATCAAAGGCATGTGATACCAAAAAAAAAATGTAAGGCCCCAAAACCATGTGACAGATTTATTAAAAGGGCCTTCAGTTATTTTATACCTGGAGGCCATGCAGAGAAAAAACATAGCAACTATTTCAGTAGGTCAAAATAACACACTTTTACTGGTACAGTTTGGAATATAAGGGAACTTGGCAATAAAGCAAATATTCAATCAACATCAAGAACTTCACAAAGCATTGACTTAGCAAATTCCTACCCACGTAAGAAGAAAGAGAGAGAAAGACAGAGATAAAGAAAGGGGGAGGGAGAGGGCGAGAGGACCACTGTAGCCACCCCAACCCAGATGGGGCTTTTGGTCTGCCAGCCACTCTGGGGCTGGATTAGGGGTGTGGTGTGGGGCAGTGCTCACTGTGTACCAGTGACTGACAGCTGCACCAAGGAGGTGGGGCTATTGGGGGTAGGCAGAGCACCATTCCACCTTGGCAGAACCTGATCTGTCCCCTCACACACACATACTGAGTGATTTCAAGCCATTAATAATTTTTTTTTAGTCTCTCACACAAACCCAGTGCAATAGCACACTGGGCACTGTTGTGTCAAATGCCACGGGGGATTAATTTGTCTTTATCAAGGGGGAATCACTTTTGGAAGTGAGGTCAAGAGGATAGTCTGAGGAAGTACCCAACACAGCTTAATCACTTGTTTTTTAATCCAGCCCTGGTCATGAAGCAGCACCCTGGAGAGCCCTGGGCTCAAATGAGGGTCTCCTGCTATACGCACACTACAGTTTGGCCTGTCAGATTGCAAAATCTGTTATTTTTTCTACATCTCTGTCTGCAGTAAGTTAACAACTGTTTGCTTGTAAATCTGGTTGTAGAGTTGGGACCTTTCAGCTGCTCTAGTTCCTGTGCCAAGTATTTTGATAGATTCAGGATTAGATCCTTTGACACAATCACCAACTACCAAAATCCCAGTACTTTCACTTTGTAAAAATGATCCCATCATTGATACTTAACAGCTTCCACAAAAGAAAAACTTACATGGACACTATAAATAAATGGGAACTTCTCGTGATCTGTGATCAGCAGCAATGGCCTTTTAAGGGTATTGTCAGTGGACTTGGGAAGCTGCTGCTTCTGCATCTCAAAATTCCTTTCTTATTTGAATGCACTGAGCAAGACGTGTGATGCATAATGACATAGCATATATCTTAGAAAAGGAAAATAAAATATATAATTAAAGAGATTGTGATTAAAAATTGTGAGCTCAGTAACATTTTTATGGAGTTATAAAGTAGTTTTCTACTAAAATTTCAAATTTAATATTCAGTTCATTAACAACTCTCATTATCCCCAAGTCCATAAATATGAACTTATTGTACTGTGCAGCAATTTCTAAGAAATGCAAGTCATAAAATGTAAAAGGTGTTTAGATATGGATTCAAAAGGAGAATAATCAGATTTTATATCTCTTATTGTTAGTCCTATCTATTGCTCTATTTCATCCTTTTTTACTGTTCCTCTCTTTTTCTAACTAGCATTTGTCATGTTATATCAACTGACATAATTATAAGTCATTGTGTAGGATGCTAATAGCCTGAGAAGCAGTTGCCTCACACATAAACTCTCATGTCCAAATGGCCACTTACCAAAGAAGAGGATTTTAATTTTTCACCATTCATTGCTGTTTCAATTGCTCTAAACAGACTCATTGAAGAACAGCAGGTGCTTTTTATTTCAGTTCTTTAATCTTGTTTCTTAACTTACCCTTTTAATAGCAAAGTTCTTTCATGGCAAGAAGGCAATTAATTCTTCTCTATGCCAGAAGATGCCACTGTAGCACTCGCTTACAAACAGTAGAGTGATGACAGGCAAGAATGTTATCAGATACAGCATCTGATTGATTGCTCCTGTGAAGGTATTACTGTGAGTATCCTAAAAATACAGGGTCTTAATTTGGGAAGAGAATGAGATTCTGCAATATCTACATGTTGGGAATGAAAGGAAATAGTTATCTTATGGCATAAATTCATTAACTGCCATCCTAGTCTGGTATTTGCTGCCTTGAATATTTATATGCTACAGCAGTGTACCAAACATTAATAAGAATACCTGGTTTTACTCCAAAGGATTTTTCTAGAAAGGATTTCCCCACTGTTTAATATACTGTATAAATCATTTTGAAAAAATAGTCTTCTTAGGTTGCTATTTAATTTTCTTCTACATCCAGTTAATCGCAGAGAGGTTTGAGATCATCTATCTACTGCAGTGTCATGGTTCTTTTTTTAATTTTTTTTTTTAGATTCTTGTAGTGAGCAGTCCATCACTAGCTTTAGAAACTAGGTTTTTCCCCAGGCAATGAAGAAACAGGGCAGCCAAAAAATATTTTCCCAAAAGAATTACCTAAAATGATGCTCTTTTATTTTGTTTTATTTTAGGAGCAATTTGAACATTTTACCTCTTGACACCTATGCTACTTGCGGTTGACAGGGGAGAAGAGAAAAGAAGGTTACTGTGCATCCCATGATAGTCAAAAAGGCTCAAATTGATAATCTAAAAAGAATTACAATAGGAGGAAGCACTTTAAAAGCACTTCCTTTGAACAAGCTCCCAATTAATTTTTTGTCCTCAGAAGTAGGGTAGTGCCTACATAAAAAAGAAAGCAAATATGTTCAGTGTGTGCACATATGCTTTCCAGTGGGACACTCCAGTCTGCTGTCAGATGTGAATGTCATGAAATGGACAATCAGAGTGCATGTGTGAAATTTAAGCTGTGCAGGGTTTTCTGCTACAAAAGATGGAAAATGCTATTCACAAGCACTGTACAATGCAAAATTCTATGCCCTGTATTATCAATTTTTTTCAGTTAATATTTAGAGACTTTGTGTCTTGAGGTTAAGCAGGTTTATGAGCTAATGTTTAGAGTTTCTGATACTTCTATGTGATTAGAAGAAGGCCCAATTTGACTCTTGGTGAGGTTGGAGGAAAGAGAGAGGTGGGTTTGGGTTTTTTAAAATCAGTTATTTCACTATCTTTGTTACCCTCCTTTGAACAGATTCCTAATATTCTCATGTCCATCTTCTATTCTGGACCCCAAAACTGCACACAGCACTTGAAGTGAGGCTGCATCCATTCTGAGTACAGTGAGACAGTCAATTCTATAAAACAATTACCTACACTGTTCTGAATGCACCTAGCACACAGTTGGCTCTTTTGGCTGCCAGGGCACATCACAGACTCATATGAACTTTACCATCAACCAAAACTCCCAGATCCCTTTTTTCAAGACTGCACTCCAGTCTATTGGTCCTGAATCTATACATTCATCCAGGAATACATCATCCCAGGTGCAGAATCTGGCTTTTGTCTTAATTAAATTTCATAAAATAGGTCATTGCCCAACAGTTTATTCTACTATGATATCTCTGAAAGGCCTCTTTAACCTCAAGGAAATCTATGGCTCCTCCTAATTTCATCATCAGTAAACTTAATTAGTGTACATTTAACTCCTGTGGCCAGGTCAATTATAAAAACATTGAAGAGCACTTGGCCTAAAACTGAGTCCTGGGGAACACTTGTAGTGACTGCCCACCAGACGGAAGTCACCTCATTCACTATAAGACTTTGAGCATGACCCTTCAGCCAGTTGTTCACCCACTATGTTGCATACATGTCTAGCTCTATGCTGGACATTTTATTTACCAAAACTCTGTAAGACATAATATCAAAAACTTTGCTAAAATCCCAAATGCCCATGTTCACTGCCTTCCCGTAGTCCACTGGTCAAAAGTGATGTGTTTCCACATCCAGCACATCTATTCTCCTTGTTTACTATGTTTAGTAGCTCCTCTGTTAGTAATAATTTTTCATGGCTTCAGCTGTAACAACAGAATTTCTCATCAGAATTCAGAAGTTACTTTATGGATTAAAAATCTGGTCTCTGTGCTATGGTTTTGAAAGGCATGTTGAGCACTATCAGGTGATGGGGAAATTGGGGATGCCTTTTTCATGAAACACTAGCTGATCACTCTGTCCTTTCTTTCAAATTTCTGAAGGAGTGTGTAGGGAGGAACCAGAAAGGATATTTAATCAAGTGACAGAATATTGAACAACTGATTACTATGAGCCAAAATTACAACTCACATATCTGCCTATTATTATTTTTGATTAAATATTCTTCTATCAAAAGTTTTTACTGAAATTATCAAATGATTTTATTACACTTACGAAATTGGTGTCATAATAGCAAATGGTCAGTCATATGGACTGAACCTTAGTCTTCTTACTAGACTCACCAAAAATTGTTATGTAGTAATTATGCTTTGAGACTTTTTGTTTTGCTTGCTATCATTGTAAATCTTTCTTCAGTACTTCTCCTTAGTCTGTCATCTTTGCATGTTTTGGTTTTGTGAATACTAAGCACACCCCCTAAAATTAAGGCTATAAAATACATGTCTATTTTTAACTTATATAAATAAAAGGTGAAAATACATCTTAAATGCAACTGGCAGAAACTTTTTGATGCACAAATTTTTTTTCCATTTTTGGCAAAAAAGGTGAAGTATATAAATTGTGTATCCCATCTGTTACAAATCAAAACCTGATTTTGATACTAACAAGTACCTAACTCAATTTCTACCATAGTCCCTGGGTTTCATGTTTACTGGTGTTCACATGTATTATTCAGAAGCAATATTAGGTACCTATGAGTCAAAGCATTTAGTATACAGTAGGGAATTTTTTGATGACTCATAGGTAGAGTTAGTGATACAGCCAGTGAATATTATGTCAGTGTGCACATCAGTTTTGCAGTGTTAAACTTCTTATTTTTGCTTTTGCTGCATGGTATTCATCTGTATGTTTCTCTATAAAAAAGTTATAATGGATCCAAAATAATTTTTGATGAAGCATTTACTCACAGCTGTGCCCATCTCTCATTTTGGAAAACAACACTGGCAAATATTTTGAGAAAATGTTGACAGCAATTAAAATTAAAGACTTTGATGGACCACTCCAGAATATTCCTTTTTATGAAGTTATATAAATTTCACTATGTAGTGGGTTGATCATGCATAGATACCATGTGCCCACCAAGTCACTCTTCATTCGTCTCCCCATGAGGACAGAAGACAGGAAAATATAAGAAAAGGCTTGTGGATTGAGATAAGGACAAGGCAAAATGGACTTGACTTAGTGATATTAAAATTTAACATCAGTGAAATCAGGGTAGGGTAATAAGAAATGAACCCTAATTTTAAGACAAATTCCACCCCAGCTCCCTTCTTCCTGGGCTCAGCTTTGGTTTTGACTTTTTTCTACCTCCCACTTCTCCAGCAATGCAGTGGGTTGCTATAAATTAATTACATTATCTCTGCTGCTCCTTTCTCCTCAGAGGAAGGACTCCTCACACATTTCCACTGCGCCAGTGTGGGTCCCTTCCATGACCATAGTACTTCAGAAAAAGACTGCTGCAGCTTGGATCCCCCATGGGGTTTCAAGTCCTTCTACCAAACCTGCTCCAGCACAGGCTCCTCTCTGTATGGGACCTCATGACCTGCCAGGAGCCTCCTCAAGTGCAGGCTTCCCATGGAGTCACAGTTTTCTTCAGGTATCCACCTGCTCTGGTGTGGGTTTCTACATGTGCTGCCCATGGGTATCTGCTTCTCCACCATGGACCTACACAGGCTGAAGGGCACAGCCTGGCTTACAGGGTCTGCACCACAAGCTGCAGGGGAATCTCTGCTCTAGCACATGGAGCACCTCCTCCTGGTCCTTCTGCACTGACCTTGATGTCTGCAGAGCTGTTTCTTTCACATATTCTCCCTCCTCTCTGGATGTCATTACAGTGGTTCTTTTCCTCACTGTTAAATACATTATTGCAGAGGCGCTACCACTGTTGTTGTTTTGGAGCCAGCTCACATTGGCTCTGTTGGACAGTGGGAGAACCTTCTAGCAGCTGCTCACAGCAGCCACGGCTGTGTCCGCCTGCTATCAAACCCTGGCCATGCAAACGCAATATACAGTAGTATTTTATTAAAATACAACAGAAAACAAAGCAGAAACCACAACAACAGGAATGTACTTTTAGTTAATTTTGCAGTTTGATTGGGAGTGTCTCCTCTCACATACTTCAATTTTGATAACTCAGCTAAATCAGTAGTTTATGTATAAGACAGCATCTGAAGTATGGCCATCGAAATAAAAACTACCACAGCATAGTTTATTAAAGTTGTGTGTGGCAATATCTAAGGGCATTATCTGCAAAAGCATACTGCTTTTTCAGACTTCCATCTTTTTTTTTTTTGCTATTTGTTTGAAAAGGTTCAATTTGCACTAAGAATGCCTTTTTCCTTTGATTTTTTTTTCATTGAAAGATATCCTGTAAATGTGTTCTTAGATTGTTTACAGTCATTGTAATCCACTAATGAATTAAATCAATATTAAAAATTGTAAATATCAATTATTTGATTGAATAGTATATTTAGCATACTAGCAGATTTAGCAATTAGTAGATCATGCAGTCCTCAGTTCTGACCATTCTCAGAAAATTAAAAAAAATTCTCTAATTATCTATTTTTATTTGCAATGTGATTTTTTTGTCTTATTACAGAAAACTGGAAAATTTGTCTTGCGAACTTTGACATGTCAATTTTCATTATATGATCTGTGCTTCATTTCTCACTGTAATCTAAGTATTTAGTGAGTCTTCAGGTTTGTGTTCATTTTTACATAGCAGATAAATTGATACTGAAATAACCTTTTTTTAAAATTTATTTTAATAAACAGAAGTACATGTTTCATTATTTTCCTTAATATAGTGAGAAGCAAATAGCAGATTTGTTTGTTTTGTTCATAATTCAGAACATCTGTCTCAAAAGTGCTCTATCACCTAGTTCTTTTTCTGAAGTGTATTATGGTATTTTTCCTCACCATATCCTTTGTTTTCCTACTGTCCTCTCTGAATGTTCTTGCCACAGAACATCTCATTTTCACCCATCTAAGTGAAGCCAGCTACTAGCTCTCCTTTACTTTGGACAAAATCTCACTGCTGTTGTGTTTTGCACAAGGAGTCCCTCATGCTCCTTTAATAAGGTTTCACTGAATATACATTGTAAAAATTAATGGCTCCAGAATTGGATTTTGAATAGGTTTGAATTTTCTCCTGAGTATTTTTATGCATTTTGTTTTCTTTTATTCCACTTTTATTGTTTTAAGCTGTTTACATTTCCAAATTTTCTCTAGAACTGTAAGCATAGCTAAAAATATATTAAAGGACATTTTCATGTAATCTCATGACTCATGAAGCTCTGCCTTTACAAGGGCAGGAAATATTCAGAAGCTGATAATTTGAGACAGCTGACACAACTTTAGCTGACTTAATCCTTTCAACAGACTTTGGGATCGTAGAGAAATATAGTCAACATCATAACTCTTACTGTATCTATTCCTATTCCCAAGTTCATTTTTCCAGTGAGTGAGAGCAAGGACAAGAAAAGAGAAAGGGGATATTACATACTGTGGTATTACCATATTTTCATTTGTGGGCCACAAACCCCATTCCAAAACCAAAGAGACCATCTCCAGTTTTAGTAAATATTGGTCTAAAAAGTTAAGTTATATTGATCATATTGATGAATTCAGTGAATATAGAACACAGACGTCTTCTATTTTCCTTCTCTTAATCTGTATAAACAAAATTACAGTTTTCTGCCAAGAGTTTAAGAGCCAAAGAAACAGCTAATGGATTACTGCTCCTTTTTTCATACTTTTCTGAGACAATGAAGAGTAAAAATTAGTCAGAGACTGGAGACTGCTTTTGTAAAAGTGACCAGATCTTGTAGTTTTCTTTTAGTAGTAGAGTATTTAGCCGTGAGTCATACAGTATGGAGAATGAACAGAGTTAGCTTTTTAGGTCTGAGTACACTTACTTGTATGAAAAGCAGCAAAATTGTTTTCTGAGAACATTTAACATAAAATATTGATTCCTCCACTAAATTTGTTCCCACTACCAGGCTCTGATTCTTTAATTATGGGGCCTCATAACAATATAAATAAATAAACTACTAAAGATTTAATTGAATCAACTGTATTTAATGGAATTATTTTATTCTTTACATTGAAATTATTGTCCTATTTGTAGTAGTGGTTTTGCAGCATGTATCCAATAGCATACATTAACTAATTACATACACCCTTTTGGGTTTATATGGCTCAGATAAACACATGAAATTAATTAGTATGATGCTTTATAATAAAAGTAAGGCAGTGCTTGGTGGTTTTATGTGAACTAGACCCACACTGAACAGGAATGTATTTTTTAAGGAAAGTCAGTCTAAGACTAAAAGCAAGACTTGACTTTTCTGTACTGTAAAATTATGCGAATCATCTCAGGTTGCATGGTGTCTGATGAAACTATGTAAGAGGAAAATTATGATAAAAATAGATAGAAGATAATTCTGTTCAACTAGTTAATTATTGAAAAGAAAGCTTGTAATGATTTTATCTTCTACAAAGTTTTCTGTGTTGTGGTTATCACCTCAGGGTCAATAGAAACCTTAAGCAACATGATTAATAGTCTGTCACATCATATTTGCTTTTCCCTTCTCTCCTCATGCATGAAGTGTGTGAATACACTGGAATTTTTAATTCTCTGCAAACCAAGGTCAAACAATTGATTCTTAAATCTGAAGTATGAGAAGCTGTACTTCTGATGCCCTTTATCCAGCCTGGCTAAGGATTTCAGTAAGACTGAGACTTCTGAGGGATCAGATTAGAACTGCATATATCCTTCCAACATCTCTCCCCTGACCAGAATAAAAAAAAAGTTTTCTGTTGTGATGGTTTTGGCTGGGATAGAATTACTTTTCTTCGTAATACTTTGTGTGGTACTGTATTTTGGATTTGTGACCAAATCAATATTGTCAACACGGCAACATATTAGCTATCACTGAGCAGTGCTTACACAACGTCAAGGCCTTTTCTGCTTTTCCATGTGCCCCATCAGCAAGGGCACTGAGGGTGCACAGGAAGCTGGGAGGGCACACAGCCAGGATAGCTGATACCAAGTGACCAAAAGGATAGCCTGTACTGTATGGTACCACACTCAACAACAAAAGAGGTGCAGAAGGGAAATAAGGAGAAAATGGTGACGTTTGTCTTCCCAAAGTTACTATTGCAGAGTCCTGCTTTCCTGGAGATGGCTGAAATCCCTGCCCATGGGAAGTGATGAACGGTTCCTTGGTTTGCTTTGCATGTGTGTGCAACTTTTGCTCAACCTATTAAACTGTCTTTATCTCAATCTATGAGATAAAGACAGTTTTAGCCTTCTGATTCTCTCCATCCTTCATCTGGGAAGGGTTGAGCTAGCATCTATGTGAAGCTGTGTCTCCTGGCCAGGGTTAGACCACACACCTGTATGAAATTTTATCTATTTACTTCCTTAGTGAATATATTGATCTTTGCTTATTTTCCACAGCTAGTTACAATATATATAGTCAATTTAAAAGCTCAAAGACTGATAGTAACGAATGCATGATTTGTAATTTTGTTCTGGGTTGTCATTAAAGAGAATTTTTCAATGGACTTATGTGCTTAGTGGAGCTCTCTCAGTTGAAAATAAAATTATACTTGTCCCAATTTATGTATGCAGTGCTTAAAATAAAAAACATGAGGTGTACTAAGGCCTGCTATCCATCACCTCTTCACAGGACTCTATAAAGTTCAACACATAGTTTTACATCCAAACAGAAGACACCTCTATGTTTTCAAACTCTCCTATAGCAAGAAGATGATTAGAGAAAAAGAGTCAGATGAGATCATTAGAAATGAGAATGGGTAAAAATTGATGTGAGGAAGTATTATGGCCACACTAAGTTATTTCAGAGAAATAACTGTTCCTGCCAATGATTTTCCTATTCAAAACCAAACCCAACCAAATCCCTCAACTGCAGAATGGTATGAAATTGTCCAACATACATAATTAAAGAAATGCAGTCTTGAATAATATATTTTAGATTTATTTTTATCTTTTCTGAGAAGGTCTGTAGAGATTTTCAAATCTTCACTTCCAAAGTGTTAACATTCATTGCCTATAAAATTAAGAGCTGATCCTTCCTTGGTGAATAATTGAAATAAAATGCCTACAAAGGAAAATGCAGAAACAGAGGATGTTAAATTACTAAGTGGTGGGGTTTTTTTTAACCAAATCAGTGAACATCTTTTCCTTTAGTGACATTTATAAGCCATAATTGAGTTTTAGGAGCTTGACATGTTATCACTTCACATCTGAGTCTCAGCAGGTATTTTTTAGAGTAGGCTGTAAGCCCCTTGCAATTACAAGATACTATCACTTGTTTTGAACCTAGACTAATTTCAGAAACATCCTTACTTTGGCACATCATCTTTTATCAGTCAAGAAGAAATCTTCCAGGTGGCTATGCTACCAATAAGGAATGGTTTCAAAGACAAGTTCTGGCATTTTAGGAGGAATCTTTGCTTTTTCTAGAGAATGCAGTATCTTTTCATTATTCGATCATTTAGCATTTTCTGGTTTATTTATTGTTTTATTTCTTTGGGCTTTTTCTGTCCATTTACACAACACAGAATGTGCTACAGCTCACTGGTACAAGCAGGACAATGTACTTCAATGTTGTGAAAAACATTCTAGTCAGACTATGGGTTATTTCTACAGTAAATCACTTTATGGATCTCACCATCTTATCTGTAATTCGAGTATCGATGTTTCTCCCTCAGAAACTATTGTGCATACACACATGAATACATCCACACTAGAAATTAAATGAATGTACTTCCTTCTCTGTTACCCCTTTGTTTTGTTTCAAGTACAGTAAAACAGTGCCAACCTTGTACTACCATGGTATCAAGTTATATTTCCTACTTTGAACTTCTCTGAATCACCTAATGCTTCAAAATCTTGCATTACTTATCTTACTCTGCCTTATTGTTAAAAAATAGCTGTCTGCTTTCCAGACTTTGCCTCCTATATCTTCCTTTTCTTTAGCCTCCTTTCCTATATTCTAGGTTATTCTTAAAAAAATATCCCTTATTCTTAAATCCAATTGATAGACTTCTCCTGAATCCTACTTGCCATTTGTTTTATTTGAATTCGTAGTGATTGATGTGCTTTTGACATTCTGACATTCTTGTTTTGCTAAAGCGTGTCTAGTTAGGGAATTCTAGAAAGGAATTAAGCATTGAGTAGTAATCAGAACTAAAAGCTAAAGAAAGAAAACCACTGCTAAAAACACCCTATAATTCAAATTTATGTGTATAGATAAATTAAATTACAACTAAATTTAATACAAATATATATTATTCGTATAGAAACATAGGGTGAATTTTCATAGCAGGATTTTATTTTTGTAATTTCTGAAAAGCAAAGATAGAGCATTGATGTACCTGCTCATAGTTCTAAAGATATCAAATATATTAAGAGCTTCCACAAAATGTATTTGGTAATAAATATTGAGTATAAAAGACACTTATTCCCTATATCAGAACTTTGGATTAACATCTTGCATATTTAGCAAATGTCATATTAAATACATATTTTTATGATGGTAAAATCCTCTTGTTTATCGCCAAGCCTAAAAAGTATTAAACAGACCATTTTGAGAGACAACAGAGATCTCCTAAATATGAGTAATTGAGTTTATCTTATTTTTATATGTTCCAATATGGTCTTATCCCAACAGGATATTTTTTTTAGTCTATCCATATCACAGAGAAAAGTCTTCAAACAAGTGAAGTTATTGAAGTCCTGCATTATATGCCAGCATATACAGTGCCAATAACATATTTTTTCCTAAAGTAATTGAATTCCAGAGAGAAAAGACATATATGTTAACAACCATATCAATAAATATAAAAACTTAGATTGAAAAAATTACTTGAGCCTTGACTGACAGGACTTATGAAATTCGTATGGATACGAAACAACTCAGGCTATTTGAAAAGAAGCATCATCAGTTCTCAAAATTGTAATGAGATTAATCGTCCTATTATACTTTATAAGTAGTACGTCATTATATTCTTAATCTTTTTTTAATAAAGCATAAGAATTACATCAGAAAATCAAATAATCATTAAATTATTTTGTTTTAAATTGTACAAACTAGTGGATTAAAATCTATAAATAAACATAAATTTAATTTTGTATTAGGCTATCAGAAACAAAAAATCATGAATGGGGAAATGTTAATGTTTCTGTTTGTAGTCCTGTTTATAGGTGCTGTGGATTACATTGCAGAAATGTGATGTGGCAAACAATACTCTTTTTACAAGGCTTTATAATTCAGTATTTCATTCTTAAACATACAGACACAGATTAAGAAAAATATTTTCGCAGGCTTTTTGGAAAAATGCTTTTGTTTTTTTAATATTTGTTTCCATTTTATGTAAAGTATAGCATAATGAAACTCTGTGTAAGAGCAGACTCAGAAATATATGAAAAGCTGAATTTTGTATTTTCAGTTGAAGTGTGGTGTAAATAGATTGCTTGGTGTTCAGAGCCATAATGATCTGTAGGTTTAGTAGACTTGAGGACCATGATATAACCTGCATTTTGCAAACGTTAAAACCCCCTAAATTAATTCTGATTTTTCTGAGGTTGCTATGAACTCATAAAGTTTAAATATGAATGAGATAGAGTATTTGCCATAAAGGATTTAGCAGTCTGAAAGGGAAGATCTTAATTTAATATGCTACATATAATATCTAAAAGTGTTCAGCTTCTAAAACTATTTTCTTTCTTTTGATCCTTTAAAAGGGTAAATGGATAGGTTATTCAATCACTGGTACCATAATTGTCTCAGATTCTATTACTGAGAATTTTCTATTTGCTGCTTAATCTCTCTCTGGATTCTTTTCTACATTCTTGTCTTTGAACAAAGTGGTTATATTTTTTTTATTATATTTACAAAGGTCTTAAGGCACCATTATCTTTCAAAAAAGGAAAATCATGTAAATATATTTGAAAATCTACTTTTCATGTAAAGAAATGTTTCTGAATAAAATGAAAATACATCTTTCCTAGAACAGTTTTCTGACTGTTGAATAGCTCAATATTTGTCACTATATTATAATAGTCTTACTGATGGCTTTTTCCAGTTAATTGCTGCCATTTCTGCTGATAACGAGTGAGTTGCCTACAACTTGAAATAAGAAAAAGTCAGTTACTCACTAGATAGATACTCATGTAGACTTGTCCAGACACTGTGTTCAAAGAAACCAGATTTATATATCGTTATTGCCATAAACCCTGTGCTTCTTGCCTGCCTTCTATTTTCTCTCTGTCCTGTGGGAAGAGGAGGGAGAGGCTTAGGTGTTTGTTGACAAAGGTCCACCTGCCACATATACATTGACAGATTATTATACCTATACACACTGGTTATAAATGCTACACATATAATATCTAAAATCCGTTCCAATGGCATTTATATTATAATTTTAAAACTATTACTTAGCTTGCAAGGTCATTTGTCCCACAAGGAAAATTCTGACCTGCTTTACATGAGCAGGACAAGTTCTTACTTCATGTTTTGTTTTTTGTGTTCTTTTTTGTTGTTTTTTTTTTTTAATAATGAATCTTGAGTTATCAAAGAGAGACAATATCGTACCTAATGTTACTGTATGTCTTTGGCTACAGGGAAAAGATTATTTTCTTGAAGATTTTATTTGGCTTACTAAATAAATAAGGCCATGTGTTGCATCACTCTAGAATTTAACTCTGTGTAGCCATTGGAGATGGAATGATAAGTTACTATACCCTAATGAAGGCCTACAATATAAAGATCTTTTCTTTGTGTTGAAAAAATAATGTCCAAAATTGCAATGTGTCGCACTATAAAGAGTCCTAAGCTTTTATGCTCAGAGAAAATGGATTTTTTTTCATTTATCAACACTTTTTTTCCTTAAATATATAATTGAAATACAAAGGCCAAATTTTATTATTATCCAGGCTATACATATAATTAACCTTCAGTTCAAGTATTAAAGAAATACAGACTTTTTTCCTATTCTGTTCTTGTTCAAACAATGAATATAAGTGATATAACAAGGGAATTGTCTCACTTTAAAAGTCAATTCCTAATTCTAGAATAATCTATATTTACTTTATATTCTATCAAAAAAATTGGATAACTCCAAAGAAAATTTTATTGATCAAACCCTATGTAATTAAGAAAACTTGGATGAAATTTTCTCTGTACGTAGCTACTTGTCTATGATTACAAGAGATGACTCAGAAAACTGAAGGATATCTAAATATATTTGCATGGAAATCCAGCCTCAAGAATAAACCTGATGTTCAAAAATAGGTTGGGCACTTTAAACAAACTTCTTGCAATTTCTAACTGACCAAGTTTTTTGTTTTCTTCATGGAAACTAGGATTCTTGAAGACTACAACCTCAGAGATATGTGTCTAAATATGATTTACTTTTGAAGAAAGGAATCCTCTTTCTTTCTGAAAGTTTTTTATGTGAATTAACAAGTTCTGTACATCAAAATAATTGAGAACACTGGAAAAATGTATTTTAATTTCTGATGAACTAAAGGAATAAATAAAATTTAAACCTGAAAAAGGGTTGAGTTTGGCTGATAAACAGATTATAGATATGTAACATAGAAATGCATTTTTAGAAAAGACTTGGGAGATTTGAACTTCAAAACATATGTTGAGGTCAGTAATACATATCACTGGTCTTTGTTTTTTTGCTTTTGGTTAGTTTTGTGCCTATTTTAAAAAAGAATTTGATATTGTGAAAACTACTTGATTGTAAAGCACTGCCTACTGGTTCAGTGAAGATGATACAGCACTTTGGCCAAAGGAAATTCTTGGTTTTTAAAAGTAATAACTCAAATACCTTGCACAAAGTGCATTATATGATTATGTACATAACTTTTCATTCTTCCATTTTGAAAAAAAAAACAAAAAACAGAACAACAAACTACATTTGCATTTAGTTTACCAAACTCTGATAGTGGGGATGCTTGCCAAGTTTTCATTTCTAGCATCTGAGAAGTCCTTTGAGAACTCACTTTTATGTAAATTTTCTTAGCAACACTGGAGAGTTCAATCTCTAGTACATTCATGAGGAAAATTCTAAGAGCGTAACTAAACAGATGAAAAATTATTAATGTCTTGAGAGTGTTTTGTGTCATATAATAATGGTTGCATGTAATTTTCTTCATACTTTTGGTATAATTTTTCGTTTCTTGTTTCACAGTCTAAACATGCACGTGTTCTCCCTGTTCGATTAAGAGCAATTATTACATGAACCTAGTAAATCAAATTCAGTCTGTTCCATTTTCATCATGGATAATGCCAGTCTATGCTGACAACTCAAAATACTCAGGTAATTGATTGAAAAAACAAATTTCTAACTTAAACCGGAAAGATCTTTGTCTCTTTGCAAGTATAAACTCAGCATTATTATTACAAATGTAGAAGAATGTTTTACAACATCTGAGGTACTCCTAGAGATTTCCCCTGTCAATTACCTGCAGATTATTAGCTATCTAAAACAGTTGCTCAAAGAAAATGTTTCATACTTAAGAGTTGGGATGCCCAATAGAGACAATGAAAAGAAACATGCCTTCTGTGAATAACATAAATTAATTGAACGATGAAATAAATAAAGTCTTAAAATGTGTTTATTTTCCCATAGAGTTTAATTTACTTTCATTTTGTTTTTTAACTGTTTTTGTTGAATGCAAACCATAGCCTCTGCAGAAATTGTTTCTCTACTTACAGAGACGTGACGAACTTAAGACTGTCTCAAAAATTTTTAAATTAAGTTTTGAAAAACAGCAATGTGTTATTTTTCAATTTTGAAATTCCTTTCCTATTAAAATATCTATTTAAAAGAAACTCAGACAATGCTATGAGATTAGAGAAAAAGAACGTTTTTAGGTATCAGTTACACTGCAGTCAGATTTCTATAGCTTTTGCTCTGTAACCAGCAATTAGACTATTTTGTTTAGAATGAGAGTAGGGGTTTTGATAGAAGCTTTAGTTTTACTCTATTTGTAAGATTTGCTACAGTGTCTTTATCTGTATGGGTACAACTTGCTCCTTCGTAAATCAAACGTCTGTCTTGAGTCTTTCCTCCAGTTCTCTGGTTTAAAGTGAGGTTATTAACTTAGGTGCTTTTTTAAAACCCTAGCACTTAACCAAGGTCCTCCATCTTGTGGCTGGTCACAGAATTTCTCAATGATCCTACTACTGGAACGAAGGGATGAAGCTTCTCTTTTTTTCTGAAGAAGTCTATATCATCATTATGGATCAGAGCCACTACAATGACCTCTAATCCATGAAAGATGACTAATGCTTGTGTGATGAATATATGAGGAGTGGAGATTAGGGTTTTGCTTTGTCTATTGTGAAAGGAAGCACTGCCATTTTTAACTCTAGCCAACAGTGAATGTGGAAAACTTATTTTCTAGTCAGCATGGCTTCATGAGAGCAAAGTCCTGCTTGTCAAACTTAAATTCCTTTAATGACAAGCTAACCCACCTAGCTGATCGAAGGAAGCCACTTGATGTAATCTTTTTGGATTTCAGTAAAGCTTTCAATACTGTCTCTCACAGGATCCTTCTGGACAAAATGTCCATCCCACAACTGGATAAACACATCATGCAGGGGTTGAGCAATTGGCTCATGGGTTGTGCACAGAGGGTAAGAGTGAATGGAGTAATATCAAACTGGTGACCTGTCACTAGTGGGTTCCTCAGGTCTCCATGTTAGACCCTGTGCTCTTCAACATCTTTGTAAATGACCTGGACGCAAGACTCAAAGGCATAGTAAACAAGTTTGCAGATGACACAAAACAGGGAAGAACTGTTGACTCCCTGGAAGGCAGGGAGGCCTTGCAGAGAGACCTCAACAGATTAGAGGGCTTGGCAATCACCAGCCATAAGGGAAATCAGTTTTGTACCTGGGATGGGACAACCCTGGATGTACATACAGAATGGGGAATGCGATGCTGGAAGGCAGTGCCATGGAAAGGGATCTGGGGGTCCTGGTCAATAGCAAGTTAAATGAGTCAGCAGTACCCTGGCAGCCAGGAGGGCTAACCATGTCTTGGGGGGGCATCAGCCAAAGCATCACCAGCCGGTCAAGGGAGGGTATTGTCCTGCTCTACTTCTGCACTGTTGTGGCCTCACTTTAGAGGGCTTGGCAATCACCTATGTGCAGTTTATGGTGCCACAATGTAAGACAGATATGAAGCTATTAGAGAACATCCAAAGTAGAACTATGAAGATGGTGAAGAGTCTGGAGTGGAATGACTGAGGTGACCTGGTTTATTCAGCCTGGAGGAGACTGATGGGATACCTTGTTGCTACAACTTCCTCATGATGAGAAGCAGATGCTGATCTCCTTGGTGACCAGTGACATGACTCAAGGGAACAGCCTGAAGCTGTGTCAGGGAAGGTTTAGGTTAGGTATTAGGAAAAGGCTCTTCACCCAGAAGGTGGCTGGACACTGAAACAGGCTCCCAAGTAAAACTGTCCCAGCACTAAGCCTGAAAGAGTTCAGGAGGTGTTTGAACAATGCTCTCAGCACATGCAGTGATTCTTGAAGTTGTCCTGGGCAGGACCAATGATTCTTGTGGTTCTCTTGCAACTCAGGATATTCTATGATTCCATGATTCTGATCTAAAGGTCTGTTCAACTGCACTGAAATGCCCATCCTTTCCCATAGTGGCCTATAGTAGATCTAATTATTATTAGAAGCTTTAGTGCTCTGTAAAAAGTGAAGAAACAACATGGAGCACAAGACTTTTAACTGGTCATCTTTTTAGAGCAGTGCATTTTCCTATATTCTTATATTAAGATTAGCTCTATTCTGGTGG
This sequence comes from Pithys albifrons albifrons, assembly GCF_047495875.1. Lineage (NCBI taxonomy): Eukaryota > Metazoa > Chordata > Aves > Passeriformes > Thamnophilidae > Pithys > Pithys albifrons. Next base: position 36,691,146 of record NC_092458.1, on the reverse strand, counting down.
CTCTCATTCTGCCTGGATCCTGCTATGCGTTGCAATGATATTTTAAACAATTTTAATGTTCTTGTGCCTTGTGCTTCCAGCAGCACTGGTCTCTCTGTATTCATTCTTTCCATTTTTGCTGCCAAGAGCTCTCACAACTTGTCTTGTACTGCTGTCATCTTTTCTGGTACATTTAATAACTGCCTTAACTCTTCAGTAGAGAAAGGAATATTTTAAGTTAGAGTAGCTTGACACTTCTGAACAATGATCTGAGACACAATACCTATTGACTGGTTGCTATAATACATTTCAGTTCCTTACTACTTAAGCACTGAACAACAAAGTGATCTATTTTCTTAGTATTAACTTAGCATCATCCACATACTATAACACCAGTAATTATAAGTAGCCAGATAGCAATAAGATTTCTTTCACTCCAAATACATTTGTTATAATCAGAAAAGACAGTCTAGGGTGAATTAATCGTCATTAATCCAGGATTTCTAAACTGTCTGGACACCTCCAGCTGCTGTGGTAAAAAGAAAGAGTTCTTTTGCTGTAGTAGCTCTTTTACTGTAGAAGCTCTGCTGAGATGAAAAATTTGTCAATTTCCATTATTTTGTTATTACTAAACAAATAGCCCTGCTGGTTCCTTGTGGATATGTACCCTGTACTCAGTATGCTTACTTTATTTCACTCCAAGGCTCAATACTTCACAAAGCTGCATCTCTCCTTTCACTTATAAGTTGTGTCATAAAGTTATTTTTCAATGCTGTGTTTCTTTGTTTCTTTTGGGGAGTTATTTGTGAACTGATTTACATACTATCAGATGCAGGTAGATCTTGGTCTGTGAAGAAACTGACATTTTGCAACATACAACACAAATGGTGAAAATTAAATTACCTTTTTATTGCTTAGTCTTACAAATCTAATGTTATTAGTAGCTAAGGAACTAACATCCAGTTAAAAAAAAAGGACATTTATCCTGCCGGTGTCCTTTTACCTTGTATTTTGCAACTTCTTTTTTTGTCTGTATTGGTACAGGAAAGTAAGTCTTGTGACCTTCCTTTTGGGTGATTTTTGAACAGTGATTTTCAAGCAATAATTCAGATGGAAACTTATAAGTAGCTTGAAAACAAGAATTACTCTAAGCAATGTCCCTCCTTTAACATTTGTGAGGTGTTTAAAATATTCATCGCTCTTACACAATGAATAACTAAACTAAAAGGAACCAGTTTATAATTTTGCAGGCCCATATTTCCTTGGGGACAGTGCAATGTAAACCTAGTTGAGGATGTAATGACCAGTGCATTGTGATATGGCATTTCAACAGAAATCCATAACCTCCATTCAAAATACATGACTTTGAACTGTGAGCAAAAAAAAAAAAAAGGGATGGAGCTCATAGGAAGTCATGCAGCAGGCACAGGTCTGTGGTATTACATATTAAATAAAAACCACAGACTCACTGGGCTTTAATAGGAGGACAGAGGTTTATCACTGAAAGAAGCTCCCCAGTGTGACTGACCACAACAGAGAAGTTGCTATGCATTTTGTTTTGGCAAATTGTGTTCTTTGAAAGAGAAAAAGTCTCTTAACAGAGACCTGAGGAGAGTATGGAATAGGACCAATTCGGTTATATTCCCCTCCTGCCCAATGGAAGGCTTCTAGTGTAGTCAAAACATACATGCCTTGGAACCCACTGAGTGTTCAAGGCTGTAACTAACTCCTTAGCAGGTAATTATTTACTTTATTTACCTTGAGTTCTCATCTGTGTTATGGTAGGTGGTACAGTTATTGTACCATATATGATGAAGCTTTAGTGGCTCTGTGAGGATCAATATGGCAAAACAGTAGTATCAGTTCTGAAAAGCCATTATTCCTTCTGTAAAGCTTTACATCTTTATTTCTGCATTTACTTACTGTTATTGTTATTTTTAAATTGTTAATTAAACAAATTATATGATAGAGACTTAAAGTTGCTATGGTCAACCTTGACAAAATACTCCTCGTACACTTGGGCTTTTTTAAAAAAGACTGAAAGTCACTGCACATTATTTGCTGGCAGAAAGATGTGTTCATGTCTAAAGGACTATGGATAATTTAAAATACTTCTGAAAATTATGAAATAACATCAGTCTGTAATTTTGAACCTATTTTCATTAAAAAACAGGACAACCATAAAAAGACACACTAAAGCTTAATGTATTTATTAGTTTCCAGAGTAAAATAATTTTTAGACTACCATACTTATCTGAACTCATTTTCTTTCAAAATCTGAAACCAAATGAATAAATTTTTCTTGATAGTTGAATTACTGGTTTTATGATTTCTCTTTTCTATGCAAGCTTCAGTCTGAACGCCACGTTTACTATACACTTATGAACCTGTGAAATCAAGGGTTACAGTAAAACTGCTAATTCAGTGTTAACTACAGTAGAGTGAATAATTTCATAATAATTTTATTCATAATGAAAATACTTTAAAGTATCTCCTAAGACATTTGTAGAAATAACAGAAAGAGGACTGTTGGCCAAGACTAAGCCTGCTCTTGTCAACTGCCGCAACACCTTTTTTAAATTATGACCTTCCTTATATTGTTTCCATATAATTATTTCTCTTAATCATTAACTTTCTTGCATGTTTTGATTATAAGTAAGTTGTAATACTATATTATGAGAATTCTTTGAATGTTTTACAGCTGCATGCTTGGTAAGAAAACCACAATATGTATGTCTGCACTTCTCGCTTTAATGGGACATAAGAAAAGAAAACTTAGCTATGGTAACTTGACTAACTTTAGATGTGTTGTTGTAATACTATTTTTACTTGCCAACTATTTACATCATCTTGGATGACATATTGTCAAAACTTGACTGATATTTTAACTTGGCCAAGGGTGAGGCTACATAGCTGAGAAACAGTGAGTTGTATTCACAGTGCCTTAAAAAAAAGGTTGTCCTATCCCATGACTACCTATGATTAGTACTTTGGAGTTACATTAGTTATTTTATGAAGTTATAGGATTAATAACCTCCTTGGATTCTAGAATTTGTTACCTACTAATTATATATTACCGTTTGTTTCAGTAGTTCTTGCTAACAGTTTTGTCCTAACTACTGTGAGTGCTTTTCTCACTCACATGTTTTCCTGGTTTTGCTCTGGTTTCTGGAAGGCATGTTATTTTATTAATCAAATAGTACTGATTCAAAGTAAGTACTCTAAAGGCAAATTAAACTAAAATTAGAAAGGAAAGAAAAACGTGAACATTGCCAGAACAGTTCTTGAGGGAACTGTGTCATCAGTAAGGTGTTTGAGTTGGAGAAGGAAATAAAAATTAAGGAAAATGAGCTGTGAAGATTCAAAACTGTTTGATGCTGGTTGGGAGATTTTGGATACCCTATTAATCAGTCTTGGAAGTAAAACCAGAACTAATTTCCTTTATTTTCTGCATGTGTCTAGTCCTGAAACCATTGGGTCTGGGAAACATCTTTGTTGGCAGATGATTTGAGCTTGTCATGATCAGTTATAGGACTGTTATTAAACATTCATGTCAGCAATGTTTCCCTATTGTTTGTTTATGTATATTTCAAAATAGAGTTCAATGGACAGTGATTATCAGAGTGACACAAAGACATAAATATACAGAAAAATGTACATATAGATAGAGGCAAATCATATCTGGTTAGTCACTCTCCTCAAAGATTTTAAGTTTGACTTTCCTAACCAGTTTGTCCAAAGATATCTTTTATCTTTACTCATCTATCCCCTTGCCAGGATTTTAATTTTATTATTGAAATAGTAATATGTTAAAGTGCAATTTAGGCCACTTTGCACTTCTTTGTAGTTCATTAATCTATGCAAAAATATTTTATGTATAGTTTGCATAACTTACTTTCAACAGAAAAACCATAGTAAAAGATTTCAGAAAGACTATAAGCTTTTTTTTTTTCCTGGGTAATCACATGTATGTCAGTGGCATAACTTTTAGCTCTTTTTTTCTTTGTATTTTTGCCTTGGAAATAGACTAATTAACCTTAAAAGCACCACCTCTTTTACTGTTGTGGCAAGATTTTACTAATGCAGTCAGGGCCACCGTATATTTAGGCAACATGCTTATACAGACAAGGTGAATCTAGATTAAAGTAGCAATAATCCTGTGACTATTTTGTTGGCTTTCTCCACGGGTTTGGTGAATGGTTGATGGCACTATGATCATAGATTCACAATCTTGTATGGCTTTCATAAATCCTTTCATGAGGTCTCCAGCCTATTCATCCTTCTCATTTCCTTGAGTAGAACAGCTTGAACCAAGACCTTCCCTTTTAGCCACATTTGAGCAGCTCTGTACTGGGAAACTGAGCGGAAAAGTGTCCATATAATCTATTGGGCAGGTTTGGAAAGGTCTGGGAGAAGAGTAGGCTTTTGTGATGAAGTGGATCCTCAGGAGAGGATGAAAGAATGACATATCTTGGAGATGTAGGAGGTGGAATGACTTCTGGGAACAGGGTTACCAGGGGAAAGAACTCCCATAGCCTGGGACCTGGCTAATATCTCTGAAACCTCTTGTAGCCACATGGCATCTCATGTCAAGCCTCCAGCAATGCTTGACCAAAAATAGGAAGCACAGTCAGTAGAAGATACATGGCATGACAGAACTCTAAGAAAGAATGAGAAAAAGTAAGGAAACAAGAGAAACCAGCAGAGAAAAATGAAAACTAGAGACAGAGAACTAAGGAAAGAATATAAATAATGAGCAGTGAGAATAAAATAAATAAAGGCAGAGGCTATAAAAAGAAACAAATAGGTCTCTAAAGAAGGTGAGAGATCCAAGCAGGTGTGAGAATCCAATTTGCATTTTGAAAAAAAAAGGCTTTGTATGTTTTGAGACCCTAGTGTGTACATGCAGATGAGGAACTTGCAAACTCAAAGTTGTCATTTTACAATAACGACTGATTTGCATGCAGTAACAGTGGTCCTGAACACATAGCAGGTGGCATACACTCATGATTATAGGCAATATTTTACCTATATTACTAGCTGGATGATGCAATAAGTCTTAGGTTTTCTGAACACTTTCTACTTGTGCAAGCAGAAATTACATCATACATTATGCTCTATATCTGTATTTTACAAATCTCCTTCAGTTTGATATAAATACTGTGATTTTTTTTTAAACTGAACTGAACCAAGGTATGTTAAGGAAGCTGAACTGAAAATAAAAATGATTTGAGGTTAACTTTTCATACTTTGTGCTTCTTCATCATCATAGTATTTATTGTTGAAACGTGTGCCCTTAAACATGCCAGTCTCCTTGCTCCTCACAGGCCCTGATTTTACATCTTCAGTCACACCACAAAACTAAGTCATGCAGTGGTTCCAGAAATGCTGCCATCCAACACCATCTCAGACTTGAATGCAGTTTAGTATCTTGTAGATTATGCATTATGTGATATTGTAGATGAAACTTTAAATAGCCTCTCAAACACTAGCAGGCTAATTTAAACAGCAACAACAAAAACCTCAAACCAAAGCAAAACCAAAGCAGTGACATAAATGAAAAGAAAACAAGAATAAGGGAATTTTAGGTCACCTAGGTTCATAGACTTGCCAGTGGCAGATATCTCAGGTTGCAAGGCATACCTTTTTGTGTCCTTTAATTATAATCGTGAAGAAATATGAATGAAATCAAGATCACAGAAATTTATATTTGAATATTTATAGTTTCACAGATTTCCAGAGTGCTCTTGATGCACCTGTACTATACTTTATTTGTTCTATTGAAAAAAAGTCTCACAGAAAGCATTTTGAATGGTTTTTGAATATGGCAACATTTTGGTAGGAAACTATGTACTGCAGAAGTAGATAAAAGGATAATATTTACAGTGCCTGGGGTATCATCTCTATTGATGTGCTGTATTAAGCAAATTAATTTCATTCCATATCTCAAATGTCTCATTTTCCCTGTATAATGAGAAGTTATAGTTTCTTTTCATGAAGTAAATCACAGCTTACTTTCTCAGTTTCTACTTTTCACATAGGCCACAGTTTTGTATTCTTCCATCTCTTCCCGCATTTGAACAACACCTCCCTGCAAAAAGCCCGAAGGAAAACAAGCAATGAAAAAAACTCAACCCCTCTGTTAATGGGTTTACTTTATGAGCTGATAATTTTAATATATTCCAGTAATATAAATAAGTATACTTTCTTGGATTTAAAAATAAAATTAATCGGTAATACCTTTGTCAAAGATCAAGTTGAAGGTGTCAAATTAGACACAAGTAAAGCATGTAGTTCTAAGTCATCTTGTCTGTATTCATGTTAATGTAGGAATGTTTCTTAAAGTGTATATTAAATGATAAATCCCATTTGGCTTTAATAATTTTAGTAGTATAATTCCTTCTTGAGGGATCACAGCATAAGAAATCTCTTAGGACCTAATTCTGCCAGTCTTACCCTGAACAGTCATTTAATCCACCATAATCCCAAGGAAATAATTTTAAGGATTTGCAGAGGAAGGTGCTGGTAAAAATGAAAGATCTGTCCTATACAAACAAGTTATGATTACTGGTTTTAACTTTCTATAGAGTTTTTGCTTCTAATGTATAATCTTAATTCAGAATATGTTATGGGAAGAGGAGGAAGACAGTTTATTAACCTAGATTATTTATAAATCTCCATAGTTTTCACTTTTGCAAATCATAGGTAATCACAGTTATGTAGTAATTTTTGTTACAAATCAAAGCTCTTACCTGCTTATTGATTTAGCAAAGATTCTACTTCTCTGATTAAAGTTTAAAGGAAAAGAATACTTTCAGTAGTTTCCAAGACAGTTATAAAATATGAGAATTTTTTCAGTTATTGCTTAAAGATGTCTGTGAGGAATGTCCACAGTTTGGAGCAGCTCATGTGTTGATTATGAAGTATTAAGCTCTTGACACATGTTAAGTCCCTAACCATTAAATTTCAACACAGTAGCAGAAGTTTTCTAGTGGTGTACTCTTAATATGTATATAGAAGCAAAGTTAATTCTCCAAACAGAACATTGTGCAACTTAAGTATAAATACTTATGAATTTTGTTCTGGAGGAGTACTCTTTGGATTTGAAGCAGACCAGAGCAGGAGACAAGATAAGATAATTATACTTGCCTTTCTCAGTTTTTCTACTCATTAAGTGCTCATCTTGTTTAATTTGACATGGTAGGCAAGGAGTGGTCTCCAATTTTATAAACGCTTTCTAAAAAAAGTTTCTACTTATAGAACATCAATAGATTTACATATAATGTAGAGAAAGGAAGATATCCTTAGGTAATGACCCTCTTTCACCAGTGGGCTTCATGGAGGAAACAAATGTGTTAAATGGTCCTTTAACTCTGCTGACATTTGGGTTCCAGAAGCCAGATAATCTACTTTCTTTTTCTCAGGCTTGAGTCCTTGTCTCCTAGTTTTCCTCAGTACAGTGTGTAATTACTTTTAAATTACTACAGTGATTTCCTTCAAGAACACCTCATATTTATCTGTCCCTATAGAAATGTGGGCAGAATTACACTTTACCTAGATATGCATTCCTGTATTGCACTACTGCAATGTGAGACATTTTCCCAGATGCCCCTATAGAATTTAATATCTCTGTCCATTTGAAGCATGTAGCAGAGTTTGTGAGCTTTTCTTAAATGTGAAACTTGATTTGAAACAATAGTTATTTGCATTTTCCCTGCTTGAATTTCTAGACCATCATAATTTAATCTTTCATTTCAGAGGCTTTCTTGTCAAAGCCTTAAGGGCTGTGAATCAAATACTACATTATTTCCTCACACAAATTACATTTGAAGTCATCAGTGGAAGAGAAAGCAGACAAATGAAAACAAAGCCCAGAAAGATAACGTTAGAAGGTTTAAAAACCCCCATGGAAAACAGCATAACTGCTTGTGACAAATCACTAGAATGGAGCTCGGAATCTGGCCTTCTCATTCTCCAACATTAAGAGAGCTTGGTAGAGAATTTTAATCTGCAGAACTGAAAGAAGTAAGTTTAAGGTGGTCCTGTATGGTATTTCCAGAGAGTGCTAAAGCACTGCGATGCTGCCTTTACTTGTCTGTTTTTTCTTACTATGAATTGTATTTTCTCATTTCATTCTTTTTCAGCCATAGGGCCTTTAAAATAGCTTTTCATTTAACTAAGTCATTTTAAATAAGTCGTGTGTTCCTTTGAAGACAATTTAATTATGTATGAAGTTTTTCTAATATAGATTACTTGTACCCCATCTTTTAAAGGAATAACTGGCATTGACCATATGTTGATCATTGCAGATTCTTACTTTCTCTCCCAGGACATCCAGAATTAAGCCAGATCCTGCTGCCTTCTTTCAAACACAGGAAGACATAAAATTAATCCAATTGTGACTTGAAAAAATTGGATCAATTAAAAGTAAAAAAACATAGTGGTTCTGAATTACTTGTCTGGGTTCTTCCTTTTTCCCAAAATACCTTGGGGCTGGAAGACAACCTTCCTAAGTGCTGTCATCCAGACTCAATTCAGTGAAAACTTCTGTAGTGTAGTTTTGTTTCAACTGATAAAGAATGATCTAAGGGTGTAAGAAAGACAGATTTGCGGGAAGATATAATTTCTTTAATTAGCTCCATTTTGAAAGTTATGAGTTACTTTACATGTGGCTGATATGAAAACACTCACTCGACTTCTGACCTACTGTATTTTCAGAGTAGCAGTTTCAGATTGGTCAAGCTAATAAATGTGTAGCCAGACCTTGATAGTATCCTACTTGGTGAGGACAGAAAGTTTCCTACTTCAAATATCTGTGGTAAGATGGGGTCCAACTTCATACTAGCTGTGGGAGTTTTGTCTCTAGTGTGAGAGTGCCTGTCTTACATTCAGATCCCTGAGGGAGCAAACTGAGGTCAATATGTTAGTCCAGTGAAGACTTTATTTCACTTAATGATTCATTTGTGCTGGATCAGCATCTTTCCAGAAGTCATGTGAATATTGCATTTTCTGTCAGAGAACCTGCCAGTCATTGCTGTTGTTGATTCTATTTCAGATCTCACAGAGTTTGGGAATTTTCTTAGTCTCTCTTTGCCAATGATACATGAGGAAATCATGTTTTGTAGATGAAATAAAGCTTCTGTTATAAGGAAGAGCTAAATAAAAATTCCTTACATATTAGAAATAGAAGATAAGTAAAAAAATTATGACTTGTATGATTATTTAATCAATTAAATTGTTCATTAATACTGTGATTCATTCAGTAATAGGAAAAATTGTCCAAAATGAAATTAAACTATTTCCACTTTTACATGCAAAGAGTGCCCAGGAGCAAGCAAGTTGCAATGATCTAGTTTTTAGCTGCCTTCTGATCCAATTACTTCTTTTTTGCTATATTGTATATAAAAAGAAATTAAAATAATTAAATTGATATGTTCAAAGTCAAGCACATGGAAGCTAGGGAAAAATAGAGCTAAAACTTAATTTTTGTCCTATATGCTTGAATGAGCTTGAATGTGCTGGGATCCTGTAGAAATGCCCATAAGGTGAAAACTTACTATCCTGTGCTGCATAGCTTTTATAGTGTAGAATTTCAGGGCAATTTCTTAATATTTATTTCTCAAGAAAAATAGTAAACATCTCCTATGTGTAATTTAAGAGTCCCCTTGCCCTACACACCACATTACTTTCACGTATGTAACAGCAATGCTACATCTGCCATTTGAGTATCTGAACCAAAGGGCTAGAAATAGAATAAGGATAGTCAGAGGAAAGTTTCAGTCTGCGCTGTTTCTTTGTCTCTTACCTGAGATTAAGAATAGCTCCAACTTCCCCAAATCCTTATGCAAACTGATTGGGACATACGGTGTTTCAAAAGAGCTTGTAATTTCTTTTGTGACTTGCTACCCTCCCTCTCTGTTTCTAGATTATTAGGCATTGCTACTGTGGTTTTATTGGAAATACAAATATAATCCCTAAATCATGTATTTTGTGTTGTTTGGCATATGGGTACTTTTTTCTATTAGCCTTGGGAGAAGCTCAAAACATCATGAATAAAATGGTGTCTCTGTAACAGAGACTCTCCATGCAAAACACAGAAGACTTTCATACTAGAAACATTGAGATGCGTGTCTAAATACAAAGTTTGTTGTTAGTTCCCCAAGCAACACTGCAATGTGAAAAAAATGTTACTGTGTTCTTTTTTGCTTCTTTCTAGAAAGAAATGACAAAATCATCATCATTATTGGGCTGAAAAAGAGAGGAAAAAAGGTAGTCTCTAAAAAGTGTATTAAATAAAAAAAGAAAACATTTTTAATTTTAATTTCTGCTGCTAGATATACCTGAAAACATGCCTTTCATTTCTATGGAGTGCTTTTTAGAAGAAGAATTCTTAGTTCATACAAACAGTGAGAATTTTCAATTGGTTCTTGACTTTTACGCTATTTACATTAAATGTATACTTTATGAAGGAAAGGGCAGGAATGCTGTAACTACATGTCTGTGTGTATCTCACTCTGAGACCTAAATTGCAACCCCAATTTATTGCAGTGTTGGTGGGGCTTTTGGGTGATTCTAGCTGTGGCTCATGATTAACTTTTTTTGGTGTATCTTTCATCCTATGAATTATTGCCCCACCTCAGCCACCTTTTCCTGGCTCTGCATCAGTTCTATGCTAACACAGACATTTGTGCAGCTGTGCAGAAATGGGGATTGGGAAACTGACTTGTCTGAAATGACAACCATTCAATTAAATGTTTCTTCTATGCACTCACACAAACAGCTTTTCCAGGTGAATACAGGGCACTTCACCCAGCTAAGGGGCAGCTATTCAAACTGCCACTGAACAGAAACCTGTGTTTTTGGAGCACGTGGGATACATCTAGAGAATTCTGATGTTTTAGTTTTATAAAGTCCAAATGTGCTGTTATTATGCTAATTGTTTGTTATTCGCACCCATTTATTGTTTACTTAATTGCTCTTCTTGATATTACTTCTAGAGGCTCAGTAAAAGAGGTATTTTGTTACACACAGAAATTCTGAATAGTTTGTATTTTCACTAACTCTGAACATGGTATAGTATCTAACACTTAATTTCAGAAATTAAGTTTTGACTTCTAAACTAAGATCAGCATTTTGCTTAGTGTTACATATATATTTTCAAACTCCCCAAACCCTCCTCTGTTAAGGATTCAGAAAATGCTAATTTATAAAATCTCTGGCTAGAAAAAGCTATTTTCCACTACATTACAAGTTTATTACATTAGTTTTTATCATTGATTTTTAAATTAATTCATCTTAATTAAAGAAGATTTGGTACACTAATTCTTATCTTTTCATTAAATGGCAACACTAAAATTTTCAGTGTCTGGTGTATAGTTTATTCTCTGGGATGATGGCATGATGTGAATATTCCTTTTCTGTAAGAATGTTTTACTGAATAGTCTGTTAAATTATATTGCTTCTGTTTAATTCATATGCATTGAGAATCTTTAAAACTTATTACTTGTGATTTTTCATGGTACTTCTACACCAATGCAGCCAGCATAAAAATATAATTATCCCTGAGCTTTCAACACTCTAATTCCTGTTCTCCAATTTTATTATTACTTAAAAAAAAAAAGAAAATCAAGAAATCATAGCTTTTCAATGAGTTTTTGAGCAACTTAGAAATCTATGTAAACAATAATGTATTATGAAGAATAATATTAAGGTGTATCACATCTTCCTCATTCAAGTTTGAATGACTTTGCAGTTATTAACCAAAATTATCCTGTACAAACCCCCCAAAATAATAAAGAATATATTACCCTATGTACTGTAAAGTAAATTGACATTAGCAATTCAGAATCCTAAATTACATTAACAGTTTATATTTATCACTATTCACCTGTGAAAAAGAGATTAGAATATTTAAGAATCTAAATACGACTGAAGTTGTGCTTTGTTTTATGAATTGTTGCATTCTGAATAGATATATGCCAGTGAGATTATTGAAAATCTAATGTAGTTTTTAGAAATATCCATTTCAAATGCGTATACTTTTATCTATTTTGATACTGTATTGAGAAACTTTCTGTAACTTCCAGGATACAAAGAGCTGGAGTTCAATGTTTAAAATATTATAAATAAAAACATAGAGCAACAGAAAAGGGGACAGGTAAAGGGAAGATAGTTCAGTATGCTTGTCACTATTATGTTCAATGTGATTTTTACTATAATGGTTTCATCTTTTTCCAGTTATAATACCTTTTGAAAAAATATTAAAATGGTTGTATGAACCTCCAGCATTTTTGAGAGTCTTGACATTAATAATCGAACTTCAGTTAAAGAATAGCTCCTCATGAAATGGACTTTAGTTTGAAATGATATATTCTTTTCTGAAACTTCTTTGGCAGTAGGAAACTGCACCTTTCAAAAACAATGTTGATGCACCAAACTCATAAAAGCAAATGAAAGTGTGACTCATTCTGTTTATGAAGGCATATGGCAACTTTTATTTTTGTAAGGTAACAAAACTTGCTATGAGATTCATATATAAATAAAAACTTAATTCCAAGAAAATATGAACAGTTGAGAAGAAATAAAACATGGAGTGGCTTAGATTTATAAAATCTGATAAAGTGTTATAGAATTGAAAGTGTGGAAATGGGAATTATTTCCCTTCCTCCCTCCATGATTCATATACATTTATATGTTCCTGAATAAATGATGACTATATATCTTCTAATAACTACTCACTTATTAATAAAACAGATATTCTGTGAAAGTTGAAATGAGAAGAATTTATTTTCTATCACACTACATATTTTTGTACATTTCAGTTAAGTTAGTGAGGTGTATTAGGACTTGAACAGTGAAAAACAGAAGCTAGATAAGCAAAAGCCAGAAAAGAAGAGACTGCTGAGACTAAATGTTACAAAAGTCTTGGTACATATTTCTGTCCACCTGCGATATGGTAATGATTTTGTTTAAAGAACAAGCAAAACCTGCATACAGGATTGTGCATATGGTCAGCATTTAATGATGTCTTCACTATTATGATTTCATAGCATTTTCAGTTCCAGTTCTGCAGGCTGATGTGTTACCAGATGTCATTTAGGCTCATAGGATCATGCGGGAGGAATAAGGCAGGCCAGTTCAACTTCAGGATTGCAATCTGTATTTAAAGGTTTATATATATGCTTTGTAGACCTTAATAAAGCTGGGCCACCAACTGTCTGTTCTTGAAAAAAATTAAAATCAGTAGCCATGATGCTTCCTAGAAATATGCAGAAGTACTTAATGTCAACCTGGTTTATCACAGTTAGTTAAAAAATATGTATCTGTGAGATTTGTTGTGATTAAGCTACATAGAGGCCAACATGAATAATTTTGTACTTTTTTTTTAAATTTTATACTGGAGGTGAATTGCCTTCAGGTATGGAAGTGACAGCTCAATATTTTTGTTATGTAAGCAATGATGGATGGACCTTGAGACATTCTAACAATTTGGAGTTCAGAGGTTCAACATTTTATGTGATCTAAAGATGAAATTGGACTATTTATATCTTGCACTACTTTTTCTTAATTTGTATCTGAAAGTGCCTTAATAATTTCTTGAGTGGTGAGATGTAAAGAGAATGTGTTGTCTTGTGATTTATAAAATTGACCTAATTTTATTTTGCCTCCATGGAAAAATGAGATAATCCCTTATCCTGTAGGCACATTTTGAGCTGATTTTAGAGCCATCTACTTTCAGGGAAGGTGCAAAGCAGCGGAAAACCTGGCAGTTCCTGAGAGTCTTCCTATATGTTTTGAAGAATTGTTCTTACTTCTCCTGAATAGATATTTTATCTTGTAACTGGAACATCTTAAAAGATAGAATCTTGAGTTATTCTTCCTGAACACAAATGCATGCTCTGAAATTATACAAATCCAGAGAGTATATCTATGTTGCTAAAAATTACCTGAGAAGCAAGGACTCACCATACCCTCCAGCATCCCATTCAGTCACAGTTTAGGCAGAGGCTGTGCTGGTCTTCCCTTAGGCTGTGTGAACAGTGGACAGTGGAGGCACATTTATCTCCTGGCCATGGTATAGTGTACTACCCAGTGGTTCAGTGCTGTCTCTGGGCTTTGCACCTTGAACTGTCCCTGAATGTATTCACCCACATTCTCAGTTTCATGCTACCAGAAAGCTGTGCTCACAGGCTCCAGCACATATATTTGTGTCCATTAAAAAGAAAAAAAAAAAACCATAACGCAGAAATTTCTAATTAAAATCTGATGGAGATGTAGAACAGGTATGATTAAGCATAAGACATGGCCCTCTTAGGCCATTTATTTGGCCTTAGGCTTAGAAAATGAACCATGTTTGTCCGTTTCATCTAGCAATGCATGCATAGCCATTAAGGTGGGTAAGGCTTTTAAAGTACCTCATAGTCAGGGTGGACCAGCTGGATAAGTGGGCAGCAGTGACCTTAGATGACCTGAGGTGAGAGAGTGGTCAGATAAACTGAATCAAAAACTGTGTTACCAAATTTAGAACTAAAAGACTTTTCTTTCTTAGAGGTAGTATATTTATTATGGAAATACTAGAAGGGGAAAATGGCAGTGAAAAAAAAGGAGAAAATAAATGGGTAAAGGGTAGAATTTAGAAACTACTTATCCTTCAAAATTTGACTGTCTTTTGAATGTACATCTCTTTATAAAAGCTGTTCCAAATAATATCCTTATAACAGTTACAGGCATGTTTTACCATTTTTTGAAAGAAAATTCAAATTTTCTTGTTTACCTAGTTGAATATTACACTGAGGGCAGAGATTTACACATTTATTATTAGGTCATTGATATTGCAAAAGGTAGTAAAACGCACAATGGGAGGAAGGATTTCAAGCATAGACTTTATCCAGCATTTCCTTTAAGCGTGCCTTTTATCTATGTTGTGTTTTTTATTACTTCTTTTTTATATGGATTTTATTATAGCGACTTGAATGATTATTGGGAGTACTTGCTCCAAAAGCAAAAGGACAAATATTAATAATGCACGTAGAATTCATGGACTGCAAGAAACTAAAAAGAGATTTGTTCTTTGTTTTACAACAGAAATCTCAAATGGTTTCCTTTTGATGTTAAGGGTCCATGGGGCCTTATTACTCATAGGCTCTTCCAAGTTTCCAGGTATATAAAGTAATTTGTCATGTCTGATATCTCCAGGATCTTCATCTTTTTTTCATATAACATGAAATTAGAGGCCAACAGCTCAACTGAAATTTGAGACATTACATTTAGCTACAGTGATGCTGGATAAATAGGGATACAGAAGAGAGCTCTGCCTGAGCTTTGCCATGTGCCTACCTATTGCACATGTCTTGATAAAGTGATAGGTAATGTTGTCATGTTAGTATATGTGACACACACCATATATTTTGAGGATCCTTTCCGTAGTAACACAAGCCTAGTTAAGACTTTGTGTCAGAGTAAGCTACAGATCTGCAAGTAACTGCTACAGGAACTCAAAAGTAACAGGACTGAGCAAACCACATCCTTAGTCTACTATGTGGTGTGTACTAACATTCCTCACTTTTATCTTACCCAGACTCTTTAACTCTCAAATAGATGTTTAGACATCCATTGAAGAATAAATTGGACTCTGGCAAAACCTGTTTGTCTCCATGGGTGCTACAGAGAACTATCACAGAAATATTTACAATGTAATATTGCTACAGTTGCTCCGATTAAGCCTTTTCAAAGTGATGACATTAAAAAATATGAGAATGCTCTTCCAGAGCCTTTTCTTTCCCCAAAGGAGCAATTTACACCTAAAATCAAGAAAAAGGGTTTAGCTCAAAGCTAGCTAAGGGCTGTAAGTTACTGAGGGGAGGAACCTCAAAGTTACATGGGATACAGACAAGTGGCAACATTACCAAATGCCATTGTGGTCTAGGTTAATGGAAACACAAAATGAGTTTGCAGATACACTGCCATCTTTCTACCTAAGGGGAAATTTGTAAAGGAAGAACAATAATCAGGAAATAAAGTAGGAGTCTGAGAAAAAGGTACAAGAATGTTCTGAGACTCTTGAAGATAAGAGGAGACAAATTTAGGGAGTCAAATTCCAGATTCAATGAAGCCAGTGGCAACATTCCCATTTACTTCTTTATCATCCAGGATTTCCCCCAGACATATGAGCAGAATACGAATAAAGAAAGATTTCTCCTGTTTTGTGATACAACATCTTATGTTTATGTACTGCCTGTCTTCCACAGGGAAGTGTTTTAGAAACTTCATATGATAAATAGAGTTCACATTTCTCAGGAATGCAAGTGCATCAGAGATGAAAGTTATAAACTTTTCAACATAGCAGCCGAGCAATACATAACTTTATGACAGAAAGCACACAGTTGTTTCAATGACAAAACCTCTTAAACCGCAATTTTGTGCAGCAAAACATAGTTTGAAAACAGTGGCAATGTCCTTAATAAACTCAAGTGATCACCTTTGAAAAAGTGCTCTTGAAAGAGTTAGTGAGCTAATGCTATAATTTACATTGCTGTAACAGCAGATTCAGAGAGAAAATAGTCTACTGAATGTCAACATCTCTTCCTTTATAATGTTGGGGGATTTTACAAAAGATGTGTTTCAAGTTTTTTCTTTTCTTTATGTATAGTTTAGAGCCTTTTCATACTTGGCGTTCCTAGAGCCATTAAGAAAATAGAGTTGTGTCACTGAAGAGAATTTTTTTTTCCTGGTGCTGTTTGCTTCACTCATATATCTATATATCTATATATCTGTAGTTCAGACTGGATGTATCCACAGATGTACATGTACTAAAAATATGTTGGGGGTTTTTTATCTTCATGGGAAAAAATGTCCTCTTCTTTTGTGGAAGTTTTCTAACTAATAAATTGTAGAAAAATGCCCTGAAGCACTAGGCTGAGGTATGTCAGCTGTTGCCCCCTTCCTTTCCTTTTCACTGAAAAATACATGAAATTTAAAAATTGCAGAATATGATGCTCATATGAATAACCCTTTGGTGATCTGGTATATTAAGATTCTTTTTATAAAATAGCCTGTGCATTTTAAAGGACAATATAATGTCTCATTAACTATAAAAAAATGGCATGTAGTAATGATTGAATCCTAAAAAATTATTATGCACTGTGACTAGATTAGTAATAAAATATCTACAGTAGAGATCTTAACAAATATTTAATGAAAAATAATATAACTTAATGCCTTTCTGAAAGTCAGCAATACTGTGTCATTCCTAATGAATCAACATTTTGCTGTTAACCATTATGTGCCATACATAGCTGCTTCATTAAATATAGGAGTCACCTACATAATTAGGCACATTATATTTTGCGTAGGAAAAAATGATTTTAAAATACACTTGGAAAAGGGCAGGACAGCATATCTTTCAGTGCCTTCACAGAACTATAAACCAGCTGACAAGCTTCAAGTAGGACTTTGGAAAGTATGAAGTCATGCCAAGGAGAATACGTATTTGATTGCAAGATCTTGTTAGGAAATATCTGACTGCAAAGCTAACTCCAACCATCATAAAATGAAAAGCTTTGACTAACTAAGACTTGCTATCTGAGAAAATTGGATATAGTTTATTTCTCTAAGCTACTGGCTACAATATAGAATATCTAAATGTTAAATAACGTATATTATTTTGTAATCTATAGGTATGGATAGGGTTTTAGAGAATGATTCATCTGACATATTTAACATCTTACAAGAAAGACAAAGTTTTAGCACAGTACTTGGAAGAAAAGTTCTAAAATTCCTACATGTATGATGTGGGGCAAATTACTTGTACTCGTTCTCACACAAAACATCACTAATTGCAATTTATTATTTTTGTAAAATGTGCTATGTATTACCACTGTTGCATTAAATACTTTAGCAAAGTATGCTTTTTTATTAGGGTTAATTGTTAAAATACAATTGTTTAATTTTATCTTTGATTTATGTTTATTTTCCATTCACCCTTCATTTTTCAGTGTCTTTTGTATTTTATGGAAAATATTTAGCTTACGAAGCTATTCAGCTATGCCACCTTTACTTATAAAGCCACTGTCAATGACCTGAATAAAAGAGATCAATTTACGATTAAAATAGATCACACCTTTTTTTTTCTCACACCATTGATGTCTTCATTACAAAGTATTTTTTTCACATGTGAAGCTTCACAAACTGTCCTGATTTAATGAAAAGCTACTAGGTGCCTTATCATCCAGATTCTGTAATTTAATATTATTAGTAATTGGTACTTTGGGATTAAAAAAAGGACAAAAAGAACAAAACAAACTCAATTTCTGCAGATTAAACTTATACTTACAGAAACATAAATATTTATTATGTTTTCTGAAAATTTAAATATACGTGTCTGAGAAAAGTTACAAAGACATAAATGGCTTATCATGTTCAATGTTAGCTAATGAATTAAAAAGGAAATGTTATAGATGATGTTCCTTGATTGTAACTGTACTGTACCCAGTGTTGCAGAAAAGCTCCTGAAAGTGTTGGCTATAAAAGTCGTCAGTTTGTGAACATCCACATTCTTCCATTCAATGAGATGTTAAACTCAAAGAACTGATAAAGCTAAAAGGAAACCTACTGCTAAGCATTATGGCATTGGCTACCCTATTGCAATTTCAAATAAAAGCAATAGCAGTTTCAGCTCCAGAAAAAATCATTGCTGGTCTCTTGTTGATCTGTACTGTCATAATAACTCCAGCTGTGATTGCAGGCTGCTGGCTTGGAATTGTATGGCAGCTGAAAGATTCTGTTTTGTAAATTTTATCTGTAACATAACCTTGTAAGATTTCGTTACAAATGGTCCAGTTTGTGTCAACACCAAAATAAAGTGAAATTGAAATTAATTGCCAAATAAATGTTAATAAAATTGGTAGATAGAAAAGTTCTTACAAAAACTTTTTATACAAATGGTACCATTGAGGTTTTAAATGCAAAAACTTTAATTATAATTTAATGAAAATATAATTAAATAAATCCTGAATATTTATTCAAGCTAAGTGATATTTTAGAGTTGGAAATATAATTTTGTTTTTCTTTTCTAAAAAACTAAATAATTACTGCCTTCCTTTTCTTCAGTGGGAGGCTGTTTAATCTTAAAATTTATATTTAAATTAAACCACAAACTAATCTTGCAAGTTTTTATGAATGACTTCTGTCTTTGAAGAATAAACTTTGTATTTTAAAGAAAATAGATGTACTGGATCTTTTTCCAAAGGCCTTTATTTGGGAATATGTTTTCACTACATTTGAAGGTCAATCTCATTTTCTGAAGGAAGAAATAGCAAAAATAACAGAAAAAAGGAAAAAAAAAGAAACAAATATGTTGTCTTCAATAAAGCCAGAAGTATTTGCATCATATGCAACCCATATAGGCATTCATAACCATTTTATGGAATATGATTATTTTTAAATTGTATTTGACAGGTTGCTGTGCATTCCAAATGTATGTTTGTAAAGATTATGCCAGAATGACACTTTTAAATATTAATTAGCTGTTCAAACATCTTGCATATCAAAGCACATCTGGTCTGTGGCAAAATGTGAAAAGAAATGGCACATAAGCTTTTAAGATACATTGATAGGGTCACATAGATCATCTTGTTCCTATCTCCACTCAGGGAGTTTCTTCAGCATCTCACTTTTTATGACATAATTTGCATTTTAGGAGACATTATAACATGTGTTGACATACCAACATTTTCTCAACAAACAGTTGTTATCTGAGTAGTGGAATAGAGCTTCAGGACATGAATATCTGGAACTTTTCATTCCTGTCCCCAGGGGTTTTAAGCTTGCATCCTTATGAGAGTTTTGACAGTTCTCAAGTTCTGGACTACACAGGCAAATGCCATCTTTCTATTAAAGCCATACCACTACACAGCCAGCAATGTTAGGCAGAAGAGCCAAAAGTGAAATCAAGGAACAGAAGTCCTGATAGTTCCACTAGATAATGTAGCTGTTCCTATGGAAGATGGAAAAGCTGGTGTTTTGTTTCTGTTCCCATGATTTCTTTGTCTTGTTGATCCAAAAGCTCCCCAATGCATCATATAAAAGCAAATTTTAGACACCTTTGCTGTAGGTCAGATGAACCACATACTTACTGTCTGAGAGGTAAGGTGAATGTGCCCTCTTGGACTCCCCTCCACTGAATTTTACATAAATCCATTTGAATTTCAGGTCATGATATGTAGGTCCCATAGAGCCATATCAACTCCTGTATTCCTTTCATTTCCTTATATCTGGAGCTAGTTTCTGGACGGGTAAAACTTTTAAGTAAATTCAGATTTTCATGTGAAGTGGAATTTCTATGTTACAGTGATTTTTCAACTCCGGAAATCCTCATAATGCATGGAGCTGGGAAATGCATGACACATAGGTAAATGCATCTCTGAAATAGGGTTGCAACTATAAATACATTGGAGAAAAGTGGTAAATGATCATGCAATTTTTAAGGTAATATTCTCCAAGATGATTAGATACAAGCACATAAATTTCAGACAATGCCTTTATTATCTAAGAATCAAAAATAGATGCTGACTACTAGAAATAAACAAAGTGCATTTAAGTAAATATTGTTTTTTAGTTGAGATTATTTAATATGCAACACAATGTTCACTGAGATGACATCCATTTCCTTGAGGTAATAGCTAGAGGTAAAGACAGCAAGAGTATTACTGGCAAGGACAAAAATTAAAGAACAATAGTTTCCTTTACAGCATTCAGTAATACTAGTATATACCAGAAAGATTCCAGATTCTGATAGCTAATTTACTGCTACATTAATAACTTGTCCAACATTAAGTAATAGATGTTTTGAATTCATCCATATTTTTTGAGATTATAGTAAATTTTAAGTATCATATTAAGCTTTGTGCCAAAACTTTATTAAATAATGTTTGTGTTTTCACTTAAATGTACTTTTCTGCTCTGTGAGTTCATTAAAGCTCAAGAGTAAGGACTGATAGGTGACTTTTATAAATTTTACTCTCTGTAAAGGATGAACAATGATGCCCTTGAAGTTTGCCCTGATTCCTATACAATGTACTTGCACAAATCTGTGAAAACCTTTCATATATGCTTGGAAACAAATGGATACTTAGTTGGAAAAAAATTCTCAAAACCTTTGAAAATGCAGTTCTTAATATATTTTCTTCCTCGTACGTCCCTTTCCCTTTTGAGGAACTTGAGTACTTGAATACTTGAAATACTTGAATACTTGAAATAGTATTCCAATTTTTTTTCCCCAATGAATTTTAAGAAACGTTAGCCAGAATTCATGTTTTCTGAAAGTAAGATCAGTGATTAGTCAAGGAAATGAATAAACTGTGACACAAGTAAAAGTCCAGATTGTAGACATCTACAATGAAGTAATTAAATGTAGAACCTTGATGCCTTCCTCCCAGTCTAATCAGGCAGTGCCCACACATCGTGTCTGTGTGTGGGCAGCTGAACTGGATCCTGGAAAGCCACTGGTCATACCAGTTATTATACCCAACTTGCTGATTAACAGTTATGACATAGTTCCGTTTCTTTAATTCTGGTGTTCAGTACATTCTTCTCATTCTGCTGGTCCAGAACTACACAGTACTCTTGTAAGAATTCTACAATATATACCACCCCCAAGGGAAGTTTTGGATACTCCTGACTTCTCAAAAGACATTTGATGTTTTGGTCTAGGTGTAAGTCAGGTTTGCAAATTTTTTTCTGGGTCAATGGATATAAAGGGCTTGGTTCACTCTCCAGGCTGGAATGGGCTTTGCCACTAAATGCAGTGTTATAGCCTTCATGTTGAAGCCTGCTCCTCCTGTCATCTGTCCTAAAAAAAAAGTCTGTGCAGTTAACAGGCAGTAAATCTGATGAATTACCCTCGAGGCAACAATCTCCCAATAGGTATGCATTTTTGTTTCCTGAGAGCTTTCTTTCACCTTCCACCATCTTATACCTGAACCTTTAGCTGACGTTAGAGGCAAAGAGAAGCTGGGAGTGGGCTGTTCACTATTGAGAAGGGCATGTGATCTGTATGTCATTCAGATGAAGGACTGTAATAGAAGCACACACACTACACGCTCTGCCACATGTAGCAAAGGGCCTTACATAAGGTGAATGCTACTAATTTACATTTTCCTTCCTTCAGCCTACCTTTCTGCCACAACTAAATTTTTCCCATTAAGTATCTAAGGTCAACATTTGGTTTCTGAAAAGTACTACGTGAGTGGTAAAAAGTAGTATTTCCATGTATCTAAAGGGTTTTGACAGAAGCAACATGTTTTGAGGGGGTATAAGATAATAATATAAAAGCTTCTTCTAATAAGCATTAAAAAGGTGTTTGAAACAACAGGAATTTTTCAATTTAGGTGAAATCTTTGAGAACTGGTAATGGGAAAGGAATTACTCAGTCAATAGCCCCATAATTTTATTAACTGTTTATATGTTGTGCCATATATGTTTACAAATATAAATTAATATTCAGATTAAGAAATCACAATTATGGTAGTATAATAAGTCCTATCTGAGGAAGTTCATTTCCAATTTTTAGAAAATTCAACACACTTCAATACAGCAGAGTATAAAAGCTACTCAATTCTGTAGTTGCTTTTCCCGACGATTGCATATCACTCTTTGTGATTTTTTGAAAACAAATGTAGATACAGAGTAATTTTACTCTCTTTTTCTGTGGTTTGTTTGGGGTTTGGGAGTTTTTTTGTTTGTTTGTTTGTTTGTTTAGTGAATAGTCTCCATTTTTTAAAGAGCAAATTATTCTTAGGGCACTTTCTAAATGGCTGAAAATTGCAGTTACAGTATGTCGCTCAGATGATTCATACGATAATTTCTGCTTATATTTAATACATGTTTTGAGATGGGTGTTCCTGATAAGAAAGGTAAAAGAAAACCTTATTTTCACTACCAGGCAGAACTGAAGAACACATGAGCTTCTTTAAGGTATTAGTATTTTTTTTCTTCTACTGCAAGGAATAATATTTTGAGTGCACATAGTAATGTTAGAAGAATTTTTTTTTACTCCCAATATGGTGAATGTTCCAAAAACACTCTAGGTACTTCTGGAACAAAAATATTTAACATTTCAGATTATTTGCCACCTATCAGGGTTAATGATTTGTTCCTGGATTTTTCTCTCCCTCAGATGCTTTGTTTGAAGAATTATGGTTAAAATGCATATTTTTTCTTCTTACTTTTTTCTTCCACTCAAGCAACTAACTTGCAATATATCACAGCTGTCATTATAATGAAAGAAAACATCATGATGCAGCAGAACTTAGTCAATTCAATTATATAGAAAATGCAGTGAAATTATTTTGATAGAAATGCACCTGCTGAGGCTGCCTGCTAGGCTAGTCCACAATTAGATACTGTGTATTAAAAAGTTCATTTAAACAATTTATCTCTCATATGTGTCAGGGAAACATATCCCTGAAGAAAGGGTCAAAGCTCTGGAGAAATGTTTATTTCAAAAGTAAACGTAGATTATGCAGCCTTGTCCTAGTAAAGGTCAATTAAAGATACACACTGTCTTAAAAAGAAATTCAAAGGTCCAAAATATTTCATAGATGGATTGGATCAAGCCACCAGAGAACTATATAGTCTTGGTCCATAGATCTAAGACAAACTTGAAAAGTTGAGGATTTCTTAATGAAAAAAAAAGTTCAAATATAGGAGTGTCTCTAATGAGCCCTCCATTGACTTTGGATTGCATTGGTAGCAATAACACAATGACAAAAGGCAAAAGAAATTTACTATACAAAATGCTCCAGGAAAATGAATAAAGGCATACTCTGCTTTCACTGAAGAGCCACACTGCTGACATTTTGGAGCCTGCTTCCCCACTACAGGACTACCAGGAAGAATTTTATATTTCCTTCTGTGAATGGCCTTCTGATGCAGCTCTCATTCTTCCTGGTTGGTTGTGTCACAGCAGCAACTGAGGCAACAGCTTGTTGTGCTAACATGAAGCGAAAGCTTTCCTTAAGAATATTTCTTCTTAAAATTAATTTATCACACCATGCCCGTTCACTTTCCCAGAGAGGTAATAAATCGCTTCTGGATCTTAGATCTTCATGACTGCTAGGGTCATTACTTTGGGATTTTTTTTATATAGCTTATATTGCTTACAAGTTATGAAGGCTTTTTGCTGTTTTTCTCATAACGGAGAGTGATTGCTATGATAATAACACAGTTTTATGCAGTTCATAATTTAAGAACTGCTGATTGTTTTAACCAATGTTTTATAAAACTGCCCTTTTACATGGTTGCATCTGTGAAGATTTTGTTTCAGTAGTGATTCTCAGGGGTCTGAAAAAAGACACACAAACCATTTTCTCTAACAGGGTATTGTCAGCTGCATGGTTTAAGCGAGTTTGAATATTGTCACTGTAAAAACTGATTTGTACCTTTGGGAGTTGTCTTAAGTTTTCAAGAGCATTTATCCATGAAGGATATATTAGGAAAAGAGTGATATTTCCTTAATGTTGAGGAAAGACAATTCATTTCTTAAAAGTGGACAGCAGATGGCCCATGTGCCATTGGTATTCCTCTAAAAAAAAATCTATAAAAATCTAGTGAAAAATATATACACAGAGCTTTTTAGTAACTTCCCCACAATTATTATGCTGGTAACCAAAGAACGTTCTCATAGAAGACTTTCTAGGTGACCTTTTTCTGTTAAGTGTGTTGAATAAATAAATTAAAATAAATACGTATAAATTAAAATTTTAGCTATACATTTAGAAAACTTATTCTTTGTATGTTGTTTATATAAGAATATTTTAATGTGATACCCAAAAAGAAGACAACTGACATACTAATATGTTATCTGCAGAAACCACATACTTCTGTATTATGCAGAGAAGTCAAGAAAAAAAATTCTTGAACTGATTTATTTAGAGAATTTGACTTTAAGTATGTGAGTAGAAGATGGAGTCTAGGTTCATAAACTCTGTTTTGAATGGCTTCTCAGAAGAATTTTGGTTTCAATTCAAAGGAAACATGGCAAATATTTGAGCACCATTTTTTCTTTTCCCCAGCTGTTGGCACAAAATGATGCTGGGATTGCAAAAACTAATGAACTCTAGAGATATTTGTCTTTGGACTCTGCAGCTGTCTGAGAGATCATCACAATTACTGGCATCTCAGAATGCCTCTCTGTCACATAATGTGTTTCAAGCACTATCTGAGATTTGCATTTCACTTATATCTGCAAAATACCAAGGTGGGCCATTTTAAAATATATATATATATAATTTGTCAAATATTTTAATTTACAATATAAAAGGGGAGCTATCCATTATTTAGTCTTATTTTGCAAGAAATATGAAGGTATCATATAATCATTTAAGCTGAAAAATATCCTTAAGATCACCTAATCCAACCATTAAACTAGCATTGCCAAGTCCACTACTAAACCATGTCCATCTTTTAAATACTTTGAGGGATGTTGACTCCACCTATTCCCTGGGCATCATATTCCAACATTGTGGTAAAGAAATTTTTCCTAATATCCAATTAAAACATCCCCTGTTGCAACTTGAGGCCATTTCCCATCTTGTTCTATCTCATACCTTAGTATATATGCAGAAGACATTAGAGTAACTATTTGTGCATATATGGACCTCAAAAATATTCCTTCACAATGATCAGTAAGACTCAAAGGGGCCAGTGAAAATAATTATGTAAAGATTATAAATTATTTAATAATAGTTTATTCACTAATGTGAATAAATCAATTAGATTTCATGGCTTTTTATAGCACAATATATACCCTTGTATCATGAATAATTGATGTAAGCAACAACAACAAGGATGACAAAAACAACAAACAAAAATAAATAATCCTATAATATATTTTGGTTAATTCCTGAAAAGGTTAAGAACATCAAATTTTCAAATATCATGACCTGACTTTAATGACCCAGTAATAGGCTGACATTTGGAGTACCATTTTTTTGTAATAACACATCACATGCAAAAATCAGCAAGTGCAATGTAACTGCTTATCTCAGAGGAGAAAAATAAGTAATAATGTTACAAGAGAGGTTAATAACAGGTACAGGTCCAGCCTGGCTTTTATCAGTCTCTTTAGAAAATGAACAGGGACTTGCTGTCAGCTTGATTGGAAAACGGAGAGGAGAAATAGATACATATGGGAGACATCAGTCAGAGTGGAGAAGACTGGTCTGTGTGAAGGTTGTTTGCAAGGTTACCTGCTCTGACGCAATGAAAAGCTGAAATTTGCATCTCAAAGCTTTGTTCCTTTCTCAACATAGTGTCACATAAATTGTCCGCCCTGGGGTTTTAATTTCACAGATGTCTAAGCTCATTTAGAAATTAAAGTGCAATAATCTGTGATCCACACTGTATCTCATCATTCTGTTTTTTCTCAGCAAATGCTACATGGTGATTGTGTTGTTTACACATCAGAATTGTACTCAAAGTTGGAGATTTGGAGGGGTTTTTTTGTTTAATACATCTGTGCTTGTATGTGAAGTTTAGAATATTATATATTTTGTCTTTAATGTTTCTGGTTTATTTTGGGGAGGAAATTTCAGATTTATTTTTTTATAATCTGTGGGGTTTTATAATTCCTAATTAGTACAGTTCGGTGTCAGTTGCCTTGTAAGGGTTTTAATTATCTCCTTTTTTTTAACAGAGATATTATCCTCTAAGGAGATGTCTCTCAGTTAAAAAAAGTCACTTTAGTGTTCAGGACATTTTTCAGCACTTCAATTGTAGTGTGAATCCTATTAAAATAGTATATTATTGACTTAGTAGAGGAAATTATTTGATTAATTTTAGTTTTACACCATATTTTTAGATTTACATAAAAATATAAATTTTCTAATTTGAGATTGTGATTGGCAGGACTGAAAACAAGAACAAACAAACAATTCATCAGTAAAAAACAAAACTTAAACTGACCTTATCGTGTAACGAACATGGTTGCAATCTCCCTACATAAGAATCATAATTAAAAAAAGAGAGAAAGAAATATTTATAGTTTTTATTCATAGGTGCCTGCATTCCAAATATCCAAGGAAATAAAGATCCTTTGGAAATTTCTTTTGAAACTCTTCTTAATTTGCCTTTGTGGATCATGCACAACAGTTCTAGAGAACCAGAAACTGTCCTGCTAAAGGGGGAGCCTTGCTTATTTGAAGCTGGTCTGAACAATCCTTTCTCAGCTGTGGCAACACTTCATGGAGCAGGCATGATCTCTCCAGTAAATCTGGTCTGCCATTCAAACTTCATGAACTGAAATTACATCCCCAAAACATAATGCTCAATTGGCATGCTTCAGTTTCTGAAGGGCATGTGTTATGTAGAGTTACACAAACAGACCTGATAAATGACTCCGTTTCACCCTCTTATGTGTTCCTAGACACCAAAGGCCATTTACATGTTTTTGTATGGTCTTTAAAATAGTAGAAAACCAAAAATTACAGTGTTATCTATAAGCATCATAATTACCTCCTTTAAATTTTTTCTGCTTGACTTTATTTCTGTTGTTTCTCCTGTCTATGTTGTTTGATGGTGTTGGCCAGACAATCTTATTAGATCAATGGAATTGCAACAAATTACAATATTAATTCAAAGCAACAGTGAGGAGCATTGCATTTACTGGAGATTTGCAGTTAAATTTAAAAAGGTCGTATAGAGGTGAAAAAGAAAAAGGCATCTTCTGACTGAAATTTGTATAGCCTTGTTATTGCTAGTAAATTGTCTATGCCATTCTCACATAACTTCAAATATGGTTTGCTTAATAAAACCTTTCTGTAAAAAGAACGATGAGTAGTATTTACACCCCTTACAGTGTGATTAAAATGAAATACACCATATCAGAGGAACATTGCCCCCAAGCCAGAGTATTTAGACAACCCGTGATTTCCCTAGGACCTGGAAGTTTTGCAGTTGCTACACTGTACCTGCAGGCAGGGTAAGAGAGTAGTAATAGAACTCCTATATGTTTTGTGGTTGCTCTTTTTCAAAGCAGTATCTGACTACCTTTGAGAATTTTATTCATCTCACTTGACTGCAGTCATCGTATCTGATCTAATTGCCCCTGAATATCTTTGCTAAGGAAAGAAATAGACATTCCTAGGGCACATCTTTTCTCACATTGACATCTATAACTAATTGGAGGTCTTAAACATAGGCATCCAAAACTGTGGGTTTGGCAGATGTTTAAAATTGCTTCCTTGATGCCTCAACCCACCTGCTACATATTATGGGTTCTGCAACAGGATTTTGCCCTTCTGGCATCTCAGCGGAACATCATGTCGGATATCCTAGCCCAAATGTCACTAGACTTGTTTAGGCAATTTCACTGAGTTCCTGGAATTGAGGTGAATCATTTCCTAGATGAGCATATTTCTCTCCATTGCCTGTGGAGCCTTTTTGGAGTCATCTTGGATGTCTGTTTCATCCCATGAATCCTCCTTGGAAGCTGCATAATGACCCTCCTAAGCACAATCCTTGAGTTCCTCAGTTACCTTTGCATTTATCCCTGTCAGCTGCTCAGGACTGTAAGAACATCAGGGACTGGATACTAGAAAACCTCTGCATAAAATTTTATCAAGTGATCATGTGGCAGTTCAGCAGGATAGTGACAGTAAAGGTCTAGAAAATAGCAACCTTATTCAATGTAAAAAATGATATGTGAGGCCCCGATGTTATAACTACTTTAAAGGCTTCCTTTTGAGCACCTCAGTTTTCTGTTGACCATACTGAGAGCTGAAAGACTCCTCAGAGCAAAGTATTGTGTAGAAAAGGCTTTTAGTAAAAATTTGGAGCAATGGTTCCTGGAAGACAGTGTGCTCTTAACTGCAAATGCAAATAGTGAAAAAAGAGGATGTCTTGATACGGTGAGAAATGAGCTGAACTTATCACAGGATCCTCCTACAAACTGAAGAACTATTCTGTTTTCTTCCAAAAGATTTATTGCATTCGAATACAGGAGTTTCTCTGGGCATTAATGAAATACTGAGCAGCATTTTTATGTTATTTGGGTTCTTATACTGACTTTATTATTAAAGTCTACTGTAAACTGAGTAATTTATTCACGATTCGCTGTGGACAGGCAGGTGTTCAGCCATCTCCAGGAAAGTCAGGCTCCATCACACATCACGGTAACTTGGAAAGAGAAACCTCTGTCTTGGCCAAAACCAGGCCATCTGAAAGAGAAAGACACTATTACATATATAGCATTGCAAAATCCTAAGAATGTACTATCATTCTCATGGATTTTGGGAAGAACTAGGCAAAGATAGAATTCCTGTATTTTGTTCAGTAAATGAGCAGAAATTGTGGTGTCAGATATATACACGCTATGGCACAGAGGTTGAATGAGGTGGATTCATGTGAAGTGGAGGGTCATGGAGCAGAAAAATGAAATTGATGTAAAGAATACTTTATTGCATGAGATAAAACAGACAGAAATAGATAAATGTATATATGCTACATATGTGCACTTTGAGACTAGATACTAGGATAGCATTTTTCTATGTCTGTAATATATAAAATTTGCAAAAATATTGAAGACTTTCTCTTTAATGGGAAGCATACCTCTGTATTGGTGTATGTTTATGTACAGTGTGCATACAGTGCATGTACATGCATGAGCTTTTGTTCTCACACACATAGATCCTAGTAGCATGTCAAGTTTATCCCAGTTTGTTGACAGAAGCTTTCCATGAGTAAGAACAATGAGCATCAAAAGAATTAATTATAATAATCTCCCTTGTTTATTCTTTGCTCCTTCACAGTCTCCAGATTTAAATTAACAAAAAGCACAAAAACTTTCTACTTTGTACTTTCCAAGTACATTATGCAAGTTGACATATTCCCTTATTTTCTTTTCACACACTGTAGTAGAGGTCTCTGCAAAGATACATTTTAAATGATGCCTACGAGCACTTCAAAGCCATCTCTTGTATGGTAGACCTAAGTTTAGCTTAATCAATGTTTGATGTCATGAAAATCTCTTGACAGAAGTTGATATGCTTAGAAATAAGTCTCTGATGCTTCATTATATATTCACAGAAAGGTGAAATTTGTAGTGATTATCCACACCTCTGAAATGTGTCTCATTGGATTAGCAGCTATAATTAGCGTTCACGTTCATGAAAGTCAGCATAATAATATTACTTTTCATACCACAGGTTATATTCTTATTCATAACAATATTTTATTCCATGAGCAAAACCAAAGAGAATGCTATTACTGTGCAGAATAGCACTTACTGTATTTAATTTATCCCTGTTTCAAAAATCCAAGACATTTTTTTCTGTCTGAAAGCTTTTGTTGGTCTCAATTAACTGCATATATAAACACATATTTTTCCCAACACCACCCCTAAAATGTTGAGGAAACAAGTTCAAAGAGCTACTTCGTGTGCCAAAGAGACACCAGGAGGGACAGTCACAGTAAATTGCCTTAACCAAATCTGGAAGGATGTCCTTCATTATATTTTAACTAATAAAAGAAGATCAATGGATCATGAACTTTAACTAGTGACTAGTTAACTGAAGAACATAGGCCAGATGTCTATGCAACATATTCAAGAAACTTTCAGTGACATAACATCAGATCACTCAGGTGTGGATTCAGTGATAGGGAATCATGTATCTAATAAAAATACTTTGTAGATATGGATCTATAATTTTGCTGGTTTATATATGCAAATACTAATTTGTTTTTTGCTTGGTTTTCTTTAGTTTTGGAGTCTGGAAGTTTCTTGCTTAAATGAAAAGACTTAATAAGTTTCCCAACACACATACAATACTGTCTTAAAACCAGTATATTAGGAAGGTCATGGATGGAGTAGCAACTCTGCTTTGTGTTGCAATGTTAATTATAAAGCTTCACAGTTTCCACTAATTATTTTTATGTATTACACTAAATAAGGTCAAAACTTGGTCTGGGACACTGTCACTTGACTGTCCATGAATTACTACCATGAGGATAGGACAATCTGGGCCTGAAACAAATCATACTCTGGGTGTGCTTTGCATGTTAGCACAAACCACAGAATCACAGAATCAATTATTTTGGAAAAGACTTCTTCATTAAGTCTAACCTATGACCTAACACCACCATGTCAACTAGAACATGGCACTAAATACAAGTTGGCACCTTCTGGCAAGTGTTTAAGGAAACTTCACCACCTTCCTGGGCAGTCCATTCCAATATCTAATCACCAGTTCTGTGAAGAATTTCTTACTAATGTCCAACCCAAACCTTTGCTTGTGCAGCTTAAGACTATGTCCTATTGTCCTATGACTAGATGCTGGGAGAGAGACCAACCCTCACATTGCTACAACATCCTTTCAGGTAAAGAGAGATAAGGTTTCCCTTGAGCTATGTCTTCTCCAGTCTAAGCAACCCCAGCTGTCTCAGCCTCTCCTCATAGGACTTGTGCTCCAGACCCTTCACCAGCTTTCCTGCCCATCTCTGTACTTGCTCCAGCATGCCAATGTCCTTCCTGAGTTGAGGGACTCAGAACTGGATACAGTACTCAAAGTGTTGCATCACCAGTGCCATGTACAGGGGAAGAATAATTTCCCTGATCCTACAGACTGCACTATTCCTGATAAAAGCCATGATGCCATTGGTCATGTTCAGCTGCTGTCAACCAGCACTCCCAAGTCCTTTTCCGTTGGGCAGCTTTCCAGACACTCTGCCCACAGCCTGTAGTGCTGCATGGGGTTATTGTGGCCAATCTGTAGAGCCCAGCATTGGTCTTGTTGAACTTCATGCTGTTGGATTTAACCTACCTATGCAGCTCTGCAGAGCCCTCCTACCGTCCAGCAGATTGACACTGACCCAATCTCGTGTCATGCACAAATTTGCTAATGGTAGACTCAAAATGTGGGGAAGTCTGAATAGGCCATCTGCATCCAAGTATTTTTGGGAGAAGGGAGGAGAATTTCACTGTGTGTAGGTAGGTTGTGCCATTTCTGCTGCAATTAGAACCAGTTTTTTTCTATTTACCCCCAAATGCATAAGCTGGAGATCTGCTGGGAACACTGAGGGCAGAAAAAGGCTACCTTATGGCCCATTCACAATTCATTGGTTTTGTAGCGCATGTTTGTATCCACCACCTATACTGGTAGATTATACCAGAGTTTTTTTCACTTGACTTTGTACAAAGCCTGATCTAAGGTAATAATTTGTAATGATTTGAAATGTGGTCTAACAGAAGCCCTGTAGAGTTAGTTTAAAAATATTTCAGGTGATATAACCAGCATATTACTTGCTGTTGTCCACCATTGCCTTATCTTGATGGCTCATAGTTATTATGTAGTTAACTAATACAAGAAATTAATTTCTTAATTATTTTTCTTCAGTCCTAAGTATTTCCGTCTGTCTATACTATTGGTGATTTTTGTCTGATTACTTAATTTGTTTCACAGAATATTCTGAGTTTAAAGGGATCCACAAAGATCATCAAGTCCAGCTCTTAAGTGAATGGCCCATACAGGGATTGAACCCACAACCTTAGCATTATTACCACCATACTCTAACCAGCTGAGCTAATCTACTGTTATTCATACATCAGAAACATCCAGTTATTCCTGTGAGATATGCCAGTCCTTCTGTGTACTGATGAGAATGTCATCAGTAGATCTCCTGAGTATAGTCCTGGTCTTTGTGCCAAGGGCATTTAATCAAAAATGTTTAGCGTTTTCAGGGAAACTTAACGAAACAATTCCCTATGGGCAAAGGTTTGCATAAATATAGTACATAGTGGTCTTCTTGATGTGTTATCTAGTTGTTTAGACAGATCAGATGAACTGAAGGAGAAAATTGATATGTACTCGTATTTCTAATAAGCCAATAATAAAGAATTTTAACTCTCACTGTCATATTAAAAGTTGAGACTATGGTGAAGATGTACTTTAAAGAATATTTTTCAGTATCACAACTTCATTGTGTCACAGAGAGAAGATGAACAGAGAAATGCTGGATGCTGTTATGTGCACATTTCTACCTCTGTTCAAGTATAGTGGAGAACAAGATCAGATACACAGCACTTAATTGCTATCAAAAATATGTCGTGTTTTTGCCAAGTTGAAAAAGGGGTAATACTAGCTATAGTCATTTCAATGTGAAAATAATTTATTGTTTTTCCAGTATTGCCATCAACAAGTTTGTATTCAAATCTATGCACTGCCAATGCTCTATAAACAAAGACAGTGAAAGAGGGGAGAAAGAGATGAGACAAAAAAGAGAAGACAGAGTTAAAAAAGAATGAGGCCCAATCTGTGTCCTTTATAATTAACTTGGTACACACCTCTTATGTAAATTAAAGTTTTTCCTTGTTTTGTTCACATATGCACAGCCAGCCCTTCTCCCAGAAGTAAGCTGGGAGCTAGCAGGGGTGGAATGAGCACCAGTCTCAAGGTGGAGCAGGAGATTGGCTCAAAACAGCACTGCCCCACCTCTGCGGGACTCTCTCCTTCGATCGCTTTTCCTGTAGCAATATTCAGAATATTTAAGAATAAACATGATTAGGACTGGTTCTCTGCAGTAAGTTACTAAATAATTACAAGGGCATATGAAATAAATAACATTTGACAGAAAGCAAGCTCTTTGTTAAATTGTTTAAAGCAATTCAGATTGGCCTTTTTTGTTGTCTAAATGGCATGGGATTTTCCACTTTCTGTAGGAGTCTTTGCAGGATTTTGGTGTGAATGCCATTTTTCTCAATGGACTTCCTGCTATCTATCTTTTTTTATTATGCCCCATATTATTCTGTTTGCAAGTCAGTATCACTACATTGTGCTGTATTTTTTGCCTAAAAAAATTATAAATCTCTATGTAATGTAAGTTGCTTTATAAGGACATATCTCTAATATATATGCTGTTTAAAAGTGTGCACCAAAAAAGATATCTTGAAAGAGTAAAGCTTTAAGTAACACTTAGGAAACAGCATTTAGGACAGTGTTTATCACTTTAGCTCAAACTCTAAAAATGCCTGTGCTTTCTGAGCAAAATAGATTTTTGGAGTGCTGAATCATACAGAATTGTGAAATACTTCTCTCTCCCTTCTCTGTAAGGCATTTTTGGACCCCCTGGAACACCAATGTTCATCAAGGTGCATTTAGATTGGCAATTAAAGTTTCCATATGGAAAAGCTCAGATCTTATGATCTCTGTGAACAGCTTGTGTTACTCATCTCATTAGAAGCAAACAACTCCAAGATGCCCGAGTTGTGAAAACCTGATATTTCAATACCAGGCACAAAGGATTAGT
Organism: Pithys albifrons albifrons; assembly: GCF_047495875.1. Classification (NCBI taxonomy): domain Eukaryota; kingdom Metazoa; phylum Chordata; class Aves; order Passeriformes; family Thamnophilidae; genus Pithys; species Pithys albifrons. Next base: position 36,656,871 of record NC_092458.1, on the reverse strand, counting down.
TTCAGATTATTGTTTTAAGCAGAGTTAAAGTAGGATCTCAATTTCAGTGCATGACTTGTGGTATTACTTGTTTAAGTTTAATGTGTTCTTAGTATGTAATTATATCTTAATATAATACTCTGGACAATTAGATGACCATGTCATATAAGATTTTCTTATGCACAGCATATGTTCAATCAGTTAAAATCATTGAACTGCTGGAAATATATTCAGTACATACTCACATTCTTCTCCGCAAACCCCACCTTGTCACAAGGGAGACGCTTGCATGCCCTCATGAGGTTGTGTGCTATGCTGGTTGTGTGCTGTGTGGTATGTGCGTCCAGTAGGGTCTCCCACGCCAGACAGGTGTTAGCTGAAGAGTCAGACAAAGTGTGTCCATAAGCAGGATGGGCAACCATCCTAGGAGAAGAACAACTCTAACTCCAAAACCCAGGCAGATGGAGCTCACTTAGCTCTGTAAGGCCATCCATCTAAGAGAATGAAACTCTAACCAAACCTATGTTCTGAGGTGCTCGCTGTCACCATCCAAGCTCACTAGGCCCTGGCAGACGAACCTTAGGAGTAGAGGGAGGGGCGAGTTCCACACACACTGTGCCTCACCTAAAAAATGCAATGCGCAGGCTTGAAGAGCAGCGCAAAGCCCTGTGTAGTGACAGGCAAGGGTCGAAATGGCAGGTGAAAGGAAGTGCTGGGAGCTGCAGACCCAACCCTGCATGCAGGTGGTTCAGAGTACTGGCCAGAGATGACAGTCTGGTTTGGCAGCATCCTGAATGATCAAGCAGCCTTTTTTAAGGAGAGCACTGCTTGCCCCACACGGAGAGGGGCCTTGTTAAGCTGGCCAAACCAAAGCTCATCTCCACACCCTGTTGGATAACTGCGGCCACCCTCTATCTTCTGATGCGGCCAAACAAAGACAAAGGGACAAAGGCATACACCTGCTTCCAAAGGTGTGTTCAAATTGACACTCACATGTTGGAACATCAGAACCATGCTTGATACTGTGGATAGTGGACATCCTGGGCATCATTCTGCTCTAATTGCCCATGAACTGTCACAACTGGACATTGACATTGCTGCTCTCAGTGAAGTTCATCTTCATGAGGAAGGCAGCCTTAAAGAACATGGTGCTGGCTACACACTCTACTGGTCATGCAAACCAAAAACCAAAATCACCTTTTAGGAGTTGGCTTCATAATTAAAAACTCCATTGCCTCCAAACTTGAAAAGCTGCCAACAGGTCATTGCGATTGCATTATCTCCTTATGCCTCCCACTACACAAGCAACATGTTGTTCTTTTTAGTGTATATGTCCCAACTCTCCAAGCTGACCCGGCGGAAAAAGGCAAATTCTACATCGACCTTTGCTGCCTCACCCAAAAGGTTGCTGCAGATGATAAGATCATAATCCTTGGTGACTTTAATGCCAGAGTAGGAAAGAACTCTGAAGCATGGAGAGGAGTACAGGCAAGCACAGTGTCGGGAAACTGCAACAACAACGAATGCCTCCTGCTAGAGTTTTGTGCAGAGCAGCAGCTCACCATCACCAAAACTATCTTTCAGCAGAAAGATAGCCTGAAGACATCCTCAATCCAAGCACTGGCACCTCATTGACTATGTCTTAGTGCAACAGAGAAATGTTAGTGATGTCCATCATACCCGAGTGATGCCTAGTGCAGAATGTCAAACAGACCATCGCCTTGTGCGTTGCAAACTTAATCTCTATTTTAAGCCCAAACCTAAGACAGGCTCCAAGGTAACAATCTTTAAACAGCCACAGTGAGAGACAGCTTCCAGGCAAACCTTCAAATTAGACTTAAAGATAACCCCATAGTTCCCTCTCCTGAAGCACTTTGGCAACATACTAAAAATAGCATCCTGCAGTCCTCTGAAGAGTCCTTAGGGTTCTCCTCCAAGAAAAACAAAGACTAATTTGATGAAAACAATCAAGAGAACTAAGAATTGTCGAAGAAGAACAGCTCACCAAGTGCACCTTGCTCAGCCATCTCTCCCTGTAAGAAAAGTTGCCTTTCATCTTACATGTAGTAAGCTCCAACAAAAACTTTGAGACATCCAGAACAAATGGTGGCTCAACCTTGCAGAAAAGACTCAACTATGCACAGATTTGGGTGACCACAGAGGATTCTATGAGGCCCTGAAAGCAGTGTACGGACCCACACACCAGGTTCAAAGCCCCCTACTCAGTGCAGATGGCCAAATACTTCTCACAGATAAAACATCCATCCTGAATCGATGGTCTGAACATTTTCAGACTCTCTTCAGTGCCAGTCGTGTAGTCCAAGGCTCAGCAATTCAGCACATTACACAACAACTGGTGAAACATGAATTGGATATAGCCCCTACTATGGGAGAGACACTTAAGGCCATACAACAGGTGAAAACTGGCAAGGCAGCTGGGGTTGATGGAATTCCACCAGAAATCTGGAAGCATGGAGGTCAAGCACTCCATGCTAAATTTCACAAGCTTGTCGTGGATTGCTGGGAACAAGGAGAACTACCACCAGATCTCTGTGGTAGTGTCATCATCACCCTGTACTAGAAGAAAGGAGAAAAATCAGACTGCTCAAATTACCGAGGTATTACTTTGCTCTTCATTGCTGGTAAAATCCTTGCAGGAATAGTTTTGAAGAGATTAGTACCCACTATTGTAGAACTTTTACCTGAAAGCAATCCTTGTGTAAGTGTGTCTGGTATTTTTCATTCCCAGAATCCAAAATGTCCTGTTTTCTATATTTCTGGTGTGTCTTTAGGTTATTATTGGGGGTTTTTCTTGTATTTAAGAATAATTACATAATACTTTTGTTTTCTGTCAAATATTATTTATTTTGTATACTCTTGTAAATAGGCAATAACTTACAGGCATGGCAAATGGCATTAGCTGCCTTTTACAATTATTTCTAAATACCTGTACAGTAGTTACAGTAATATGAATTCATGTTTTCCTAGTACTGCTTTAAGACTTGAAGAAATCATACTCCTGCCAGGCTCTTTTGGATATTGAAGACCCTTGTTCTGCATGACTTCAAAGGTGAACTTGGAAATCAGTGAATTCTTAAACCAGTGCATTATAAGAATATATACAGTTGTGGGATTTTGTTGGGGTTTTTGTTTGTTTTGTTGGGGTTTTTAAATTTTTGTACACAACTCATTCATTCAAGTCTGTGAAGAAGGTTTTCCTATTAAGATGTACATTGACATTTACAGGAAGCATGAATTGAATGTCCTTTTTTTTTTTTCTTTTTTCATTTTACTGTTGCTTTCTGGTACAGAACAAGTTATGATGCAATCGATTTTCCATCAGTTTAATAACTATTAATGTGTTGGATGCAGTGGAGCATCACCTTACATGATCCATCTTTAAAAGTAATGTTTTGCAGGAAGGTCACAATTTATTTATTCTTCATTCATTCTTTAATCTTTAGTGAGGAACAATTTTGTAAACATTGAGCATATTCATGAATTAATACAAAAAAAATTTGTGACTTCTCTGCTTAAAATTTTGAGCTGATAAAATTCATAAAGCTGCCAGCAATATAGTGAGGCAATTTTAAAAATTTTTCTCTTCTCTCTGATACTTTTAAATATTTTTTCAACATGGAATATTTCAATTGTATTAAATGAGTCTATGAAGACATCTAATGATGTGCTTATTTAATTATACTCTTTGACAATTATATTTAGTATCTGTAGATTTTCCCCAAAGTAAAAGTGGTCTGAAATCCAACTCGGATCAACATTATTCAATTGGCAATATAATAATATGTTCCAGACAGATGCAATTATAAATTCTCAACAGTTTGGAACCATTTCAGAAGCAAAATTTGTATTAGGTTTTCAAACTGATTGCAAGCCAAATGCATTCCATGTTCCAAAGGACAGGTTCATCACACTTTGCACTCTCTCTAGGTCTGATAAAAGTCTAAGTAACAGAAAAAGAAGGACTATGACGGAAGACATGTGCAATATGTTTTGTAATTTAATTTTACAAATACCTTCATTAATTCATATTGGAATTATTCAAAATTAAATTAATCCAGAGAGAGAGAGAAACAAACTTCAAATTAGAGTAAAATAGCAATGTTGCCTTTGGCTAGCAGCCTTTAAAAAATTTCCTGCAAGTTCCTATTAAAAAGACCATTATAGTTTAAATTTCTTGTTTTGAATTAATCATAGAGTATCAGTGTTACAAGATAAATGTAAAATGGTTTGAGAAGGATGAAAAATCTGATTTGTCCTTGCTGAGATGATTTAAGCTATTTGTATTCATTTACTGGGTTTGGGTAAAGAATGAGAAGTTGTTTTAAAATCTTTGCCCAGAAAACAGTCATATTCATTTCTATTTTCTGCCGAATGAGTGCAGTAGTCATACTTCTGTGTCTTCAAACCCACCTCAGTTTTCAAGTGAAGCTCAATTTATCATAAAATGCTTGTTAATAGGCAACTGATATTACCTAGTGGATGAGAAGATTATAGAAAACTCTGTTGCAAGAGAAAATAAAATTTTCAAATAAAACTTGTTCTCTTGCTAAAGATTTTTTGTAAGAGAAAACCATTTTTTTCTTAACTTGCAGAACATTTTAGAGTAGTTTAGAACTCTTAAGAAATTTAACTTTTTATATTATAAAATAGTTAGTATTTAAGACTTTTCCTGAATAAGTAGTTTCAGTTAAAGTCCTGTATTTTAACCAAGCAGGACCTTCCCACAATTTAGAGATTCATTATCATCACCATGGGAAGTTGAGGGGAATAGCCATCAGCAATTGCCTTAGGAAAAATCATTTGCTCTATATCTGGGCCTCACATCTCTGTCTTGCAGTGGTATGTGCCCACTCTGCACCAAGGGCGAGCAGCCAGAAGATTGCTCTCACTCCCACATGCAAACCAGAGGGGTGTAGCAGCTGCAGAGTAGACTGTGCCTTTGGAAGTTAGAATAATATTAACATTATCCAACACAGAACAGTGAGCTGCTGAAACGAGTTTATTAAAAATTGTGAGGATGGTGACAGAAATGTTTGCAGCACCTCTCCAGGGACCTGAGTCAGCAGATCATATATAAACATTATTACTTGCCTTACTATAAGCATTTGAGCCTTTTCAGAGGAGGAGAATAATATTTTATCCTATAACAACCTCAAAAGAGTAGGTGAGGCAAAAGGTTCTGGAAGCACCCTTATTTGCACAGCAGGTGTTGGAGATGTGATACCAAAAGTCAAAAAGCTACCTCTTCCAACTCTCAGGAGAGTGTGCTAGCCTCACTCTTTTGCCCTTCCTCTTCTGTCTTCATCAGTTTAACAAGAGTTTGCTCCTAGGCCGAGGAAGCTCAGCATTTTTCCAGCTAGAAGTAACTTTCCCAGGTATTCCCTACCAGTTCATTATTGCAATGCTCCTTTTACTGACTACTGTCCGGTTTTCTTTCTGAGAGAAATAACACTGCAATGCTACCAATAGTTTAGGTTGCAAATATTTTATAAAACCTTGATTTTGATGTCATACTTAGAGCTTATGAAATGTCAAGAGAGATGATTTAATAAATTTGGTGTTTCTTTTCTTATTTACTGCTGTAATAATAAATGGTTTATAGCAATTTAGTTAGGCAGACTTTCTCCTGTAAACATTTCTCTCCGGACTTCATAGTTTTTCAGCACATAAAAAAATACTGAAAAAATGCGGTTATAATGTCTCATTTTGGCTGGTTTAAACCTAGTTTATGACTTCCTTTATGTCCCTTTAGACTGCAGAAGTAAGAGAAGGTAGAAACATGGCAATCTTTCATTTAGCAGTGAAAATTTTTATTAATTCAATTTCCCCTCAGCTGATCAATTCCATCAACCTACTTTTTAATACTTCACACAATATAACCAATTGTTATGAGACTGCATTGCAAATTGATGTGTTTTCATTCTTATTTACTATACCATCATATATGGCCTTACTACACTTTAAAGGTTTTTTCTTTAATATTTGATCTAACCTTGAAAAAATGTACAAACTTAACTGTCTTCATTCTCTTCTCATACTTTTAACCAACACTTGTAAAACCTTATTATAATTTTATGTTCTCATCAGAACCCTTAGTTTAGTGAGGTGTGACTTTCATAGCTTGTTTGCTTTTAGTTGCAGATAACCTTACCAGAAAGAGCAAAAATAAGTCTTGTAATGAAGTCCCAGAAATTCAACCAACATCCTCAGATTTTGGGCATTGATGAAATTCATGAAATAGAGGTTCATACTGAACAGGTTTGGAAGAACAAGGGAGAATAAGATTTCTAATTTCTTAATTTGAAGACAGAAAATATCAAGCATTAAAAAAAAATGGTGTGTTTATTGTGAAACAGAACATAGTGAGCTAAATGGGAATCCAAAGAAAAATATTAAAAAAAATCTGGAGTAAGGATGCATTTATAAACAGTTTTATTTTGTTATCTCTAAAAGTGCTTGTAAAGAAAACATAGAAGTTGAAGCACAAGGTTTCCTCAATATATGATGTTAAAATATTTTTGAACGTAAACTTCCATTCAGTCTGAACTGTTAAGTATTTTCAGCTTGCTATCTAAATGTCTGATAAAAGTTTCTCCTCAATGTCCTTCTTACTTTTTTAGTGAATTTTAGTTTATGTTCCAAATAATGAAATAGCACATTAAATATGGGGAAAAGAATGTCCAAACTTCAAATGCATACTAAATAAATCAAAGACCTTATTTTCTCAGTTAAAATTGCAAAGTAGCCATTAACGGTACTCCAGAATTGTCCTTGTAAATAAATGAGTTGCTCTTCTCATTTACCATTCTTTCCATGTTTTTTTTAAATGTCATATCAATTATCAGTGTCCCACATACAAATAATACAATTTCTCATTGTTTTTCCATGTTTTTGGAACCCAGGCACACATATAAATTTAGTGCTTGTTTGACCATAAAATAATCAGTTTCTTGTGTTCAGAACATATCTATTTACAAAATGAGATGTTAAGGGTTACCTTTTCTAAGATGAATTTCCATGTATTAAAAAGTGATTCTAGCTGCTGCTTGATGTTCTACTGCCCAGCCCAGAGAACCACACCAGGTTTGTTTTACTTACCCTGCCAATTTCTCTAACTTCAATTTGAGTTACAGTTCTCTAGTAGATGAAAATATTAAGCTTTAATTCCAATCTAATTAGTTGCATTCTGCTTTTCAGTAGAAAAGTGTTTCTCCAAGACAAGGCTGCACAGAGTAAACGAATTTGATTATACCTGGATTAGAGTGAGAGTCATTAAGACTTTCCCTTGCTGAGACTCAAAGCAATTCTTCCCAGATATGAGGGAAGGCTGATATCTCACGGTGTTATTTTTCCTTCTTCCAATTGCTATAAGAAAGCGAGATTTGCAGACCTTCTAATACAGTGAACAATTTAGCATATTCTTTTTTTTTAGGGAAGAAGAAATCCTGTTAATATATGAAAAACCCCAAATACATAAATTGGTTCAAATATGAACATTCACTAAATATGTCATCTGTAATATGGCATATTTGGGTTGCCCTAAAACCTCTGTAGACCTTCCTTGAGGAATACAGGTAAAATTTGTATATGTGATTTTTCTAGCTGATTTTTCTTCTTTAGTATTTTTTTCCATATTACCATTAAATCTTGTTACATGTTAACTTGGTTGTTGAAAGGAATGTGGAACTGTCCTCCTTACTTGAATACATTTTTTCGCTCTCATGAGCATTTTATTAGGGTTGTAATGAATAACAGCTTGAGTCCTGTAAGAAGCTTTTTCTTTCATATTGACCCTTGACATGCAAAAAAACACTTTGTCTTGAATCCCTCTTTAATCAGAGGAAGGGCCCCCTCATCCAGTCATTCAGCGAATAATTGTGTGTGATCAGCATCCAGGTTAGCCTGAAGCTAGTGCATTAGACAGATGCTCTTAAATGTCTATTCCTCATCAGAGAAACAGTTTCTCTAGAGGCTGACACTCACACACAAGCCCCAAGCTCCAAACCAGCCCAAACCAATTTTATGTGTTGAAACTGAAGTGAGAAATTGAAGTTGTGGAATGCTTGTTCTACTTGTTAGTACAGGAGGGAAGGACTAAGCCTGATTTCCTTAAATGCTGCATGACACACACACTGGATAACTAAATTTTCATTTGGGTTCCAGCCACCACTTCACTCTATTTACTTTCCAGCAGCACCCAACCCTTTAAGCACCTACCAGAAGGCACCTACCTCACTGGCCCAAAAGTGTCCCGGAAAAGAACTTTCAAGCAGTACCTAGGAGCATAGGTGTAACCTGAACCTCTTCAGTCTGGGCTGGGTGAAGGTCCTTAGTTGGCCACCAAAACGCCTGCTACAGTAATTACAGCAGACACACCATGAGAAGAGTCCAAGTTTTGAGCTGGTGGAGAATGCATAAGCACAAAGACTGTTTGAAATGAACAATTTCCTTCTCCTAGGAGAGTGTCATATCCACATTCCAAAGAGCAAAGATTGGAATCCCACTTCTGTGAATTTCCTTTTAAAAAAGCCACAGATCCTTTTTGATTGCTCTCCTGCTGGCCCCTTGCCTGGCCACATGCAGAGTACATACTCTGTACTAGGAGTCTCTTCAGAGGCCTGTTTTAGCTTTTGAGGCTACAGAGGACCTGGTGTCCCACTTCTAAAGTGCATGTGTCAATAGTTATGCAAATGTCATGGAGAGGGAACATGCCTGTTTTCTTCTCTTTCTAAAGGAACCAGCCCTGATTTATTAGTTTCTGACCCTTAAAGATTTAAAGCTTGATAGAAGGTAGAACACTTTTACTGTATACTTACATGATTAATAGGTAGAAAGAGATTCCCAACTTAAATTGACTGTGTTGTCAACAAGAGATCTTTGGAAATGGCTATTTGTCTTTACTGATTGTATGGAAAATTTAGGTAGTAGAGTTTTTTATGCACTAAAGGCGAGACATCTGTATTGTTGGAATTAGTTAAACTACTTTATTGACCTGTTGACAATAAGTCTGGAAATGTGTTAAACCATGCTTTTTATGATAGCTTATTACTAGTCACTAATTTATATCCCTATTTCATATGTTAGTGTTTTCTAAAATAATTTGCACTGTTATATTCATCTACTGCACTTCAGCTAGGAGGCAGTTGCTCAGAGGCAGTGAGGAAATTTTTTTCTGAAAATGTCTCTATTCTGTAACTATATGAGCTCTCCTAGTTCATGTGAAGGCAAAGACGACTTACTGGTTTAAATGAATGTATTTGTTTTCATTGTGGTGCACGCTAGAAATGCTTCTGTAGTCATTTACCTCCTCTAGATTGATAGACTCACAGCAGAGGCACCATGTCAGCCTCTCAGCTGTTGTGCCTGTAGGTGTGCTTTTTATATGTTTTCCCAGGTAAGTCAAACAGGATTAACCTAAAAGGTTTTTGCTGTAGTTGATTTTGCCCTGATACAGATGGCAGCATTTGAATATACAGGTTTCAAAATTTCTGCCTGGTTAGAATCCAGGCTGGGGGATGAATGGATTGAGACTAGTCCTGCAGAGAAGGACTTGGAGGTATTAGGGGATGAAAAACTGAACATGAGCTGGCAACACGCACTCACAGCATGTGTGGTGCTGCATTGAAAGAAGCACGGTCAGCAGATGGGGGGATATGCCTCTCCCCACCTACTCTGCTCTGGTGAGACCCCACCTGAGTACTGCATCCAGCTCTGGGATTCTCAGCACAAGAAAGACATAAACCTGTTGGCGTGGATGCAGAGAAGGGCCACAAACATTCTCAGAGGGATAGACCACCTCTCCTGTGATGACAGACAGAGAGCTGGGGCTGTTCAGCCCAGAGAAAAGAAGACTGCAGGAACTCCTGATTGCATAATTTCAATATATAAAAGGAGCTTCTAGAAAAACATAGAAAGGCTTTTTCCCAGGGCTTTTAGTGACAGGCCAAGGGGTTACAGCTTTAAACTGAAAGATGGTAGGCTTAGACTACATATTGGAATGAAATTCTTTACTGTAAGGGTGGTGAGACACTGGACCAGGTTCTTGAGACAAGTTGTGGACACTTCATCTCCCCCATCCCTGAAAGTGTTCAGGCCAGGCTGGATAAGACTTTGAACAACCTGGTCTAAAGAAAAGTGTTCCTGCCCATGGCAGGGGGATTATATTTAGATGAACTTTAAGGTCCCTTCCAACCCAAACAATTCTATGGTTCTATGATCATACGGTTCTGACCTGATATATGGAAACACCTGTAAGAAACTGGGACTAAGTCATGTGCTGCCCAGGGATTTTACTTATATTTAAGGGTCCCAGAGTTCCCACTGAACTCTTGCAGTGCCTTTAGTTTTTAATATCTTAAAGTCACATAATCTGCTGCATGCATTTCCCAAGAGTTTTCTTTCAATTTAGTGAGAAAACAGGCATTTTGACAAAAGGTTCACAGGAGTAACATACAACCAAGGCAGAAACATCTCAATAACATACCCAGCACAACCCTCACAACACTTAGTAAAACACAACCCATCAGTTTTAAGTTACCCACAAGAGATTAAGGAAAGAGTAAAGAATGGAAGAGATGAAGAGAAGAAGGAGGAAAGAAAGAGAGAAGAAGAGAGAAGGAGTAAAGAAAGATGTTAGAATAAGAGAGGTGCATGACTACCACCAAAGGATTCTATGAAAGTCCAGAACTTCACATGACGATGGCAAGTATTTCTTGAAACCATATTTTATGCTAGTTGCACTGAGTTCTTTAACCTGTACACTTTCAAATCAACATTTCCCCATAACACTCTTTCCTGTGCCCTATGTAGTTTCATGAAAATTCTGCTGAGTTTGATATTGTTCTATGATACCAACCGTTAGTGTACACTTTTCTAAAAAAAACATTTTAAATCTAAGTATAAGTATTTGCATTTCACTGCTATATTTAGTAGGAAGTGAAAAAATGAATTGTAATTTACTGACCAGGTATTCTGCACAGGTTAATTCACAGAGTTGGAACAGAAGTTCATAATCCAGTGAAAAGTCAATGCCTCTTATTTCAAAAAACAGCATTTATTCAGTTGCATTTACTTACTGGGAAACCCAAAGATGACATTTTAAAATTGCATTATTGTGTTTTTGAACTACATATGAGCACCATATATTTGATAAGTACTGTTAATTACAATATACCTATAGAATTTAGTTCTGCTCATTTTGCAAAATCATGACCTGATCTCATCTAGTGTTATTCAGATTTTCTTCATACGACTTTTGTGATAGAGTGCACATCAAGGTTAATGTACAATATGGAGATACTGCTCTGTCTTTCGACATTAGCTTCCTCCCACAGAATCATGTGCATTTTCAACAGGAAAATAAAACTGACTTCAGAGACAGTGCACTTAATAAATTTAAGCTATCTAGACAAATACATATATAAACATACTAAATATTGGGAACTTTCTGAAATTTAGCAGCACTCCTGTTTTTATTTTGGAGAAGTAAATACAGTTTCAGTACTACTTTTTAGTAATGTTTAACACTTTGCATAGCCTTAAAATTATTTTTAGACATAAAAATTGATAGTGCAGGTAGAAAATATAGGCTGATTGTCAAAGTTACAATAAATCAACAGATCCACATTTTATTATACATGAGTTCCTTGCAAAAACTGAGTTAGTTGAAAAAAAATTGTAGTAAGAACTAATGGCTTAAAATGTGGGTTACTGTTTAAAAAAATAGAATTGCTTCTGGATATTTTTGTTTAGAAAACTTACTGTTTTATTAAAATAAACTAGAATATTGCATTTTTAACTAGTTTTAATAAATAATTCTCACACACATTTCTCCATTTGCAACTTTAGTGAAAAAAACTAAGCAGTGCACCTTTGCTAAAAACAAACAGCACTTTCCACAAGGTCAGCATACTTAAATATAGATTATATTTTGGAAGTTTCACCATATATTATGAAAAATTTCATCCTGAGCTTATAGTATTCTATTTGTGTTTTTTGCAGTGCCTTCACTGGTATTTATCTTCCTTCATTTTAAAATATTTAAATTTCAGATTCTGACAGAAGGGGTACATTTCATAAGAAGTGTTGTTGCTTTAAAAGGTATTTTCCTACACCATCTTCTTTTTCTAAATGGAAAAATAGAATTTTTTTCCACTTCTGAAATATATATGCACTAAACTGATACACATAAAAATAAATATTCCATAAAAAGTGATATAAGTAAAATAATAATTTATCAATCAAATGGAAAAGTTTATTTGTGATCTGTTACATAGCTTTGTTGGCTAAATGGTAATTGACAAAAAAGTCAATTTTTTTTCTTTTCAAAAATGTAAATTTTTTAGATATTAAAAGATTATTTTGTACTCAATTCCAGGGACCCTTCTATGGTTGGACCAAGGGTTGGACTTGATGATCTCAGAGGTCCTTTCCAACCCAATTGTTTTTGTGATTCTGTTATTTCCTATGTTGTATGGGTCTTGGGCCTGTGGACAGTGTTGCTTATTTCACTGACTGTCTTGACTTGGTTTTATTTAGATCAGATTTCTCTTTCAACACTGTCCTGTGGTAAGTTATTTGAGTGACAATCCAGTCTCAACAGCTGATAGATCTGCAGATTGATCTGGAGCCTCAGAGTGTAAGGGTATGTAAGTGCAATGCAAGGATACCTGGTTTGTGGGGCAAGCTTGTGAATGGGCTGCTCAGTATGAAGAACCATGAAAAGTAATAAATTAAACAGCCAGATACACAAACTAAGTACCAGAAGATAACAGAGACATTGGAAAAGACCAGAGCTCTCAGATCACTGTCTTATAGGTCTTTGAAGGGGTCACCCAGAACCTTCAGGAGGTTGAACCACAACTTTTTAAACAGTAAAAACAGGGAAGCATGAATAAAATGAGTTTCATGGAAAAAAAGGCAAACTTGTACTGGGATATTTGAAAGCATTTATTAGGTTCAAGAAAACTTTACTATGGAATGCCTAGAGGAAAGGCTAAAGAGAAGGTAAGGGAGAGGACAAGCTAGACTGAAGGCAATGAATGTCAGAGGACAGGATATAAAAGTATTCAGGTGCATGTAAACAAACTGCTGATTGATGCAGTTTTCTGGCCAAGACCTGGGCCTGATCATCACAGTGTCTTCTTATAAAACTGTATTTCTAACTTTTTTCCTGGGCATAATAGAAAACGTCAAGCCAGAGTAGATTTTGAGTAGATTAAGAGGTCTGAACTGTTATCAGAACTTTAGCAAATGAGGAGTGAAACGCATAATATGACTTAGAAAACACTATCTCTTCAGAAGAATTTGATAATTATTTGGTGGAAGGAAGAGTCTCAAAATTGTTTCTAAAGTTGAGAAGTGATCAAAGTGATTTTTGTATGTGTGCCTTAATTCGTTACTGCACTGGAATCACGTTTACCTCATATCTTTACTCTAAGGGAATCAGGCCTCTTGTCTAGAACTCTGTCACAAGACTATCAATTCCTTTCCTGCTTCTTCTGATTCCCTTTGTTTTATAATACTATATTCCATATAGAGTGCTGTTTGTGAAAAACGTAAGATGAAGCTTCAGTGTTATATTAAGTTCAACATATGGCATATAAATGGGGAAATGAAGTCCCAAGGAGTATCATCACAATCCTCATGATAACAAAGATAGAAGCACAAGGGACACCAGAGAGGGGTATTCTTGAAGTGGTGGTTCAAGTGGATTTAGCCTCTGAATTTGCAATTGCAAGTCTCTGAAACTCACTCCTACATTCAGACAGCTAAGTTCTCTATTACAATTGCTGACTCTATTTCATTGAAAAGGCATCTTTATGGTACTTACACTGCCAAAATGTTGAATAGTAACTTTGTGGATTGGACAGTTATTCAAGAGTGGATGTCTGAGTTTTGTCTCAGCCTAAATCAGGACTGAGTTGGCAATTCCTGCTCTACATTAGGGTGGAGTGAGTGGGAGCTGCCTCTCTGTTTCCCTTTGAAACCAAATCTCTTTGCATACAGGGAGTTCAGATTGACAAAATTCTAGAGAAGATTTGATGAGGCAACATGTTTCTGCAGCTGGTAATTAGGACTCCTAGCTGTGCCCAACAAGACCTAATGTTTTCACCGCTATTCCTTTCTGTATTTTTTTATGATTTGAATTTGAAAGAAGTGATTAGTCTCTAAACCCCTAAAATTCAGTCATTACTTTAGGACATGTCTCAGTTTGATATTTTTCGATAATCATAGAATGTTAATGGAAAAAAAATAAAAACATAGTGCAAGAATAGAACAATTTGGATGTTGCAATATCAGCTGTCTGAATGAATGATAACTTATGTCATTAATATCCAGTACACTTCAGCATAATATTAGGCTAAAGAATGCAGCACATCTTAAGCTGAACTCCAGAAGGGAAAAAGGCATGTGATACATTATCAAGCACAGCAATAGAAAGGAAGGTAAAAGTAGTAATTGCTTCTATGGTAAGAGACAGACAATAAGTAACAATTAGAGATAGCCTACAAAATCACACTTCTAACTTTACTTCTACAGCTTGTCCTAACAGCCAAAATAAAATGCCTAAGGAAACATATCAACTATTCCATGAAGAAAGCATTACTCTGAAGAATTCTCTTTTCTATGTCTTTCTATTTTATTGTGGTAACCTCAGGGTCTTTTGACTTGGGCATCAATGAATATTTAAAAACTTATGGGTTAAAAAGAACCCATCACCTGCACATTTTGGTTTTTAAAATGGTAATTTTGAATTGAATTAAAATTACTTCTTTTCAGACTGTGAAGCTGTAGAGGTAAAAAAAAAAATCATTTATCTTCTTTTACTCTTGAAGTATTTGATGAGCATCACAGGCTGGATGCAGCCACAAAGATGATAGAAAACTTTGCAGTAATTGGCAGGGGGGTGTCCTAAACATGGTAAGGGAAAGAAAAGTGGAATACTGATGGTCTATTTGCCATTTTGCTCTAGTTCTTTAGTCTCCCTGTTACAAGCACCACCAATAGAAGCAATACCGAAAACTGCTCAAGTCTAGGCAGTCATCATGCACATCCTTTGGATGCTCTCTAATGGCTTAATATCTTATATTGTGGTGCCCTAAACTTCACACAATATTCAAGATGAGGCCACCAGTGCAGAGCAGAGTGGGACAATCCCCTCCATTGACCAGCTGGCAGTGCTGTGCCTGATGTCCCCCAGCACATGGTTGACCTTCCTGGCTGTCAGGGCACTGCTGATTCGTATTCCACTTGCCATCGACCAGGAGTCCCAGCTCCCCTTCCACAGCTCTACTGTCCACTATCTCATTCCCTAGTCTGTACACACAACCAGAGTTGCCCTGTTCCAGGTGCAGAGTCAAAGGAATTAAATGGGAGGAGACAAAATGCTTGAAAAAGTGGTCAATGTGTTTCTAGTTGTAAACTGAATAAAGTAGAATTCATAGCAACGCTAGACTGCAAGTACAAAGGGAACTCATCTTTCTAGAAAACCAAAAAATTAACAGTATATTTCTACATTGGTTGTTACAGAATAGGTTGACAGATGATAAATAGAAAATTTGAACAGATACCTACATAAAACATGCAAGTAAACTATTTATTCACAAATCATTAAGTTATCTTTCTGTATCTGAGCAGTCATTGTAACTTCAGTTGTAAAATGGTACAAAAATTGAGATAGAAAGCATTTCAAATAGTGGAGATTAGATCAAAATACACTGACTCCTTGCCCAGCATTAACTAATTTTCCAAAGTTCTAACTGTATTTACTATGAAATATGACTAATGGAAGAGGTTATAATATCATGGATTTACTGAATGTTGGTAGACAAGGTCTTCAGACACCTAAATTAATGTACACACTAGTGCCATGAGAGTCCCCAACAAAGCAGGACTCTGAGCCAAGTTAGTGTTGGATAAGATAAAAAGTGAAAGTTCTTGAATAGCAGGCCTAGGGGCCACAGGAATACATGATGACATGCATGTCCCCAAGCTCTAATTTCTATGGCTTTTATAATAATCCCCACCCAATCATTATTTCACACATCTCTCAGTCCAACCCTGGTCCCACCCCTGGTCATACCCCTGTTCCACCCCCTTAGGATTCCCGTTTGGGGTCGATGAGACCTTCTCTTCATCAGTTCTCCTCTTCCTCAGTCTCCTGGATTTCTTCCAATGTTCTTAGACTCAAGGTTGTTGGCTTAAGTTTATGTCTCATTCTGCAGGCCTTCTGATATCCTTCAGCTTTCTACCTTGAAGAGAAGTCTAAACAACTTAAAGAATTTGAGCTACTGATATATGGCATAGGTTGGCATGTATAAACATTAAACTTAACTATTAAAACAGTGTTTAACTGACACCCATGAAGAAAACAATATATTTTTCATCGATCCTACCGCCCTGTGAATATGTAGAGTATGTACAATTACATGTTGAATTATTTCATAATGGAGCTATGCATTTTTAGTTTGGCTCAGACTAATTCATTATTATTTCAGTTTTAATCTATTTTGCATACCGTACATTATTGTATAGAAACATGTATAAATGAGGTTGGTTTCTTAGTGAGTAAATACTAAGGATCTTTCAGTAATGTTTATTTTAAGGAGACTAAAATAAATGGTTCTCTTGGGTAAATTGCATCATTATATTTTCATAGATGAGTTCCAATGCACAGCTAAGTAGTAGGTACAGTTAAAAATTTCATACACAAAAATAAGAAGATGCATGATAATCTACTCATCTGTTTGCAATAGAAAAATTATTATTTATCTACAGAATGTCTAAAATTGAGTTAGAAGACCTCTTGGGCTACTGTTGTTTAGCAGTAGAGTCCTTGGGTGATCCAAGAGGCCTGTAATGGGCGAACATGCTGCCACTATGTGTGGGGCTCTCCAAGAATTCCAGTCCAGGTCATCACTGGTTAAGTATGCAAATTTATGTAAAAGGAAAACGTACTTTAACCTTCATTGCTAGAACTGTAATATAAACATGTTTCTTTAGGAGCCATTACAAAATAAGTGAAAAGTCTGCCCTTATATTAACAGAAGGTTAAAAGTTATGACCCACCTAACCTTTCCTCTAAGCCTGACAGCAACCACTCTTTTGGCCCTTGTGGAATACTACTTTGCAATGGAGCAAGTAATGTGACCTGGTAAGAGGAGATCTGTAGAGAAAAGCATTTATTTTCCAGGATCAGCACTATGATTATTTGAGGGGTTTTAATGCAGTCTAGCTCCAGTCTACTTCTATTATTGTTAGTATTATTACTATTATTATTATTCAGTGATTAGTTGTTGGAATACACTAGGTGCACTCTTAGAGTGCTTCCCCCAGTTCAGTTGCATCCACCTGACCTGAAGTCAAGTAAAAGGAGTTTGGAAAAAAACCCAAAAGATCAAGATAATCTATCCTCTAGGTATCTGCAGGACCATCTCTTCTTTCATCTCACAGTGAAAGACAGATGGAAAAACTGCAGCCGAATAGACATATACTAGATGTCAGAACTTTTCTGCTAACCCTAAACTGGAAGGGGTAGGAAGACCATACAATTTCTGAAAAAAATCTAATTGTAAAGTGGACAGACCTGAATGACAGGAAGACTTATAAATGCATTTTGGGATATAAACACTATGTTTTCTAGACACAATCACCTTCACAGAAATTTGATACTGAAATAGAGCTAGGTGGAACAGAATAGAGAGAAATAAATTAATAGAAGCAGAAATTCTTTCATTGCTACTAGTCAGTTTTATCACAGAATGTTTCACATTCAAAGGGACCTGTGGAGGTCAGTTGGACCAACTCCCTTGCTGAAGCAGAGCCACCAGCTACAGCTTTTGAATATCTCTAGGGATAGAGATTCCACAACCTCCCTGGGCAACCTGTGGCAATGCTTGTTCACCTTCACTGTGAAAAAGTGTTTCCTAATGTTCAGAGGGAATCTCCTGTGTTTCAGTTTGTGCCTGCTTCACTGCCAGTAACTTCATCAGAGAAGGTTATCATATTAGTTTCCAGGATAAGGTGTTCTGTCACATTCCAGGGATTAAGGTGGGCTTTACCAGCCTATTACATATAAATATATATGTTTGTTGTTATTGGTTTTTTGGTTGGGGTTTTTGGGGGGTTTTTTGGTTTGTTTTTGGTTTTGGTTTTGTTTTTATTTGCTGTTGCACAATGGACTAGTAATCAACTTCAGAGACTTCGCACTTGACATAGTTGGAAGGATAGTAGCAAGTATTTCATAGGTAACAGTGAATAAGTTAATTGTCTTAATACATGTCTTGTGAACAAAATTTCATTTGCAAAATTGCATTTGCAAAATGTCCCAAGGTGAAAATCCATCCTTTTATGAACTGATGTAGCATACTGAGTTATCGTGAAAAATCACTTTCTAAGCAGGTTTTTAAGGGGAGCTAAATATGACATTAAAATTGTATTCCATGATTATATTTAGGACCCACTGTAAAGAGATATTATATATATGTGTATATATATATATATATATATATATAAAAATATATATATATATAAATATACACATAGACACACACACACACCTATAATATAAGCATTTTTGGTATGTCAGCCCTCTTAACCATTTTACTTATCACTCTTGTAGGTAACTGCTAGTCTTTAAAAGTAGGTGTCCAAATTTACAACACTATACTTCTCAAAATGGTTGGTTTAAATAAAGTAAAAATCGACAGATTGATGAAACTGAACTTTTCTTGTCTCTAAACTGAATAGTATAAAACTAGCTAGGAGAAAATTCTTCATAGCATACAATTCACCAATGTTCAATAAGATACACGATATATTCTGAGTTTATTGAGTTAAGTGATAAACCTTGTGAGTCACTGTAACAGAGGGAATACTTTTATTCATCTTGTTTGAATCTGATCAGCAGAATATCTGCCAGATATGGAAAAAATTGTCTTTAAAATAGCAGAAATAAAAACACTCTCTAATCCTTAAAGTGCTGTAAAAAGAGTTCTGAAAGCATCTGTAAATGCTCTGGACACATAATAACAAAGGGGGTTACTTTTTTCCTAATGCATAATAAAAGAGAAAAAAAAAGAAGTAGAATGAAATTAGGAAGAAACAGATGAGGTAATAAAATCAAGACACACAAAATTATTTCCTTATCTTTTGGGGAAACACTGGAACCCCAGAGAATAGCACTATTATTTTGTAACAGCACTGCGTTTTGATTTCACATGTATTTTACATATGCATTTTTAAAACCAGAAAGAACTTCAAAATGCTGTCCTTTGGTAATCTGTGATCTATAGTGCTTTTAAATATATTTGCTTAATGAGAAAAGGCTTACTAAGGATGTGTTTTATTAACTGAAAGTCATGTATTTGCTGCAACTTATTACTGTTAAGAGTAATTTCTCTAAAGCAAGTTAGTAACAAACCTAAATAAAATCATTATTGAAGGCAATAGGGAATACAATTTAGTAGAATACGGTGGACATAATCTCTAACTTTTTTGTATTTTTAGTATTTTCTTAGTAATGTATAAAGTATGCCTAAGTCAGTCAGTGACTACTTTTTTGTGCCACTGAAAAGTTCTCATATGAATCAATCACAATATGAAATTAAATATAAGAATGTAGGGACTTGTTAAAACTGTTGCTATCCAGCTTTATAAAGGGAAATCTTTACTTTTGCGTATCTGGAATAAAAATATGTATATATAAAAACCAGTACAATTTGAGCTTACTGTATAAAAGTAATGAGAGGAATATTGCCTTACAGTATTTTCTTGGTTTTGAAATCTCTTCCAATAGACTACTCATTAATAAAAAATGAAATTGTGCATGCAGTTTTTTCTTATGTGGCCTAAATCTTCCCCATTTCTTTTGGTAGTGTGCTTCTCATATTTATAATTACTTTCTGTTAATAAGCAGAATTTTTGAATTACTTTTTCTGTTAAAATTTCATACTATGCTGTTTTTTGAAAAAAAATACCATTCATACTGCTGCTGTGTGAAGTTTTGCAGAAAGAATAAAAATGCTTCATATGCAAAAATGATTTTTGGTACTTAGAATATGTAAATCATAATTGTAAAATTCCTAAATTTGATTGATGATTTTATGAACAATTATCAGATAGCAATTTTTTTAACATTAATTAATCTTTCCTCTATATCTTCATTTTATAGATAGAACTTTGCTTCGATTTTATTTCTGTATAATTTCAATCTAGTAATAGTATGAATTTGACTTCTTATTTTCTGGCAGATGATTACAGATTAATAGCTCCTGACTGATTCTGCTACTTTTATTGTTTTTTTCACTCTTTCATATTGTCCTGGTTTTAGCTGGGATAGAGTTAATTTTCTTACTAGTACAGTGTCGTGGTTTGGATTTACGATGAGAATAATGCTGATAGCATACTAATGTTTTAATTGTGGGTAAATAATGCTTACCCTAAGCCAAAGACTTTTCAGTTTCCCATGGTCTGTCAGCAAAGAGGTGCACAAGAAGATGGGAGGGAGCTCAGCCAAGAGCAGCTGACCTGAACTGGCCAGAGGGATTATTTTTTCACGTAGAACCTCATATAACCTGTGGGGAGTTGCTCAGGGATGGGATGGCCATTGGTGAATGGATGGAGTAATGGAGTAATGGTACTGTGCATCATTTGTCTCTCTTGGGTTTTATTTGTCTCTCTCTCCTTTTCATCATCAAAATTATTATTACTATTATTACTAACAGTAGCAGTTAAATAAATATTAATATTATATTTTATTTCCCACAGGCAGGTTTTACCTGTTTCCAGTTCTACTCTCCATCCTAATGAGGAGGGGCTGGAGTGTGAGCTAGTTAGTTTCCTGCTAGAGATAAACTACTAATTATCTAAAGTAATTTCACTTTTCATAATGCTTCCAGATCAACAATACTGGTATTCAGGAAGTTGATGTGACTGTTCTGAAAGTTTATGTCAGAAACTTTTGAACATGGGGAAGATCAAGATTCTGATTTAAACTTTTTAACTGAGGCATATCTTTACTCAAGGGAAAATTTATTGATACAATAGATACAAAATTATTTTCATGTTACTATAATTTCCAGAGCTTACACCACAGCATCAGAACTGGAAAACATTTTGTTCCAGAACATTAGAAGAAGATCTGTTAAAAAACAACAACAAAACAAACAACAAAATGAACGAACAAACAAACAAGAAAAAACCCATAACCAAAAAACCCAACTCCAAAACCAGAAATATAAACTCAGTAGTTTTAGCCAAATAGGAGCAAAAAGTACTAAAAGTTCTCTGGGATAAAAAATATATTCTGCCCTATGTCTGTAGAGAAAAGGACATAGCTGATACTGATCCTTTGTTGCAAATAATAAAATTAGCAATTAGCCAAATTTGAAAAAGCTATTTAGCTTTTTTTTGTAGCATTCAAATAAAATGTGCTCAGGGGTACTCAAAAACACACAGAAACACCTGTCGTGAATGTAGGGGGAAGCTGGGTATTGAAT
The DNA here is from genome assembly GCF_047495875.1 of Pithys albifrons albifrons. NCBI lineage: Eukaryota > Metazoa > Chordata > Aves > Passeriformes > Thamnophilidae > Pithys > Pithys albifrons. Next base: position 36,635,371 of record NC_092458.1, on the reverse strand, counting down.
GCTCTTTGCTATAGATATGATATCTAAGTAATAATCTCAAGCACAGGCAGCCAGTCTCAACTGTTTGCATAGCCTCTCTGCATAAACAATGAAAAGAACTGAGAACTCTTGTGACCAGATGAATTGGTCTCTGAATTGTTTCTTCTTACTGGAGAGCTTATCACCAAGAGTTTACACAAATGGAGTTATGTTCGTTAGTTTTGTAAAGTACCTAACTCTTAGCAGGTAGTTAAGACATTGAAAATTAGGTATTTACAGGGAATGAATTCTCTGATGCCTGTATTATTAGGCTTTTTTCTTTTTTCTTAGTGAATGTTGCATTTGTGTTGTCTTAAAAAGCAGCTAGGAGTAAATACTGCTTTGTTCTCCTTGGATGCTGAAAGTCCCTTCAATGTCTTCAGAAGTTTTCTTTCAGAAGTATTGCAACAGTCCATTCTAAATGGGCCAGGAAAGTGACTTTATTCACTGTCTTCCAGCAACAAGGTGCTATGCAAGAAGTGAAAATAGCATCATAGGAGGTAGGATCCCATAACTCAGAAATGCCCAGCTGCAATGGGGAGTTGTTAACATATTACTCTTGCAGTTCATGGTGTTATAACTACAAAGAATAAATACTATTTTTAAACAATTTGTTAGTTACAGAAATATACTAAAATTATTCTAACAAAAAAGTATTTGTTCATACAAAGCTAAGCTAAAGCTAAAACAACTTGGACAACAGCAAGCTTTTTTAAAATATTATGTTGCAATTTATATTTTATCAGAGATACTTATAACAATACTGTCTAATTCCTTTTGAAATCTAATTTTTTCAGCTTGTCACAACAGTTTTTTACCAATCTTAAAAATTTGTAGTCAATAGTTCTTTCTTGAAGTATGTGAAAAAGTAGCAAGCTTTAGTTTCATGGTCCTGACCTCTTCATTGCTGCATTTATGTATCTCTGAGTGTTTTTTTTTTGTGCATTGTTTTTGAGACAACTTCTCATGTAGATTGCAGGCTTTTATACTTTAAACTTGATATAACAATGTTTATATCACTACAGTTCTCCAAGTAGTGGTGAAAATACACTATTAAATACACTAATACAATAAGAAAATACACTATTAAAATACACTATTATACCTAGTTACATGGTTATACTGGATGTATACTTATCATATTCAGAGGTGATACTTTGCAAAAAAATCAAGTTCATTAATCCAGACAGTTTTGCCAAGTGATCATTAGTCACATTTACTATAGACACAAATGTGAGAGCTTCGTCACAAAGCTAAGTTGTAAGATAGATGATGAGCTGGAATAACCCTGCCACCTTTACTAGGAAATTAAGGTGGAAGCCCACAACATTTAAAAATAAAGAATAATTTAATTTAAAATAATTCCTGGAGCTTGAGGGAGTGCTTACAAAGGAATCAAACATGAATGACACATGGAAGGGACAGAAATGTGAGCTTTTCTCTGGTAACACTAAGTGTGTAAATTATGTAGATAAACTTATACTGCAGACAGACCTGCTGAGTTAGGAATAACCTTCTTCAGCATGAAACATCTACTCTTCCCACAGAATCTACAAGGAATCCAAGGCAAATGCAAACATAATGGCTTTATCTAAGGCAAGTCCTATCAAGATAAGCAACAAACAAGGTCTTCTGGATATGAAAGAAACCAATAAATGTGTTCATCTCTCACTCAGTTATAGAAATAACAACTTTCCCTTTCTACGCCAGTCTCCTCTTCACTATTTTTGTAGAGTTTTAAAATCTCCTAGAATGTCCCAAACTTTGTGTTGAATAATGGCTCGCCAAAGTGTGTGTTGATTTTTATCTCTCATCCCCGCTTGACATGGAGCAGCATAGATTTGCTCAGCAAACTCTGGTCACTCATCTTTAACCAGACAAAACAGAGAGATAACTTGGAGTAGTGTCATAACAATCCCACATCCAGACTCAAAGAAAAGCACCATGAGACAAAGATATAGAGGTTGTATAATACATTAGTTGATTCTTTAACATTTTTCATTCTCCTTAGTGTCTTTTTAACAGTTTTTTTTAACAGGGCTTCTTTTTGAATATAGTACTCAAGGTGTTATAGCCACAAGAGATTAAAAAAAAAGTATTTTTCTCTTCTCTTTATTCTAATTTTTTTTTTTTTTTACAGGAGAACAGGATACTTTGGTACTGTTTGTCCATGTAATTATAATCATAGCTATGGAAAAAAAAATCAGGGTTCTGAAGGTACACAAAAAAGGCACATAAGGATCTGAAGTTTTCTTATAACAATACATTTCTCTTCAGAGAGTCTAACTCTTCCTCCCAGTGATCTCACTTATGTTTGCAATAGAAACAATTATGTGATTCTGACCACCATAGCCACACTCTGACAGTGACCTGCAATTAAAAGAACTGATTTATGTTTTAAAATATAATATCAATTATTATTCTTTTGAGGCAATCATCTGAAACAGATTTTATGTATGGTAGCTTTCTTTCTCTCTCTCCTTCTTTCTCACTTTCTCTATTTCTCTATTTCCCAGCTCACTTGGTTAATTTACATTTTTTTTTATTTCTTACAATTTTGCTTTTGCTTATACAGATAAATTAACCAGGAGAAATCACCACTAAGACAGCCTAGCATTCATTTCTCTCTCTCCTTTTCCCTTTGTTTTTTTAAATTCCTGTGGTGAAAGCCCCAGTAAAACACATATTTTACATAGACTGCATCCTTTTTTCCTACTTACTTTCTTCCTTCCTTCCTTCTGTCCTTCCATCCTTTCTTCCTTCGCTTATTAAATTGTCTGTATCTCAATCCATTAATTTTTCTCACTCTTGCTCTTCTGATTAGCTTTCCCATTCTGCTGGAGACAGGGAGACTGAGCAAACTGTTAGCCAGGGTCAACCCAACCCACTCCATGCCACTACAGTCAATGAAGATGAACAGCATAGGGTTGGATTTAGTTACCTAAATCTGCCATTTGAGATACCCTAAAATATCCTGCCTAGACCATGCTGGTTCTCCACAAGGATATAGGCATGGCATGCTGTCATGTGTCTCTCACACCCTGCTTTCCTTAGCCATTTTCCCTCTTCCTAGAATAATAGGGGTTTTTTTGGTGAAACCTAAGAAAATATTAACAGGTGAGCATAGCAGAGTTTGGAGAACTACTCCTCCATCCCTAGAATTGGTCTTCTGAATCTGGAGTTTTTGGAATTATTTAAGCCAAAGAGTCTGTATATTGAGGTCCAGTACAAGATATTAGATATGAAAAATAAGCTATGATGACAGTCAAGCATATCAAATTACACAATATGTCTCTACTAAAGAAATTGAACAGATTCCCAGATGCCTTTTGGCTGTGATAGATGCATAGATAATTTGTGTAGAGTCAAACTCCAGGCACTTAGATGTTGATGGCACTGGACTGAATCTAACCTTATACACATTCATCTAGGACAAAGAACAGGCTTTGGATTGCTTTTCATTATTTAATACTAAGTTTATGGAGATAACAGCTAGAATTAACTGTGAGGTTTAGAATCTACTTGCCAAGACCTCTGAAGGGGAAACTTATAGCACTCTTTTTTCATTGCCTTGTGATATATGACAATATATACAGCATAATAAATTGGAGAAAAAAACCTGCAGAGGGTGACATGGTAACTATGCATATTTTATCTACATAATCTATGTCTGTTCTCTGGGCCACAGAGCGATATTAAATTAATACATTAGAATTTACTGCTAAGATTCATAATGGATGAATATTCAAACCATCTGCCCTTCATTTAACAGTGCCTTGAAATCTTTTACTTTAATTCAGATGAACAGAATAAAACCTCTTTAAAAAGGCAGATGAGAAGCATTGACTTTGGTAATAGGTGAAGGGGTTAGGACGGGAAGGTAAAATTTACTGGACTGCTTCATGACTTTTCAAGAGAAAGTCCATGCTAAATGTGTAGGCAAGAGAATATAATAACAGGAAATTTTATGAAAGAAGGTGAGAGAGTGGGCAGAGGAAATAAACTCCTTTTTGAAATGATTGCAACATAGCTGAATAAAAAAGTGAATAAAAACAGTGGTCAAGGCAGAATTAAGTCAAATCTTCATAAAAAAATAAATCAGATAGGGGTAAGACTGTGGGAACATAAAACTCCTTGACACACAGTAATCCAATCTGTACATGGTTAGTGTGATATTAACATCCCAGACCCCCTTTTAACTCTATGAGGTCTAAAAGTACCCAGACCTAGTTAAGATATAGGTATGTTATTTATTAAATAATATGCCACAGAAGACAAAATGAAATATAAAATTAATTTATTGAAAAAGGACCAATTTTTACTCAGATTAAGCAGAAAGATGGAGGAAGAGATTTTACTGGTGATGTAAAGCAGAGGCAACATTAAAGCTCAGATGAAAAGTGAAAAAGTATGATACATTGTACAGCAGAAACTGAAGTTTAAGTTGAGAAGCACATGGCTGTGAGGAGAACGTATAGATAAACAGTGAAATTACAGAAAGAGGGTTTTTTAGTGAAAATCAAAAAACTAGGAAGTTAATTATTGCATGTACACAAGACTGGACTAGGCAAGCAAATTACCATGTAGATCAGTTGTTAAAACAGGGGTAAGAACATAGGAAACAGTGGTTATGTGTCTGTGATTCCCCAAATGACATAGTAGATGGAATTCCAGACACTCTTCCCTGTGGATTCATACAGAGTGTGTTTATAGACTGGACTTTGATGTGCTTGAATATGGGTAAGACCCTGCTTTTTTGACCAGCTCAGGAAGTGAAATCAAAAGGAATTAAGTCCTGAGCTGGATATCATATAGAAAAATGTGATTTGTCATCAAAATGACAACGCAAGCAAAAAGCAAGATGGCACTAAAGCAATGCCTAATTGTTTAGAATGCCTTATCTTTGTTAGACTTAGAAAAATTTAGAAGCCTATTTTTCCTGAAGAAAAATTAAAAAGCATTCTTTATAATTTTCCTCCAAAATGTAAATACTGACTTTCTAGAATATAGATTTCTTCTGTGGAAGGACAAAATATGTGATATTAAAAATGCTTTATTTTATTAACATGTAGTACTGTACGGTCTGTAATTCTGTGTTCAGTATGCATATCTTTTTGACCTTTGAAAATGTAGCTCATAATATATTGCAAAACCTCTTGCAATAAATCAAACATTTTTGTGCCGTTTGTTTCTTTGCTGTGTCCATGTGTGCACTGGTAAATGTTAAATTGTCTTGCAATAAGGATAGCACTCAGATTTCCTTCTCTGAAGTGTGAGAAGACGCAGACATTGCTTTATAGTGCTACTATTGACATTTCAATTCAGAACCAAGGCCACCAACCCTTTCATCCCCTGCTGTTCTGTTAAATATTTGTCAGTGAAAGAGACGAGAATTACTTTTCATATTTCTTGTACATGCTGAGCTACACCAAAGGCAAAATGTCAGGTAAAAACGAGTGCATACTCTTCTAACAGCAAAACTCTTAGCTTGCATATAGAGACTGCGGCCTTTCAAGAATATGCTATCGCTCTGTGCACTCTGATCCTTTAATTGAAAAGCAGTGTAGGTAGATAATTGTGCAGATTAGCGACATACCCACGACGTGTGCCAATTATGCATGAGAAAAAAAGAAGACTTTGTGTGACAAGGGGAATAAAATCAGGCTGATATAATCATAGTAGAGACAAACTTTCCCAATAACTCCCACATGAAATTAGAACCTGTAACTTTTAAGTGACACAGTGGGGGCTAGTTTATTGCTAATCCTTTTGAATAGGCCCTGCAGGGCTTGTTCACTTTTAGTTTCTTGGTAAGTACTTTGAGCATAAATGGAGCTTAAATGAACTGGCATGATAGACTCTCATTTCTGTAACACCTGCAAAATTTCTACTCTAGTCATATCCTGTTCTGTCTCATCCTCTTGATACTCCTATGTGTGACAGTAGAAAATTCAGAGACAGGATTTATTTATCTGTTTTAAAATCCAGGTGAAAGGGAGAACAGGACTTTTAGAAAACAAGTTAGTTGAAATTAGTAACCACAATCTGCTCAATGTGCTAATAGCCTTCTAGTGAATATCTCTGCTCTCACCAACGTAACAGCATTGCAGCTAATCACAAGAGCTATTATCAATGCAGTCAGCCATAAAAGTCAAGTACAGATGTCTGTCTTAATGATTTGTGGCACTGATGGCATGCAGGACTTGTGACATGACTGATAGTGAAGTGGCTAGGCATAAGCTATTATTTTAATTATCTTTATTTTTGAGATATTTTATTTAATTTTTTCTCCCTATCACCCATACAAAGAAAGAAGTATGAGTTTCTTTATTCTCTGTCATAGGACAAGACAGATTTTTAGTGTCAGCTCTGTCAGGAAGGATTGAGTGAGAAGCAATCTTAGAGTCTCACTGTGACAATTGGGAAAGCAGCTGTGTGTGAGATACGTTTGGGGGGGAAATAGAACTCCGGAAAAACCAAGAGATTTGTTATGTTTCTGTTTGTTACTGTTTGAAGTGTATTGTTCTCTGGCTAGATGAGGAAAGAAAGGGTTTTTTTCTCCTAAACTTATGCTGTAATTTTTTTGAGAATGTTGGGGAATTTTTGGATGCCAAGAAGAATAAATTTCGGATGTTTATGAATGCCATAGCGAACCTTCAAAATAGGCTTCATGCAGCTTTGGGAAAGTCCTCTCCTGTGCTTCAAACTTCTTTAGAGTGCCTATTATGTAGTAAGACATAATATATCTTTCTTTAGATGATTATGTTTTGCTAAAACAAAAAGGATGCCATAGACAGAGGGAACACACTTTAAGCTTAATGCTTAATATGGTAACATCATCATTTGTAATAGCATAATATAGAGTGCATAATGTAAGTAGGTGACATAAACACAACCTCTGTAGCTGGTAATTAAAAAATGTCTGAATTATTAAAATGAGAAATATGTTGAAGAAAAAACCTATGACTTAAATTAATGTTATTTTCCATGTTAAAAATCTTGGAAAAAAATATTTTTCTGTGAATCTAAACCAATGAAAATCTGGTATCATTCTTCAATCAGAATAACAAAATAGTTCTATTGCCTAAAACTGACACTTGAAAAACTCTCTAAGACTCAATTTTTGAGTTTTAGCTGGCAGGCATTATTTCATTATGGTGCACTAGTGGATTGCAGTGTGCCAGGTGCATTGGTAATCATTTTGCCGAAGAGCACACTAACGTAACTTAACTACAGCTTATATATTAGAATTACATGTTATTCATTTTTCATTACCCACATTCTTGTTACATATTCATGACATTTCCCAGGACTAATTAGAATATATACATATCCTTATAAGATCCCTGAGGGGCTTCACCTAGCGTCTCTGGTGGTCATTTCTGTCTGGAGCACCCAAAGTTCAAAGTGACGGTCTTACAAACTTTTTTATGACAATACTCCTGGTTATAGAGCAACTCAGTGTTGCTTGCTTATCTTCTTCAGTTCCCTTCTTCATTGTTTCTTTACTTTGCTTGGCTGGTTTCTTTAAATTGGTTGTCCCAGCTATACATAATTTTCTGTGGTATATCCTGTTGCAAACACTATTAGCTCTTATTACATCTCTAAACCCCAGTATTAGTTTAGGCTAGAATAACTTCAGGAGCTTTCCAGTCCAAGCTGCTTAAAGCAGTGCCAGCCCTGGGTCAGACAAGGATGCTAAGTAGTTTGTCCTTGACATCCAGATGAAGGCAAAAAGTCCAGTCCAGTCACTAAAGAAAAATAGCCCAATTAATTAACTGTCCAAGATTTGGTGGGATGAACCTCAAGTATTGTCTCAGTACCAATTATTGGTTTAACATAGTAGCAGAATAGGTTTCATGGTTTAAATTCATGTAGTTACTTACAAAACACTCATCTCTCAAGGCAAAACCTGCTTTTGCAGTTCCATGGAATCCTAGAAAAATTACTTGGCATTTACTTTTTCTATATGTAAAAAAAATGCAGTTGTAGGCTTTAAATATTTTTATACCTTAAAAAATCCCCAAAACAGTTGAAGAACCAATTGAGAGCTTTCCAAATCAGATTTTCCATTCACTTGAAAACTATGGAAGTATTTTGCTGTTTTATTGAGCCACCCTGCATTTTAGAGTGTTCTGTTTTATTCTGTATCATTATGTTTGATCTCATCAAACAGCAGCACTCTTCAAAGTTGTAATGATGTATAGCAGAATTACTATAATCTCTGAGGAAAAATCATGGAGATGAAAAATTGACTTCTCACTTGCATACCATAACCAATCAAATTTTAATTCGAATTATTTTAAATTAATTGACTTCAGTAACATGTCTCAAATCTCATGTATCTGTGTCAATTCTGTGAATTAAAGATGGTCTTGTATTGTAGTCATGAATAGTACTTTCTAAATACAGTGCAAGCTCTATTTTTACCATCTTCTTTTCTGTTGCCTCAGGTATAAAGAAGCATTTCTGTGAAAAAGCTCATTAGTCTGAATACAGTGAAAAAGCTCCTGTGAGAAATTGTTTTTGAACTGTAGCACATCCATTGCCAGGAATCACATTTTCACAATTTACCTTTGATAAATAAATATTTACATCATTCAAAGAAGCAGGTCTGTCAAACAGCAATTCTTAGGGCTAGCACTTCTGAAAATCAGCTTATGCATAAACAAGTTCACTGGAGACTGCTTGTTCTTTTTTTCACATTATATTATTAAAAATAGCAGTGTTTGACATATTTATACATACAAATTTTTATGCTACCTGGCTATATAAAACAGTTGAAACTTATCTATTGCTAGAAGCTGGTCCTAGCTTTGCTTGCAATGCTAAAGTGGCAAAATGACTAGAAAAGCCATTTTTACAATAAGGATAAGAAAGAAGGTTGTTATTATTATTACCTTGAAGATCCTGAGTATTCAAATAACACTAGAACATTTTTTAGCTGAACTAAAACCATCCACATTGGATTTATGAAAAAAACCCCAACATATATATTTACATGTTGAGAGAGTATCCTGCACGAGGGAAAAATAACAAAAATATTCAAGGCAAGCATCCCATTTACCAAAGTGAAGCTTACTGGGAATGGAATTTTAGTGTTTTGACCTACATCAAGTTTTGTTTATACTAGACAGGAATAAAGGTGGGTCAAAAAGTGAGAGGATTTGCTCTGATGTTTTATTTTCTTTGAATACTCTGGTGAATTTTCATCTCCTGGAATATGCTTTTAATGCATTTTTGACAACTGAACTTGGGTTGGTAGGTTCTTTAGGAATGGGTGTAAAATGTAGAGATAAATATTTTCTTCTTCTCCACCAGAAGGGTTTGAATCACAAAATGTTAGTTTGTATATACTGGACTGCAATGTTAACTGTCAATGTGAGGCATTACATATACTTTAAGAGAAAGTGTCCCGTTTTCAATTTTCATTTTGAAACAAGAGTACACCTTATACCTTATAGAAACGCTTATGTTCTCATAGTGTGCCCAACAGTCTTGGCTCTCTGGGGAGGTCCCAGATGATTGGAGGTCGGCCAATGTCACCCCAATCCACAAAAAAGGGCTGCAAGCAGGACCCTGGCAACTACAGGCCTGTCAGCCTGACCTCCGTGCCTGGCAGGGTTATGGAGCAGTTCATCCTGAGTGCAATCACACAGAACCTTCAGGGTGGACAAGGGATTAGACCCAGCCAGCATGGGTTTAGGAGGGGTAGGTCCTGTCTGACCAACCTGATCTCTTTTTACGATCAGGTGACCCACCTGGTGGATGAGGGAAGGCTGTGGATGTGGTCTATCTGGACTACAGCAAGGCCTTTGACACTGTCTCCTATAATGTACTCCTGGAAAAGCTGGTAGCCCATGGCTTGGACAAGTGTACCCTTTCCTGGATTAGGAGCTGGCTGGAGGGCCGGGCCCAGAGAGTGCTGGTGAACGCAGCTGCATCCAGCTGGTGGCCGGTCACCAGTGGTGTTCCCCAGGGGTCTGTGTTGGGTCCAGTCCTGTTTAACATCTTTATTGATGATTTAGATGAGGGGATTGAGTCCATCATCAGCAAATTTGCTGATGACACCAAGCTGGGAGGGAGTGTTGATCTGCTGGAAGGCAGGAGGGCTCTGCAGAGGGATCTGGCTAGACTTGAGAGATGGGTTGATTCCAATGGGATGAAGTTCAATAAGGCCAAGAGCTAAAAATAGGATCAACACAAGATTTAAGAATGATCTACTATACAGACTAGCTGGTAACTGTGTTTGATAGGCAAAGAAAGGGACTTGTAAGAAGAACATAGAAACTTGTATTCATTAAGCTTTCCACATAAGTGCTTTTTGAAACAGAATTATTGTCCTTGGTGTTGTCAAGACTGGAATTTTGCTGTGGTTCAACTAATAATTAAAGTCATTAGAAACTGATTTTCCACATCTCAAGTACTGTGTTCAGTTTTGGGCCCCTCACTATAAGAAAGACATTGAGATGCTGGAGCAAGTCCAGAAAAGGGCAACAGAGCTGTGAAGAGACTGACGCACAAGTCTTATGAGGAGTGGCTGAGGGAGCCTGGAGGAAAGGAAGCTGAGGGGAAAACTTACTGGTTTATTGCAAGGAGGTTGTAATGAAGTGTGTGTCTGTTCCCAGATAACAAGTGACAGGACAAAAACAGATGGCCTCAGGTTGCACTAGGGGAGGCTTAGATATTAGGAAAAATTCTTCATGGAAAGGGTTTTAAACCGCTGAAATTGACTGCCCAGGAAAGTGGTGAAGTAACCAGCTGTTGAAGTGTTCAAAAAATGTGTGGATATTGTACCAGAGGACATGTTTTAATGGTGAACATGGACGTTATGCTAGGCTGATGATTGAACCTGGCGATCTTAAACATATTTTCTAACCTTAACAGTTCTATGTTTCTATGGTTTGTTTTTTTTCCATCAGACCTTAATAGCCTTAGTGCTTCTCTGCAACTAAAAATGTCTGGCCTCTGAAGACTTGGAATATTTAAATAAATTGTTTAGTATTTGCCTCATGGCCCTGTGCTTAAGTTGGTACCAAAATTTATGCTTTGGAAATACCACAGGTAAAGCAGAAGCTCAAGAACATAATGCTCAGAAGAGATTATTTACTTTTTTGATATGGCTTTTTGCCTACTACTACTACTACTACCACCTATGTGTGCCATGTGACTCATACCCCAACTTTGTGCTTCTTTCTTTGTGACTTGAAACTACTTTTATATGTTATGATTCTGTGACTTGAAGTGGTATGTTTGGAAATAGAGAAGTTCCTGTTCCAAATCATATTGCAGTGTAACACTGATTTTTCTTAAAATGGAAAAAAGGCAAAGTGTGAGTTGAAAGTCTGAGAATCATTCTTGTCCAGACATGTATAGTAGCTATGAAGCATAATCTTCACCTGGCTAAATATATCTGTCTACAAAGTAATGTTTTACCTATGAGCTAATCATCTGGACACTCTTTGCAGGCAATGAAAAGAAACAGGTCATGTGAGGCATGATTCATCTTCTAAAGCAGACTTAAAACTCTGATGGTAGATGTAAGAGAGGTATCTTAATCAAGCTTATTGCAGGAAATTGCCTAGTACACTTTAATACTGTAAGATAACTACAATTAAATTACTGTAATAGCTGGAGAATATGTCAAACTTCTTGTCAAGAGCTATTAGACTTTAAATTATCTTAAATTTGGCAGCAGTCCAGTTGTTTTAGGGGTTGAAAGAGGCATTCAGCCTGCTCAGTGTCTTTCCTAAATTTTTTTCTGATGTAGATTTAGAGCTTACTCTGACAAATTGTATTCAAAGGGCTCATTCTGAAGTCATAGCGATCATCAATGAGTTTTGTGGTGTGGAGTAAAACCTGTTTAGCTCAGTAGAGACACCTTTTGATCCTCAGGAAAATTGCAATCTAAAATTGTTCAAAGTAAAGTCATAGAATCATAGAATATCTCAAGTTGGAAGGGCCTCATGAGGATCATTGTATCCAACTCCTTACTCCTTGCAGGACTACCTGAAACTAAATCATATGACTAAGAGCATCATCCAGACATTCTTTGAACTCTGACACGCTTGGTGTCTGACCACTTCCCTGAGGAGCCTGTTCCAGAGACCAACCACTTTCTCAGTGAAGGACCTTTTCCCAATGTCCAATCTGAACTTTCACTTATGTAGCTTCATTACTTTTCCTCATGTTCTATCACTAGTAATCAGAGAGGAGATCAGCACCTCCCTATCTGCTGCCCACCTTGAGGAAGCTGTAGGCTGTGTGAGGTCACCGTTTTCTTCTCTGAGATGAACAAACCAGCTGTTCCTCATAAATCTTGCCCTCAAGGCCTTTCACCATCTTGTTTGCCCTCCTATGGACACACTTCTTTGTCCTTCCATTGTGATGGCTATAACTGCACACAGTGTTTGAGGTGAGGCCACATGAGTATGGTGTAGAGTGGAACAATCACCTCCCCTGGGCAGCTGGTGATGCCTTGTGTGATACACTCTAGGACACAACTGGCCCTTTTGGCCGATTGACTCATATTTTGACTCATATTCAACTTGCCATCAACCAGAACCCAGAGGTCCCTTTCCAGGGGGTTGTTCTCCAGCCTCTCATCTCACAGTTTGTAGGTATAACCAGGATTATCCCATCCCAGGTGCAGAATCTGGCCTTGCACTTGTCAAATTTCATACAATTGGTGATTGCTGAGTTCTTTTGTCTATCCAGATCTCTCCTATACTGTATGTCATATAAAAAAAAAGCAGAGTTGGAGAAGACCTTCACAGAATCACAGAACAGGTCAGGTTGGAAAGGACCACATTGGGTCATCTGGTCCAACCACTATGCTCGAGCAGGGTCATCATGGAAAACGTTGCACCAGATTATGTCCTGACAATTCTTCAATTTTTGAGGTGCTTAATGAAACTTCTGAAAAATCAAGGCTCCCAAATATCTTATAATAGTAAAAATATCCTAATAATTCAAATATCTCAAAATAATTAAGCCATAATGATCTTAAATATGAATAATAATGACTCCCTAAGATCCTTCATATTTATTTGGAAATAGAGTGCTTGAGTTTTCCTTCTGTGTTAATTGCTTAACAATACAGACCAGTTTTCTTGGTTTAATGACCATATGTCTGGAAGGTCACACCACTAATAAGATGAACCCTCTTTTTTTTTTTTTTTATTTCTCTCCCCCCAGTTCAGACAAGGTAAAAATTGCGAGTAATCTGAATGAAGAAGGAAAAAATAACAATTTTACTAAAAATGGAAAGAAACAAAACCACCAACAATAGTAGAAAATATTACCTAGCTGCCCAACTCCCAACTAGGTTAAAACAAAACTTGTAAGAATATTTTGTCAGAAGAAAAGTCCTATGCCACCAAGGCAATGGCGTGGGTTCTGACATAGCAGACCATGTGGATGTCACTGGCGGGGCCAGGGACGACCTTCCTTGGGGCTGGGGCCTGATGAGGCTCAGTGGGCTCAGGCCATGGGGCAGCAGCTCTTTATAGAGGCAAGAGAGCAAAAATGGCTGTGGCTGAGACAGCGGCAACTCTCAAGAGGGGAATCCTCGTCCAGCAGTGTCGATTTCAGAGGGGAAGTCTCTGAGCTGGTGGCAGTGGCTGGCTGCATCAGGGCAGCTTGGCTGGGGCCAAGGTGACTGTGGTCTGATGTCAAAATGAAGCAACTGAGGCAAAAATATGGCCACAGCGGAGGCAGGGCAGTCACTGGAAAAAGGCTCCCAGAGTTTGTGATGCTTCAGTGGGCAAAAAAAGACACAAAGAAGTCAATTCTGGCATGTACCTACCTTTTATCTCCTGTCTCCCGAGTTCCTGGGATGTACCACTCCAGGGACCTACATTTCTGGCAGGTTCTGAGATGCTAAGGACAGTCTCCTCTGATCCAGATCAGATGGGAGTTGGTTCCCCCATGCTCCAAATTACGTGGTAGTGTGTAAACATTCACAAAAAGTCCTTCCCATTTAACTAAAACTATAACACTAATGATAAAATTACTGGGGGTTTTCTTGAGATGCTGAATGCAGTTTAGATTCAAGCCCATGGTCTTCTCATGAAGCTCAAAAATCTTCACCTCTGTTACAAATATCTGTTGTTTAGCTGCTTCCTCTGTCTAAAAGCATTGCTTATTAGGTACCTGAGTGGATAACATGCTGCAAACTATAAAATATTACAAAAAATTTCTAAATGGAGGAGAGGATAATTGTCCTACTTGTGTCCTTGGATTTTTTTTTTCTCATACCTGTGTGTCAAACTGATGTAATCTGACTATATATTCTCTTTCTTGTCCAGTCCTGGACACTTCTGTCTGTCAGAATCCCACATCAGTCTGTGTGCTACTTGTTCTTCCTTGTGTCACAGGACTACACTGTGATCATAAGTGATTATGAAAAAAGTAAAACTCTGAGGAAGAAGTTAAGTAGTCATCATAGTGTTTCTGTAAAAAGAGAGATATGTGCAAATAAATATATAATCCTGATTTAATTAACTTAAGTGGAGGAGAAAAAGGACTAGACAATGTCAGCCAATTAGTCACTGAAACAATAAACTGAAATTTAAATATTGTGTTTCCCATGAACATAGCTTCATATTATCTGCCAGACAGACTTGGTGCTAGTGTAATTTCTATAGATAGGTCTATTTTCTTACCTGACTCATTAGTAAAGTCAAGTCTTCTTTTATTTATTTATTTTTAAATCTTATCTTTCTCCGTCTCATAACATATTTGGGTCTGAAAAGTTGATTTGGTCTTGTAAACTCACTTTTGGTTATCTGTATAAAAATGAATCTCAAAATGAGACCTGTGTCTCCATGAGCCTATATGTTTCTGTGATCTATTTTTTAGAATACTTAAAAAAAAATTAAGATCAGGACTTTCCTATTTTCTTTTTTTTTTTTTTTGGGGGGGGGGGGGTTTAGGGGAGAAGTAGGGGTAATATGGGTTTTTTTCCTCTTCCTATTCTAATTTGTAACTCCTACTTCTTCATGTAGTGCCCAAACCTGTAATCCTTATGCAGTAAAATGTCTACTAACCGTACAAGACATAAGTCTGGGAAAGGATCATAGTTTTGGTTGTCACAGAATTTACAAGCTGTTTGACATTGTCTTATAATAATTAAATTACAGGGTTGGCTTTTTTAATAAACACAATCAATCTCTTTCAAAATGTAATGGATTTGGTGTGGGGGAGGGGTTACACGGTGAATGTGCTTCCAGTTCTTGATTAATTGGTGTCATTACTGGTTAACTGCCTTGATTAAATATATATTTAAATACTTCATTTTAGAACTGGAATATATTTTATTTTTGTGCACTAGTCTAATACCCATTTCAGAGCTTGCATTTGCACATTACTTTCAACTGACAGCCTTCAGCACAAGAGTAATTATGGGGCTATGTTAAGAAGTAGTCTACAGTTTAAAACCATAGTGTTTGTGCATGATGATCGCTAGACTAGTGACTCACCTCATTGCACTTGAGGCAGTATATGGAAACAACCTATGTACATTCCTTGTACTTCTGAATCCTTTAGAAAGGTGTTTATTTTATTAAAAATTGCCTGTCACTCAGTAAGAATAATTGAGATACCTCATCTTCTCATAGTCATATATCTAGATCTAGGAACAATGAATCTGGATATTGTACCTAATGAAATATAATCCTTATTTTTTGGAATTCAGTGCCAGGCTGAGATATGTAAACGTTTTGATGGAATTTCAAAGTATTCATGATTCTTTCAAAGGTGTATGTTGTATGAAATGCTCTCTATTCATGACCATTTTATAGAGTTTGATCTCAGTTCAATGCTGAATTTCTAATGATTTTCTCCGCACTGTGACCAAATGCTGTGAGATTTTTTTACTCCTTTCACTCCAAAAAAGGGCAAAGTTGTAATATAATTTTAGGGACCAGTATTGAATCTCTTTTGAAAAGCAATCACTGGTACAAATAACCTCTTCTATAGGGATTTAAATGCCTGAGCAGCACTTCTAAGTCAAAAGGCAGAGATTAAGGAGCTCAGAAAGAATGCTGGAAATCTCTGTGGGATTTTTAAAGTGCTAACTCTTTGGGAAATAGACAAGCACTGAAAAGAAGGTCTTGGGGTTTTGAAAGAGTAGGAATACAGATGGGATTTTGGTGGGACTAAACATACAAAAATATGAGACAATTAGAGTTTATAAAACCAAGTGAAGGGCATTAGCACAGGATGATCCTGTTTGGGTCACAAAATATGTGACCATTAATGAATTTTCTGGGTATATTGCAAGCTTAAGCTAAGTTATCCAGTTGCATAATTTTTCTTTTTTCAGCTTTAAACATGGGATCACCTGAATAATGTGAAAGGTTGTGTTTTTCTCCAAAATACCCTCAGGATATTTTAATTTTTCTTCATAATTTACAGTTGTATAAATACATAGATTACATTCTATTGTGGCAAGATACACTCATTGTCAATCCCTATCATCTGGTTATGTTTTAACGTGGGAACTAGCTTAAAGATGCAGAAGGATGTTAACTTGGTATTTTTTGATCTACATACATACATATATATATATGTACATACATATATATACACACACTTGATATATATTGTTACATAAATATATGCTTTGCATAAATAGTATGTATTATACATATTACATATCATACATATTGCATCAATCTATCTATAGAATATCTATGTCTCTATATGTAAATATATATTTGGCTACATATTTCTGGATGAAGCAACACGTATTTCTGGGACAATTTGCATTTTCTAATCCTTATCCTGGCAGTGAGCTCCCAAATATTATCCAAGCAACGTGAAATATTTTTTTGATCCAATTCCTTGCTGTATACATTCTGTGGTGAAGCCTAACACAAAAGACAGGGGACACTGCAAATGCATTGAACAGAAATGGCAGTGTTGTGCTGAAATGCACTAAAGGATAGTTATGCATATAAATTGTCATCATTAATTCAGTTTCTGAAATCGATACAATTACTCCCTCCTGAAACACTAGAGGTCAAGGGATTTTTTACTTAGTAAAATAAACTGAAGACATTTTTCTTTTCCTATTGGGGAAAAAACTTATATTAGCTAAAGGCAAAGCATAGGGAAACATCCTGATAATCATGTGAGACTTGCAGAACTTTAGCTTCCTCATCTGTATATCTCCCTGGTTTATTAACCTTTTATGCAGTCTGGTAAAGTGTTACTGTTTTTCCAAATAAAATATTCTGTAAATTTCTGAAAGGCTTTAAAGTTGTCTGCCTGCCATTTAGGTACTGTATACATTTAGCTATTCTTCATTAATATTCTTTTGACAACTTACTACTTCTTGGAAAAAAACCCAACTTTTCTATTCTGGAAATATGCTGTGGCTCATGAGTGCACACAACTGAGACATTCAGGACTTGTCTTTATGTCAGGGATGTATTGGTGCATTTTTTGTTGGAAGTGCTCAGCCTTATTCAAAGTGTATTTTTATCAGAGCATATTTTCATTGCTTTGTTCTTTTTTCTCAATTCCCAAGGAACTGATAAAATAGTATGTTATGATCCTTGAGAAATTTGTTCTAGGAGCTTTTAGTAAGATTTTTTTTTTAAAACAATGAAATTGTTTTCAGCATAAACATGTTCTGTTCCATGTTTGTTTCAAAAATACTATCTCATTTCTAAATAATTAATAAATGTACTTCTTTTCAAAGAAAAGAAAGTAAATTACTTTTTGATACATAATATGCACATTATTTTTTATTAATCCCCTCTTCCAAGACACGGTTTTATTCTCAGTTTCTCCCATACATCATATAGTATAACATGATCTATTTTTGTATTAATTTAAAAATCAAGGTTTCAGTCTCAAATAGGGCTAGATGTAATCCTTATTTAATCCCTATATAGGTTATAATTCCATGGATCTTTGTGAGAATTTCTGTTTGGCTGGTATAAAATTACTTTCTCCTACTGGAATGCTTCCTATTCTTGAAAACAAAACAAAGCAAAGACCACCACCCCCCACACTCTAAAACATCTTCAAGTCAAGGATCTTCAGTTATACTCTTGTAATGTTGTTTTGGCTGTTATTTCTGGAAGGGTTCATTGTTATTTACTTTTACTTCTCATCTGAACCTTATATTTATCTTTAAAAAGCACACATATAACTTTAGGCTAAGAATGTCTGGTCCATTTTCAAAGACCCAGTGTTTGAAAATATCTTTTTCAGGAGCCAAGACAAAATCAGAGATTTAGGTACTGGATTATATCAGGATCAAAAGTATTAAAATAGGAATTTACATGGGAAATCGCTGCTGAGGAGAGTAGAATTTCTAGGTATTCTAGGTGGGAGAAAGACCTCTCAAATAAATTAGTTTCAAATAAATAAATCTCAAATGAGTGAATCCCCTTGATAATAAAATAAAATATAAAACAACCCACACTAATAATATGGCTGTCAAATGCATGAGGCGATGATGCTTTTAAAATTATTTTTAATATTAATTTATTTAAATAAATAATTTTAATTATTTTTTAAATTTACCTCTGATTTTTGGCTCCTAGTAATATGGTATTCTGCTTCAATACTGAGGGAGAAGTTGGGCAACAGATAGGCCTTCAGACAGGAGGTCCCATTTTTCAGGCCTTTTAAAAATAGTTTATTTAACTTAATAGGACTTCTTTCTTTTCCATCATTTGTCCATGAAGTGCAGCTGGACCAGATGACCACCAGAGGTCCCTTCCAAAAATCAACCGTTCTGTGATTCCATGATTCTGTAGGCTTTATTTCTGTCAAAACAGGTATACAGACATTTGTTTATTTATATGCATATTCATTTGTTTATATTTATATACAAATAAATATCAGACCTTCTTATTCAGGCTTAATCCAGACGTTAAGGGTTTGTCATGGGCATTGCATGCACTTTACCCTGCCTATAGCACTTCATTTTCTGCTTCCATCTTGTTCTTTCTGCAACAAGGTGACATGAACATGACTCAGCAGTACTACATTAAACAAAAGAATGATGCAATTCTACATCATGGCACTTCATTAGATTTACATGACCAACAGTTATTTATGGCTAGTTTCTTTAGATTATAGATACTATGCAAGTCAGCCTAAAGCATGAGCAGAAATGATTTGGTTGATTTTAAAGAGAATACCTAGAGTTCTGCAACCCAACACCACTGAGACTGTATTCCTGAGTAAATCTCCATTTACAGTAAAAAAAGATTAGTCATTTAGTTCACATGAAAACCTTGTACATATATACTTACACAGGGGTGTTGAAAATATGGGACCAAATTACTCCTATAGGATATATAGGCAATAGGAAGATATAGTTAAAAAAAAAAAAAACAAAAACAAAACAACCACCTGTTTTGTCCTAAACAAAGTATCTGGAATATGTAATGAAAATGCAGCTCCAGAATGCTATTTGCATTCTTTGTAGGGAACTAGACCAGGTACAAACATACTTTCTGAAAATCTATAAAACTGAATGACTGTTATTTGATAATTAGACAAAAAATCCTGTAACTGGTAAACTATGACAAAGAACATACTGTATAAAATACACTTGCTAATGCTTGAAGTACAGTAATATTACCAGGAAAAGAAACACCAAGGAAGCAAACAATAGATGTGTTGTTGTTATTAGATTCTAACAAGGATATTATGTTTTCTTTCTCAGAAATTTGTTTGATTCTGTTTCTTCTCCTTGCTTTTAAAGTGTCTCATCTAAAGTGAGTACTCATTACAATAAGCCTATTTGCTGTACCCATGGTCAAATCTAGAAATAGGTTTTTGCAAGATTTTTCTTAATTTCTGAAAATGTCTCCTCATTGTGTAAGCCAAACAAATGTCTTGTCTTTTAGTTCATACCAGCTAAAACATTTTCATCTTTCCCATATGTGTGTTTCTTCATTCATTCCTTCTGACTTGTATCTGATACATGGTATGTAATCTGGAAATCAGTGTCCATTTATTCCTAGCTGAAATATGGCCCAGTTTTTACCAAGGAGTTGATGTTAGATGTGGGAAAAAAGACAATAAGGTTAAGAGGAATAAATGTATAGAAATGAAAATTACCAATGCTAACACAGAAATAAAACTAAAATGCAATGCACTTAAATTCAGTTTTCTCTGGAAAAATGAATTATATCTTACTGACTATTCTGACACAACTGACATTTGAAATGAAAAGCAGTTTGAATAGAATAATTTTTAAATCTGGAGCATTATCATATGCCTGAAGAATTGCAAATGCTTAAGAAGTCAGGGAAAGCAATGCAGGCAATTACATTAGACTATCCTCTATAAGATTTAGATTACATTAGGTAGAAAAGAATAATCAAAGACCTGAAAAGATAAATACTGCATTCATTTATAAATATAATCTCCAAATAATCGAGTTTATATATATATATATATATCAGTTGAGTCTCTAGAACAAGCAAATGCAGCAAACATTATCAGCAATACATTTTATTGGTGCTATATGTGATTTCATATCTCAAGGTGGAAAAATGAGGATTGATAAATTGTCATAAAATTGGTAGAGATGAAAAAATTAGTGAGATCAATCCGGAGATATACAGAGCTGAAATTTTAAGAATGGTGTTTCTTAAGAATACCCTTGAGAATAACCTTACATAATTTTTTCAGTAAGAATTTAATACAGGATACAGGAAAACTGTGAAGAAATTTGTTGTTGGCTAATTTGAAAGCAATACTGTAATGCAAGGCATTGCACTCATAAGACTTCATCTAGAGTCCTGTGTGTCATTCATAATCTAAAAAGGTTAATTTTCAAATGTGGTGATGCAAAAACAACTCAACACAATCAGGAGGATGAGGAGCATTTTATTGTATAAGAGGAGAGCATTTTATTGTATAAAAGGAGAGCAAATGAATTTAATTTACTTAGCTTACCAAAATTAAGATTAGGAGAAGAAGTATAGTTAAATTACAGAGACATCAGGGGAGTAAACACTAGGGAGAGAGGAAGATGTTAAGCTAAAGGGTGGTGTTGAATGAGAACAAGCATTTGTCACTGATCATGAATAAATTTAGTCTGGAATTTTAGGAGATGGTTTGTCAGTGATGTGTAAGTAAAATTCCAGAATATCCTTGCAATAGAAGCAGCAACAACTGGAAATCTAATTCCTTGTTATGTAAGGTCTCACACATTTTGGATAGAGGTACATGTAACAGAAAGAAGCTGTATTCAGCAATCCATGAGATCATCTAAAAGCCTATGATCATGAGAAACATAGAAAAATTACCCTTTTAAATTAATTTTTTATATATTTCCTTAGAAGTGTAGCATAATAAATATTGATATTAATAGTACCACAATGACTTCATTAAAATTCAAGTACTGGAAGATAAAACCTTTGCTGAGTGTAATGTTATGTTTTGAACCGAATAGTGACCATTTAAATTTTTTATAAAAGCTTCTTGGATTTCTTATTCTCAAAAGAAAGTAAACTTTAATATTTATTTCATAGCATTCCTATATGTCTGCAGTCTTTGCCATACCACCATTTAAATTAATTGAAATATACTTAATACATGTTGTTTACAGGAATTAAACTTTTCAATGAAAGACTAATTTTTAAATAAGTGAGACTATTGTCAAGAGCCACATAAACTGATTTTCCTAGGTAAACTGCCAAGGTTCTTCTTGGAGGCTGCATTAAAAACCTATATTGTTAGCAAACTGTGAATGAAAAATAATTACATGTATGCTATGGAGATGAAAAATAATCTGGTATTTATTACTGTGTAGGCTGATGAAATTGGAGAGGATAAATGAATGTGTTAAATAAAATATCACTTAGCCAAAAAGTATTACAAGCAAATCTCTACTAATATTCAATCTGCTTGAAGAAAAATTATTCTGGAAAGAAATTCCTCTAACTGAAGTTTTTCATTATGGCACTCAATATTTTTAAGTGATTTTTGCTGCTTTTTTGCTTCCTTACTTACAACAATAGTTTTGTTTTGTATGAAAAATAAAAAAGGGAGAGGATCCATTACTTGCTTCTGCCAAACCAAACTTCCATATTTCTGTTGATGAAGTGGTTACTTAAAAGTACAGCAAACTCAGTAGATCCATATTGCTTGACATTAATGAAAATTCATCCTACCTAAATTTTGATACTTAAGTGACCACTATTGCAGGAGCTCAGTCTCCTTCTGTACTGTCCTTATTTGACAAAATCTTGCTTATTCATCCTTTGCGTTGACTATTAAGTGGGGGAAAAAAAAAAAAAAAGGGAAAAAGTCGGACTTTAGGTGTTGGTTCAGCAGAATGTTAAAGTTCATCCCTAAATGTTTTACAAAATAAGATCCAAATGCCTTAAGTTATTTAGAACCCTGAGTGCCCTTGAAATCCCTGGGAATTGCACACCTTCCTTTATGGAATTCTACCTTATGACAGATAGTGCAAAGAGATAAAATACTTTAACATAAGGCTGAATTGCCTTAGAGTTACGTGGCTCCCAAATGTAACAAATCTGTAAAGCTCCTTAATGTAAATGGGTTAAGAGCTGGTGAATGAACATCTTTTACATGAAAAATAAAGGCTGCAGGTACACCGAGGCAGATGCTGTATATTGCTTTTTAGTATTTAGACAAGTGAAAATTACCCAGTATTTGAAGATGCAAGCCCTAAAGCTGAAAGCACAGATTTTAAACTATTTTGATGCCCTGCCTTTGCAATCAATTAACTTGGGGGTCATTTTTGTTTGATTGGTTTTGGTTCTGGGTTTCTTTTGTAGTCGAGTATAATTTTTTTTTATAAAAGTATAATGTTTGGTAAACCTACTCATAAACATTTATCCAAGAGGCTAGAAATCTGTTACTCAATCACAGTTTAACAACTAATTTCATAATTTACTTTGTAATGATACCCAGAAAGCATAACACAAGTACAGATACCATTTGTAAAATATGTTTAAAGGTATGTGCTCATGGCACATATAGTACATAAGGTGATAACTAGAAACCGCTGGCTTTTATCAGATGCATTATCTTTAAGTGCATTTGAGAAGTAGTTAGATTATTTACTGTTTCTAAGAACTGGTGGACAAAATCCCACAGTGGTAATTAAATAAGATACTTGACTAACTCAGATTCCAAGTGTTGAAATGAGGCATAATTCTATATTAAATAGGCAGAAAACCTGAAAATGCAACACAAATTTTATATTAAAAAAATCTTGAAAGTTGGTAAACAGTAAATGAAATATATTTAAATACTGATACCACATAACACTAGATATATTACTTATAGGATATGTGTTACACCAGCAATACCTTAGTAAAGGAGATATCCAACACTCAGCTGACCATTCAGTATTTTGGCCAAGCTTTTGTCCTCAAATAACTAATTTGTCTTTATTAGTTGAAAGGCAATACTATAGCCACATGTAGGAGACCAAGAACACATCAGTTTTACAATATAAAGTGGTAAGGTGAAATACATGCTACAGCTTTATATAATGCCTGTGAACAGTGGACATCTTTTTCATGGGAGCAGTTATACTCAGATTTGCCTTCAAGAAAGAAAAAAATCCTCTATATTTGTGCCTCTTGTTTCTCCCACTGGAGGGTTTCAGTACCTGCACAGGCCCTGAATGAGATGAAAAAGGTGATAATGACAACTGATGGATAATTCATGTTATTCAGTTTGGGGAGTCCAGTGTTCTGACTGCTCTACACCACTGAAAATGTACCACTCAAGGTACTGTGACAGATATTTGCTTATTTCTGTGGGAATGCCCAGAAAATGCCAGATGGGACTGAATTTCCAATTTGCATCCTAATGTACTTGCTGGCCCCTCTTAGGCTGTGGTCAGATTAACACTGGTTTTTTAATGATTTAATAACATCTTCTGATTACTACTGTTCCTGAAAGCACAGTTGCCAAATGTGGGTTTCTTATGGTCTATTGCTTTGTAAATAAAATGCATTTATTTAAATTACCCTGGTAGTACTCTGATCAGCCCCTAGACTTACACTAAATGATACCAGTCCTGTGGATAATATTCTAAAAATCGCTTTCTATCAAGAATTAATTACAAATTTGTGGTGGTTTCCAGACTAAATTTGAGCTATGAACCATATCTCCTAGGTTGACTTAGATCTCCTTGGACGATCTTGCATCCTAACACATTGAAATGTCCCCACAGTCTTAGCTGTTCACTACAGAAAGTATTTTTTTCAATTTTGCCTGACAGATGCACCCAAGTACTAAGTTACAAAGTGTTTCTTATCCTCACAGGACGATATTGGAATCTAAATCCAGTGTTATTTTAAAAGTAGTTTCTTTAAAGAATTTCTATTTTTTAAATTTAATTGAAATAGATGAGAACTATGAGGTTATCTACATCATGTGACAGATGCAAGTTGGAGGACAGTCTTTCTTGATGCTAATTTAGGGTGTAGTATAATATTTTGGAAAGAATGAAAAGAATATGAGAAGAATTAGCTAAAATATTGTACACATAAAAAGAAAGAAAGAAAAAGAAATAGCTAAAAAATACCTTTTTTTTCCCCCAAAAAAAGTGTTTGTATACTAGCTATCAGTACAGTTCAAAAAAAAGATAATTCTATTCAGTACCATAATATATATTGTTTTGCAAAATAGCATTGGAGTGGAAAAACATGAGAATATTTATTTCAGATCAGACATAACTATATTTACAGGCATAGGTAGAGTTAATCTGTCATAATTTAGGCCTCCAAAAATATCAAAACCTAAGTCTGAAAAAGTATTTTAATTTACTTAATGGAAAGGTGCAACCATTTCAAGAATAAATTTCATTCTGAGAGAGATCAAATGAATAATCAACTGCAGATTCTTTTCCACTGACTGTACAAGGGGACATTATTAACTTGTTCAGAATTAAACATCTAATTACTAGGTATATAATAATGTATATGCAAATATATTAATATTAATATAAAATTATATATAAATTATTAATATATACTACCTAGGAAATTCCTAATATATAAAAATGTAATTCTTTCATTAAAAATATAATCTTTAAAAATGAAAGAACATAAAAAGTCTATTTTGCAAGTGTGCTTTCTTATGTTCTTTTGCTAAAAAAGACCTTAATAGTCCCACAGATCTTTCGATCAAATGCAATCACAAGAGGATACGTATGAAAGATTTCAAGAGGTAAGAATGCTAGTGGCTATATCTAACAGCTCATCTATTAAAATGCCCTCCCCACTTTCTATTAGAAGTCATATCATGCTATACACACTCCAGATAATCAGCTATATTGGATTAATATCATACAGCAATGATGACATTATTTTTACTTGGATTTAACTTCTAGGAAAGATAAAAACATCTGATACAGATTTCCTTTATACTAAACAAAATGTTGCTCCCTATTTCAAGTTGTGGATGCTGTTGATGAGCTGTAAATAAGGTTATGTAATTATCACTTTGTGTTGTAGAGTGTTGATTTAAATGGCAACTATAAAGGGAGTCTGCAAGAAATTTATAAGGATAATCTTACCAGGAAGGTGTTGGACTGGAACTTCGAGCCTTTAGTTGAGTTCCAGGTGCTGATGTAATGTAAACTGTGTAGGTTTTGGCCATAGCTGTAGAAATGGAGATGATAACTTGTCTGTCACCATTGGATTTTGTAAAAATAAATAGTCTAATATTTGTGAAACATAGAAATACTACTTTGACAGTGGTCATGCAAAGTATCAAAGAGAATGTTCATTTGTTGGAAAATGATTCAGCTCTAATCGAAATAAATATCTACGTAAAGCCTGGGAAGCAAAAAATTCAAAATGTTTTGTCTATAATCAAAAGAACAGACACCATAGATGGAGTTCATTTGGTTTTATATTCTTATCACAGAGTATGCACTTATTAAAATCCTTTGTTATATCTACTACAGATTAAAACAGCTACCTTTGTTTTGTATAACAGTGATGTCAATAATCAAGCTTCCTAACTGGCCTAACTATTTTAGCACAGGGATAGAAACCTGAAATCTCTTTAAAGAGCTAAAACCAACAGATACCTGAGAGAATTAAAATCCCTTTCTTCTAATTCTATAACATGTATAATAAAAAAATTATACATATTTTGCACACAAAACTTTGCTATGGATACTTACTTACACTTGTTGTTACAAAAGGCAGTGAACAGAGTGAAAGGACTGAACATTTGAGAGGGGTAAATATGTTATGTAAAAGGTGTAGCACAGAGCCACATTTTAGCAAAGATATACTTCTAATATAAATGATGGTTGCTGTACATTTCAAGTAAAGTTCTTCCTTTCCCATGAGAAAGGCCTGGATGGCAGAGGGAAATTGCCCCGTTTCTCTAAAAGCAAATATACCAAACTTCTCACAAAGAAAATACAGGCAATTTTCTTTTCTATGAGCATGAGAAACAAGGAAGTCTATTTCCTACAATTCTGTGTCTTGTGGTTGATTGAAATTTCCATTGTTGACTGAAATATTTATAATGCATCTCCAGCTGTGTCTAGATGACATCTTGTCCAGAAGCAAGGAAGGCTTCACAGGCTGCAGTCCTGGGTTCATCATCATTTTCTATAAGGGCTATGTGCTTTCTTCACTCAGTCATCTGCATAGATTAAAACCTCGTATGTATCCCAAAGAGCTTCCATCATGAATTACTAGTGTACATCAGAGGTTAACTGAGAGGTATTCTAAAGCATGAACTCATGAAGAAAGTATTTGTGCATGCCTTAGTTTTCTATGAGACAGGGCAGCTTTTGGCTCCTCCTCCTCTTTCCATTCGCTACTTTTCAAAACATTAAAGCAATACCTTCTTTAAAACCTTTTCAACATTTTTTATTGAAGGTATGATTGGATGAAAAATTTGCTGGATACAGCACAATTAAAAACATTGTACACACACACACACACACACGTGTATAACAAGGATCTATGAGCCTAATTTCTCTATGATACCAGTCTGCAAAGTTGATGGTGAAGGACAAAAACACAATATGTATCCTGATCAAATACTTACCTTCTTTTTCTACTATTTCTGACACTTTTGGGGTGCAAAAATTCACATATACGTCTAAAAATCTTCTGTAACTAAAATCTTCATGCAGCTCCATCCAGAAAACTGGTCATATAATTGAGCAATACAAAGAAATGAAGTTCAATGGAACTTGCAAATTCAAGTACCTTACTGAGAAAAGTATGGGTATCTAGTTATCTATGGCAGACAAAGTTCCTGAAGGAAGTGTTGAGTCTAGAGACAGATTTTAATTACACTTATTTAGAAAAATAAACTCAAAAAACCATCTACTATGAAATTTTTCAGATGAGATTCTTCACTGTCTCATTGATGGATAAAATTGATTTTAGGCTTTGTAGCACAAAGACGACAAAAGAAACACTTGATTATGTTTAAATTACAGATGCTTATGATATTGACTGGAGTAGTGGAGTGCACATTGTGAATATTTACTCAATTTCACCATTTGTTACTTAGATGCAGATTTTTCTATTTACTAAAACAGCTGTGATTTCTAAATCAAATATTTTGTTAAATAGGAGGGAATGCTTCTGGGAAAGACAAGTGCTAAAGGAATGCAACTCCATGGAAGATGGCTAGAGTGTTTACAAACATTTGCTAACTTTGTTGAAGTTACAGAAGTTTCATATGTTTTTCATAGAGGACTACTAGTGAGACAAGAATTTCCTGCTGATTCATCATTTCCTAGAAGGAGTATTCCTTATGTCAGGACTTGTATTTATTAATTTATTCATTTGATAAGAATTCTCCAGAAGGCATGACATTATATCAAATAAAATATGTGCCTTCGTTGCCATTGTACTCCAACTCTAGAAATTATTCATGATAAAAAATTGTAAATGCTTGCAGACAAAAGAAGATTAAGAATAAGCTCTCTGTGAAGGTGCACATTTGGAATAACTATGGAATCTGCTGGTTTGGCTTTAGTCCTGGTATTTACATCCTTTCTTTAAATGCAGTTATGTTTTATTGCTATCAAAGGGAGATTTTGACAGGAGAACTTCAATCTGCAACCAGGATTTGGCCCACATAATTTAAAACACAATATAAAGTGAAATTTGAAAAGTATTCTTGATTCTCCTAATCTAATACTTATTTCCAAATTCTAATTAATTTTCATGAAAAGTGAGTTAGTGAAATGCCTAATGCATTAAAGATTATGTTAAAGTGCTTAAACACTGTTTTCAGTGTTAATGTTCCTCTTTCTGCAAGAGTAACGATAGTTAAGGTCTAAGGCATGAAAGCCATTTTATTTCTCCTTGGAAAATCATTAAAGCCCTTTCCCCACAAATGAAGAAAGTGAAAATGAAAATCCATCAATTTCCATGAAAGTAAGGATTGGGCAATATGATGTCATAGCCCTGTTCTCACCACATTTTAGGGGACTTACCTTCAATATAAAGACAGGGAAGATGTTTGCATAGACCATAATGGATTAATTTCTCTCAAAGCTCATTACAAAAGCTGAGTTAGGGAAAGTGTGGTAGATTGAATCCTAACTACTTTGATAGAAAGCCCCTATGATGATACTGTTTGTTGTCAAGAGTAAGAAGAATGTGCCGAGGCCATATATTTTAGAGGAATCTTCTCCACTTAGAATTACAACCTGTGATTGTCCAGCTTCTTTTGTATTGCTTCCCTAATGAGTTCGCACACCAAGTGTGGTACTAAGCCCAGCTACAGTTAAGCCTCAATAAATTCCAGTCCAGTTCATGGGATAAATTTATTTGGCCTTGTTAATATCTCCCCCAACAAAAGTTATGCATGTTTCTAGCTTTTCAAGCAGTTTTGTTGGTGATACTCACGTCTCCAAACAAATTCCACTTACCCTTTCTGTAGTATTCCCCTCAATATTTTCATTTAGATTCACCCATTGATAGTGAGTGGAAAGTATGTGTGGAAGCTTTTTTAAAGACTGATCTTAGATAATATTTTGGATCAAATCTGCAATCACAAATATGTACAATAAAGTTCTATATGTACCCCATCCATAAACACTGCCACACTGCAAATCAAATATTATCACCACCTAAAAACACAAAGTTCTTCATAGAAAGACCATAAACTCTACCTCAATACAGAATCTGTATCATAAAGCTTTCATTTAAGATGCAAGAATCTAGGAGTAGACTCAGTGCAGACTTGAATGGATGTTACCTACATTTGAAAATAACACCATTACTTCTTTGCTTCAGAATGTAAAGAGAGATTAATCTGTGAGATTAAGATGCTCAGATTTAGACATCTACATGCGAACTGCCCTGATCAATGGAGATCTACAATTTAATGCAGTAGCCTCAATTTGGGCATCTGCTTGCATTTGAGACATCCTAAGGTAACCTCAGTCTTTACCTCAAGAGGGTCACAGATTGCCCCACATATCCTCAGCAAACCTGGTAGCATTATGTGGGTATCTTGAAAACTCACAGATATCTCAGATATCACTGTATTTAGACATCAGTCTCTGACATAGAACAGGAATATGTCAGCTGGGCGATCTGGCAACAACTAAGTTTAGGGTCTGATTTAGCAGTTTTTCCACTCAAATGCCTTGCATGTTGCATAAGCTGAGGATGCCTAATGAAGATTGACAGGATCAGGTTCCAAAAAATGTTGGTTTTTACCATAAGGGTAGACAGGTAGTATGATTTTGTTCATCTCTTATAGTGGCGAGAATAACAGGAAAGAGAAAAGGAGAGCTTTCTGCTTCAGCACAGTCTTCACTATGTAGATCCTTGTGTCTCCTACTCCCTACCAATGTGTCCTGACCTCCAGCTGATCATGCTGCACTCCCCATCCATCTGCTTTAGGATATAACACATAATGAAACATTATCTTGGCCAAAGAGATTCAATGTTTCCATTAGGGAGCTGATCTGGCACTTATTTCAGATTTACCAATTTATACTCCTAATAATGACTGGGTAGAACACCCTTTCTACCTTTCCCTTTGAAAGAAAATGTTCATCTCTACAGGAAACCATGTGTTGCTGATGTGTATTAGGTACTCTGAAGAGAGAGAGCTATGTCTAAGGTGATATTCATTGACTAAATTGATAGTGTAGGTATCCACATCTAAGTCAGTTACCTGAAGCTGTCATTGCTGTAAATAGGAAGAAATCTATTGCTCTGAGGCATAGTTCATCACCTGATAAAACAAATGTTTGTAAATAGATGATGATAAATAAGTCATCCCCAAAATAAAATCTAGTTCACCTAACTTTAAAAATCTAAGTTAGGAGAATAAACCCTCCCTCTGGTAGCATTAAAGGGAAGCCTTTAGGCTGAGTGTGCAAGGCATGAGTAACTGCCTTCAACTGTTTTAGGTCCATAAAATCAAGGCCCAAGTTAGGCAGTATTCTTCTCCCCATTACTGCATCTTAATGGAACCCGTTTAGATGGGAAACAGATTTTTAAATTGAGACTGCTCAGGGCATGTTCAGAAGCATATCTTTGAGTTTCTTTGGAAATTCAGTGAAATGGGAAGGTATTTTGTAAATAGAGTGTTTTTCATGTGAGAAATATTTTGGTTGCACTTTGGTTGTGGACTCAGTTCTTAGTTCTTACTAAGACTTTTATTAGTTGTCGCCTTACTTTCAATACATTACAGCAGAACCTTACTGACCTGTGCAGGACAATAGGTGACTGACTGCCTAAAATATGAGATGTGGATTTTAGGTATTGATGTCCAAGACTGGCTGGATTTCCAATATAAAGAAATGGATATGAAAAGTATCAGTCACTGAGGAAAAAAATATGAGACCATTACATACACATGAAAACAGGCAGCTCATATAAAGCACAGCTTTAACCATGAATTTTATTATAACAGTAAATAGGGTGTTTTGACCTGTGAAAATATGACTAAGGATGTCAGCTTCTTCCTCTAGCAGTCACTCATGGGTTTGATAACAGAACAGGGATTGTTTATATATCAGGTCCTCTTGGATGGTTTCTTGAAAGTCTTAGTTGCTTGTAAGGGTACTAAGACTTGCAATAAATTACAGTTGCCATGCCAGTCTGTTTGTATGATAGTATGCCTTATATGTATACACTTGGACAATTAGCTGAATGATACAAATTTTCTCTGCCTATTGTATTTTATTAACCATTGTGAACTGGAGCTGCAGTGTAAGTTTGAGGCAGTTATTGCCAAAGGTTGGCTATTCCTGTAAGACAATGTGCCATACGGAACAACAAATGATCAATTAATATTTATTCTGCTCTTAGGCAGTTAAATGCCTCCCTGACATCCGATCCCGCCAGATCTCGGAAGCTAAGCAGGATCAGCCCCGGATTAGTACTTGGATGGGAGACCTCCTGGGAAATGCCAGGAGCTGTAGGTTCTAGTCCTGAGAACTTCACTGTCACTGTACAAGCTCGCTCGGCTGTGGCAGATGAACCTCAGGACTGAAACGGTGGGGCCAGTTCTGCGCATGCTGAGCCTCACCTAAAATCCACTGCGCAGGCTGGACAGGCACACCCACGTGGGGACAGCCCTTCCCAAATCTTTGTTTGCGAAGCTGAGCCACACACACACAATATTTATTCTGCTATGTATTTTGCCACCTCCCACCTACTTGCAGACTGCTAAAACAAGTCTTGACTTGTATAATTTTGTTCTGAAAATAGAGCATCTTGTTTTCCAAAATCCTGACCATGGTCTTACAAAAGCAAGGAAAGAGTCCATTTCCCCAACTTACAAGTATAATAAAATAATAGTTTGGACTCCCTTTGGTTTTGTATCATGCTTGAATTTTTTTTTTCCAAGTAATTCTCCAGTGAGGAGGCTCTTAGTAGTATCTGGTATCTTCTATAAAGGGTTCTAGAGATTAGATTCACCCATTTTCCTCTTAATTCTCAGTATGGAGGACTGACCTGATAAATTAATTTTGCCTATGTATTGTCTGGCAATTCCTTGTATAACTTTGAGGACATAGCCTTTGCAGTGGCATGAATGAAAATTGCAAACTCCCAGAACAACTGGACTTAAACATCTGTCCAAGTAATACAGGAAATTATCCATCTCCTCCTTTTTTTTTTTTTTTTTCTAGCAGTTCTGGGTAAATTCCTGAGAGTCATTTTCCCTCTAACACCTGGAGTGCATTTGTAACATTAGATATGGCTCTATTCCAACAGCACAAATACATCATCTTAGAGAAGTTCAGGCAGCTAAATGTAACGGCTTCTGATAATAAAAAATGCCTTCACATTTTTATTGGAACCATTTGTGTACACAACATTCAGTTGTGTTGATGTTCAGATTAAGTATACTGTTATTTATTTCCTTGGAAATGTTTTCTTTCACACTGTGTAATAACCTATTGGTTGATTTGGCCCCAGTGGAAGATTTAGCCCTAAGTATATACTCGGAAAAGATAACATCTGTACCAGTAAAAATAACTTTATGAAAAGGCAATTAAATAACATAGAACATTTGTGACTATGTAAAGTCTTTGAGGAATTCCTGATAGAACTAGAACCTTTGTGACGTAACATTATGGTGATATATATAGTCTTTAATCAGCAGTTTCATTAAAGACTTATAGTATGAGTCTCAATAAAGAGGAAAGATTGAAAAGGAGCATTCATCCAAACAATTATAATGTTAAAAGCCTATTTAGTTAGAGCAAAAAAGGAAGAATTTAAGTATCATAGTAGTGAGACATTATTATTCATCTTCACAGAAATTATGATTTACAAAGAACATCAGATCCTCCTGACAAATGAACTCTGGAGTGGATGTCTAACTTACTAAGAAACCAAATCATGCCTTCTAAAATATGGAAAAATTCGGAAATGCATTGGCTTCTAAGCTTACTTCCTATAATTACAGAACATATGAAACTGAAATTCATATTAAGAAATGGACCAGGTGACTGGTTTTGTCTCACATGGAATTTACTCTGGTGCTCAATGCTAAAGAGGAGATAAATTTAAGTATATCATGAAGAACTTTGACCCTGTCATTTAACATGAGGTTTATATAAAACGTTGCTTTTTAGAGCTACAGTTCAATATAGTGGTTCCCTTATCTTAATTTAGACTTCAGCAAAACAGATTCTGAGATGGTAGTGCCTATTGTGAAAGATCTTAATCTTGCAACATATTTCACATATGATTAGCTTCAAGCATAAAATTAACTACTCGTATTTCATAAAAATACAAAAACATGTGTATGTCAGATAAAACCTGAATAAGTACAGTGGGACAGAGTATTAGTTATTATTTGATACACAGTATGCTCGCATTTAATATACATTGTAGGTACATTTAAGTTCATAAATCCTTGTCCCTAGCTAGAATTTTTCCAGCTAGTTGGAAAAAAGCATGTTCTAGAGTCAGGGCTATTGAGCATCTCTTTCACATCTTTGCTGTTAATTCAGTCCTATTTATGAGGAACAGAAGACTTAGATGGGCCTATAAAGTAGGAATTTCTAAAATGAAGATTAGATTTATACTCCAAGAAAGTGTTTCAATAATGTTGTAAGAGATGAGATTCAGCTGTCTAAGTGTATGTCACTAGTACCATTTTTAGTGTCTTGGTGTACAGGCACAACTTCTGTAGGTCCTATGTCTTGTGTGCTGCCTGTGAATATCTCAGACAGCATATATCACTTCAAACTACCAGATACCTAAGATTACCTGGCAGAAAGGAACTCTCTAATACACATAGACACCTACAATGTGGTCATGTAAATTAAAGCAAGAAAAATCCCACCCACAATTAGAGCCAACTTAGAAGACAGATAATAGAGAACAATCACCTCAAATTGGTTGCGGGTGATCTTAAGAAAAAGCCTGCCATGTTGCAGGTGCTTTTTCTACTTAGATGTTTATATGATGTGTACCATTAATGTCCAGATGGTACAGAAAGTAATATTCAATGTAAGAGCCATTTACTTCTGAAATGGGCAAAATAAATCTGTGCATTCATGGATGCCTCTAATGGCTTGCTGCTGCTAGCAACAGAGGTTCTTGTTCCTTTTCTCTCTCCTTGTTCCTCTGTCCTTCTACTTTCTCTTTTGGTTTTCCAGTTTCACCTCCTCCTCCATGCCAAGTACATGCAGGCACTGCCAGAATTTAAACAAAATTACTAATTCAGCTAAAAAAAAGATCCAGTTTTGACTTCCAATTTAGTTTTCAGTTGATTTAATGTATGAAGAAAACTCACAGAGGAATCCAAAGAGTCAGATGCAGCAGCTAAAGTGAAGGGGAGGGAGAAGGGAGAGGGAAAGGTTAGTTTTTGAAGTGTAGTTTAATTTAATAAGGAACATGATTCTCGTAATTCTTAGCAAGGACACAGGGTCCACAGACACCACAAATGAGAGGTTTTGCTTTTCCCTTCTTCTCTCCTCATCTTACCTTTTTCATTTGACCACATTGTTACCTGATCTAGTTTTCTAAAACTATTCCAGAAGGGGTTTTTTACAGTTTTAGGGAGTTAAGTCAGTTCAATAAAGGTTCTGACAAGGGCCTGTGAAAGCCAAAAGAAGGAAAATATTTCTTGGCAAGAAGAAAGGAGGAGAGAGGAGAATAGGAAAGGACAAGGACCAGAAAAAAAGGAAGGAGATGAGGAAAGGACTTTCTCTTTTGTCATCAATAACACGTAGCTAGATCATAAGCACATGAAATTAGTGACTTTTTTCAACCTATTTTGTGAAAGTCTTCATTGACAAAGTAGAAAGATAAATGAGATTTTTTACAATTCATTGAGGAAACATTTATTAGTCACTAAATTACAGGTGATGTTATCTAATCTAATAAAGTGAGATCCCTAAGCAAGTGAAATAATGCTTACTTTAATTAAGAAGAATAAGCAAACTGCCTCCTGGATGAGGAAATAAAAGTTTCAGATAGAAAGATTAAATTTGTTTGGACCCTTAGAGGATTTCAAAAGTGAGATCGTTTACCTCAATTCAACAAGAAAATCTAATCCCCAGTTAATGCAAAAAGTACTAGTGCAGAAGGAGAGAATGCCTTCAAGCCATGAGTACTGGCAGAAAGTCAGATAGATAAGGGTGAGACAAAGTATTTGATATACATTTGGAGCACACTAACGTATTTTAGATCTTATGGATAATATCTTTTATTTACATTCAATGCTAGTTTAGTTTCAATCAGGAAGAATTTTACTGTAATTACATAACAGCATTCCTAGTTCAAGAATCTGACAAATCAACCAGTGATGGTTGTTGGACATTTTACCAAGTAATTGAGCTATAGGTTACTTAAAAAACTTGAACAAGAAGCAAGTAACTTTGTCTGGTAGAGTTTCCACAGAACTCAGAGAATTCTCATTGAGAATTCCCTTATTTCCCTTGCATTGACTTGTATAGTTGCATTATACAAATATGGAGGATCAGAAGACCAGCAATAATAAAGAAAACAGAGTAACATCAAGGAGATGTGCTTAACAGTTGAAAACAAATGATCCTTTAGCTGTTTGCTAGAGACTTTATATTTCTTTCTCAAATTTAGACACAAAATGGAACAGAAAATATAGAAATATTAGGACAAAGATTAACATGCAGAAACAAATTGTCACTTAGTTTAGTGCTCAATATTTATTATACCACATGTGTAGAAGCTATATTGACCTCTGAAGATAGGTCTTCCAATTCTCAGGCAACTGACATCCTGATTTTGTTACGAAAACAGCCAAATTGTACCAAATTCCCAGGAACAGCACCAAACCCATTGTGAGAGAAGCCAACAAGCTTGAGATCATTATTCTTTTTCATTAACTGCAGTAAGAAATATCTGTGCAGAACCTTATTACAAAGATTCATGTACCGTATATGGATTACAGGATATCTAAGACGTCTTTTACTTATTGAAACCATTTTCTGTTACACATATTTAATGATGTTCAAGATTTGTTCAGTGAACCAAGCCAATGATATCTAAGAATTCCAGGGCTGATATTTGCACAATTCTGACACTCAGAAACCTCTCAAAAAGGAAAATAATTTCTGCTGGGTACAAAATTTCCAGGCATTCTGGTACTAATAACTAGCAGTGATAACAAATCATCACAAACTCTTGCCACCCATTCCTGAAAATGAAGGTCACCTGCAGTTCGGAATGACTTCTTCAGTGTAAAAGTGTGTTTGTCTTGCTGATTTTGGAGAGGAACAAAACTAGAAACTATCAAAACAAAACAGCCCATGGCTGTTCTCCTTAGAGAGACAACGCAACTGTGAACAACACATTTGTGACAGATGTTAGTACCATTGCTTAGAATACTATTGGACACACACAGATACAAAGAAAAAGAATAAAAAAATAGGAATGCATAAAGTACAGAAACGGTTTAATTGTTATTCTTCAATAAATATGTTTTTCAATTCAGTAGCCACATGTTTAAAGCCCAAGATAATACTGATTAATGAGCTTCCATGAAAATTAGTTTATTAGTCAGACAATTTCCTTAAGCTCTATATCCAGTCTAAATAAATACTTGCTGTATCTTCTGACAATTCTGTATCTATTACTTGCAAAATCTATTTTACATATATAAAAAAGTAACAATAATTCCAGGGATTGTTTTTAGGAGAAACTAACATCTGTGGTTAGGGTGATAATTTAATCTCACACAGGTCAAAATTGAAAACTGTTCCACCTCTTAGGGAAATAGTGAGATATTTATTTTTATTCCTCATAATTCTTTAACATTTTATTCAATTCCTGATGAAATTTTTAACCTTTTATAGTTTCTACGTTGTGCCAAGAGCTACTGCCTTTACACGTTTTAGGTCAGTCCAATATGTTAAAAAGACATTTAAGTTGCCCTGCTACAAAATAAAACAAAAAATATTGCTTATCTCTTGGTAGTCAAACCTTGCATCAACATATACCTGCATTCTCCAGAACTCTAGTCAGAAGCTAAAAGGACAACCCCATCCACTTTTGTACTTTCACAATCCTATTAATTATTCTTCAATTCAGCTAATTATTTTTATAATTTTTCGTCATATTTTTTTACTGTGACTTTGATTTTTCCCCTATGTTATGGCTCACTATAGATAAATTTCTAAAGTATGTTAACTTTCATTTGGTTCTAAAAAATTTAAAGTCTCTAGTGCTTCTCAAAATGACTGAAAATAACAAGAACAATTCTGTATTCTTGTCTTGGTCCTTGGGTTGTTTGTCTTTTTCATTCTAATAAATCAGTTGATAAAAAGCAGAAGTAACTGAAAGCACAAGGAATTTAGCACAGTACTGTGAGCTTTTGGTTTTGATTTTTTTTCCTAGATTAGTTGTGTAAATATTACGTTACTAAACCTATATTTCTACAGCAGCTTAAGCCAATGTTAAAACTGGCTGCTGAAGACCCATCCTCTGCTGCATCTCTTCATGAGCTGCTTTGGGGTTTGCTGGGCCCTTCATTCACATGTCCTGTGTTCAATGTCACAAAAATCACTATTTGGCTCTTAGGAGGAACCAACAATAATCAAATTGAGTACCAAGAAAAATGTACCAACCCACACACACTTGAGATTTGATTTAGTGCAAAATTGTAACACTGGCAGCTTTTGACTCCTAGCCTGTATCACTCTCTTCTTGATTGTTCTCCTCTCCTCTTGAATTTTTGCCTCTATGGGGATCTAAAGTCAGCTTAAAAGAGCTATGTCATTATAGAGACTTATCTGGACATCTCAAATTGTGATAAGAAATGAGCCTAGGAAATTAAATGGTGGTTTACACAGCGGGATATAAACCATAGTGTTGATGAGAAGACTAGTTCATTGCACTCTATTGAGATAGCTTGCTGTATCACTGATAGTTCTTTACCATTTTATTGTGACACGCCATAATAACTCTATAAGCTCACTGAGTTACTCTTGTTAATGAAATGGCAAGAAAGGTCCACCTATATAGATATTTAAAACCACCCACATGTATTTATATATATATATATATGCATATATACACACATATTAGCATGGCAGACTGTTATTTTCTTAATGCTTATTGCATCTGAACTGTGCCTGAACTGTTTCTGTGCAGTTCTTAGTGTTTGGGGACAAAGAAAGTAACTGCTCAGAGTGTATTGGGTTTGCCTCTGAAATAATAGCACAGAGGTATTGACAAAAGGCTCACCTAACAGCAGAGCTGAGATTAGGTGCTGAGGGTTATTGTCTTCCCCTAGTCTCAGAGCTATGTGAAATGTCAGTTAATTGAAAATGGTAATTGTTCCACATAACAACATCAACTGTTTCATTCCAGGAAATGTGCTGCTCTTAAATTAATAGCCATCGATCCAGAGGTATTTCATGATTCTTTTCCATCCTTTTCTCAAATTATCCAGCTATCAGTCCTTGGGAGAAAACCTATTTCACCATTTTTATTGACCATTCTTTGCTGAGTGACCAGGCTTCCTGCTCAGATAGACTAAAATAGGTCTATCCATCTGAATGTATGTCAAGCAGACCAAGACACCTAACTTTCAAAACACCTGCTACTTCCTACTATAAATACTCAAAATGAAAACTGTTAAGTAATAGTATAGAGCAGCTATGTGGTTATTACCGATTAATGCTATGAAGTACTCTCACATGCTGGGAAATTGCTTTTGTGATAGTAAAAATTGTTCAAGTTTCTTTCAACAGTGCACTTCAGTAAAAAAATCTGATTTCTTACAAAGAAATTCAGGTTATCTGCTTTTTTGTTTGTTTGCTTGCCAATGACTATATTATTTTTACAATTTTTTTGAGTAACAAATAACAATATGCCTTCATTATTGCATAGAGAACAATTGCAAAAGCTTTTGCATTACTTAGCTGCACCTTTGAAAGCTTAATAGAGAAATTAATTGGTGGAAATGTTCCATTATAGACAGTTTAATTAATTTGTGTGGTCTTCAAAAAAATCCAAAAATAGTATTTAGATAAGCAGTTGAAAACACATTCTAAATGTTTTTGTGTTTGCAGTTTGGTAAATTATCATTTTGGTAAACTTAAAATTTAATTTCAAAATAAATAGCAAATTCTATCAGTAAATTATTTTTGGTAGTACTGAATTAGAAGACATATATTTCAAACTTTCATTTCCATTTTAACTTGAGACAAGTTCATCTTCCCTGACATATTAAAAAACTGTTATCTATTCATAATATTTAGATTCCAAAGTGAAATTTTTATTAAAATTGATGACAAAACTGTACAGAAATATAAAGTTTTAAAATAAATGTATACTATTATGTGATTGTGCATCAGCCTAGAAAACGGCTCCTTTAATCTCAGAAGAAAGCACTCTACATTTTTTGTCTTCAAGGGATTTTCGTTACAGGGAGATGCAATTTAATGTAAACTCGAACAGTTGCCATCAGGAAAGAAAAAACAGTCTTGTATAGTATAAGAAGGTTTTCTATTGTTTCAAAAATAATAAGCTGGTTGCAAAGAGTTCCTATGTATGATCTTAAGTTGCTGTATTTTTGTCTTCTTTTATTTATTAATAGAGAGTTTTATATTACAAATGGCAGGGGGAAATCTGATTAAAGTTTCTAGGACAGCTACAGTGTAAAATCAATTGGAATTACATTTCAACATGAAATACCTAATGAATTCGGATGTTATATACCAGTTTTAATGCTCAATCTGGTTTATAGTTAATAGAATCAAAAGGTAAGAAAGCCAGGGAACATTTTAAGAAAAAAATTACAGCAGTTCAGAGGGAAGAGAAAAGATCCCCAGGCATATGGTGCTAAGTAAATGAAAGTGAAAACAACTATTGTGAAGGTACATAAAGGAGTCAAAAGAACTAATTGCAAAAGGTGAGCACATTTTTGCATCATTTGTGTCTGTGCCAGTGAATACACACAGAGTTCATTCCATTGCCTGCCATTTTGTCCATGGTTTCTCCCTTAGTGAATTTCAGTGGCATTATTGCAAAGTGTGAATCAGAAATAACTGAATAAATGATTTGGTATTTATGCAAAGCAGGGTAGTTTTGATTATGAAGCCAAAAGTTCTTCTTCAAAATCAAAATATTTTCTATTTTTTTCCCAGATACTGGATCAGTGATTTGTCTCTGTGCTCTATTTTATTCTGTTTGAAAATCTAAACTTGTCCACTTCTTCATTCATTTTATTGGTCAAAAAAATAAACAAGGATCATTTGAAATTATTGAAACTTCAGCATCATCCCTCTTGTGTCACTTTAAATTCAAGTTTTTCCAAAAGGTTACTAGTTTTATGAGAGCTTTTGGAAATTTGAACCACTTGGGCAAATTTGTGCAGCATTGATACTCAGTTCAGAATATCTGAAAATATTTGAATATGTAAGCATAGCTCTAAGTGTGTTGCTGTCACTAATAAGCCTTGAAGTTCACAGCAGTTTCCAGTCTTTGGAGCTTTATGTCTTTAAAGCTTATATTAACAGCTAAAAGTTGTCTTTTTCAAAGTGATTTCACATTAAAATATCATAAAAATAACATTAATTATAGAGATGAGGATTACAGATGTAGATAACAGCTGAACATTGAAAGTGCTATGCAAATCTACAAGATAGCAGTAATGACTTAATTAAAACAAAATGCATCTATATTGAAGCACAGCAATAAAGGAAAAAAAGGCAATCCACAGTAACAGAAACATGAACAATTCAGCTGAAGTATGTAAGAGCAGTGTTTAATACATTGGCTCAGGTAAGTCTAATTTATGCCAACCTTAGACATTAGCATTCTAATGGCTGCCAGAAAATTAGAATATGTTGTCTTTTGACTGCCAGGTAGTTTAGAGGGTAACTACCAATTACCCATAAACTGAGTCATATCAGAAATGACTTAATGCTTTTTTTCCTCCCATGGCCAAGCTGGCTCTGATACCTTTGCAGTAGACTTCATTAACTCTGCTCCCTGATTTAGAGGGAAGCTGTCCTTTCGCACTTACCAAATGGGTTGAAATTACCTCAACAGGGAACACTGCAAAGTTCCTGCCAAGAAGCAGAGTTATATCGAGGCCTGTTCACACTGGGTGATATTCTACCTAGTGCACATGGCCCACACTTGGCCCATGCAAAGCCTATCTCCTGTCTATAAGACTCCAAGACTGGAGCTATTAGCTTACCAAGAAAGTTTTACTTTAAAATATGCAAGGCGCCAAAAATTCACCAGGCAAATCTTTAGAAGAACCATCTGTTATTTTAACACCTTAAGGGAGAGTGCATAGGAGAAAAGCCACACACATTTTATCAGACAGTACTTTTACTGGTAGACTTTAGGGAAGATAAGAGTATTTCACAAAAGTTTAAGGGATGAGATACAACCAAAACAAAGCACTCCACAAAGCATTGGCTTAGCACGTGCTAACACATACAACTTAGCGAAACCAATCCATTCAGCTACCCAAAATATTAAGAAAATAAATTAGAAGAAAAAGGAGAACTATAACTACCATTCCTAGATCCAGCACAGATCTAGCTACAGGAGTCTAGATATAGTGGATTCAAGCATGTGGAGACCACATGTCATTATTTTTATCTGCTCTGGCCCCCTGTGGCAACCTCTCCCAGGTGAGACTTCCAGCCCACTGGCCACTGTGTCTCCAGAGTGTGACGCAGGCCATGCTCCTGGGCTGCCTTGAATTGATGGCTGCTCTGGGATCACGTGGTGAGGCTGCAGGGGCTGCCATGTGGGACCAGGCATGACCTCACCTCATGAGATCTGACCTGACCCTCGTTCCATACCCCTGCCTTGAACTGTTCTAACCCCATATAATAATCCAGTGTCTCACACCCTCCAAGTTTGTTTTAAACAAACATTTATATGTCTTGTTCTGTATCTTCTGAAAATTCAGCCATTTTTAATCTCTATGCAACAATATTGATGTTTTAAAAAATGCTTAAAATTCCTGTAACAAAGCTTAAAAGATGCAGTACTTTCTCTCCCTGGTGTGGAGGGGATGAAAAATAGACTCCCGTTGTGTCAACCTTTTCTACATAGCATTTAGATGAAAAAAGGCCACAGAACAATTCTCACTGAGGATACAAACAGTTGCAATAATCATAACTACCATTTTTGCCACTCTGCACCCATCACAAGCTGTGAGACTGATTCACATAATACTAAACCCCATCTTATTTAAGAAAAAAAACACATCACATAGCACTTTCTTTAAGTATGCCTTAGCTTCCTGTTGACGTCAAAGAACAGTAGCTAGAGCCTGACTCTCTGAATCGTGGCAGCAGCAGGCTTGGGCTACATCAGTCCACACTGTATGCTATCTGTAAGCAAATAGGCTATCTATTTTATGTCTCATATTGATGTTGGTGAAGTAGAATGGATATACTGTAGGAACACCCAAAATGCCTGATTCTGCATGGATATGCATTGTTTTTATATAAACATTAATACAATGCCTTGAAATTATAGAAATTAAGATCAAGGTTTTACTGTTGGTGGAACTTGCATCACTTTTGTGGTACTCTATAGGTGTCTAATGATAAGAAAGAAGAAATTTGATCTTGCAGCCTTTACCTAGTCACACAAAACTCCTTGTAAATTCAGAGAAAGGCTCTTTATGACTGGGTAAATAAAAAGGTAGTTTAGATCACTAGCTAGAGGAAATATTGCAGGTGCATCTGGGGTGGCTAAGTCTACATTTAGAGAAATAAAAGAGCAAATTTTAAAGAAATGTGAAAACAAAAATAGTATTTTGACTGCTGGCTGTAGATTATAAGAAGATGAGGAAACTAGCTGTGATGAACATGTGCCATAATAATGAGAATTAATTGTAGTACCCATCAATTCTGAGACAGTTTGAGTACCCAAAACATGCAGCACCATCCCTGTCACTCAGACTACCCTCTCTGGATGACACCTATCTTCAAGTAAACTTTATTTTTCCATCAGTCTTTATTGTTCAACACAATTACTTTACCAGGGTGTCTGAACTGCATGGACTTTATAATACAGGTTCAATTTTCCTCCCTTTTTACATTGAGAGTGTCATCTTATTGAGAGAATTAGGTTTACAGTCCAGTGTACTCTGATAGAATATTAATTAAGTTCCATTCAATGGCTACTTCAGAGCTACTTCATTTTCAAAATATCACTGAGGCATAAGTTAATTAAATTACACAAATTTCAGTCAGTGATGGTAGAAGTAATATTTGCTATAAATAGCTGTAAGTTTTTACTGAAACCCTATTAGGAAAAAAAATGTATGGTGATATATCACCAATGTAATTAACAGTCTTTTTATAAGTCATGAGGGAAGACATATCAAAAGTAAGTTATATGTTCCCAGGCAGGTAAGCAGGATCATTGTTGTTTCTTCTTTCCCTGCCTGTAGGGCAGAACTCATTCATAAGTCAGACAGTAAAATTTAATGATGTACAATCTGATATTAATTGTGCATATACTCATGGGTCACAGTAAATGGTTTGTCAGAGGTGGCAGCTTGCCACAGGTGTTTAATGTCACATGATTCATAATAATGACTTGAAGCTCCCAAGTATCTGCAACTAAAAATAATTCTTCTCTCTGCAAGTGCCCTCCAGAGCAGAGTGGCTATCTGTCAGCACAAGATAGTGGGTAGCAATTGACTACATTTAGCACTACCTATGAGCCATTTCTCAAGGATGAAAAAGGGATAATGATCAGCTTCGTCATTAGAAACCATG
Source organism: Pithys albifrons albifrons (assembly GCF_047495875.1). Classification (NCBI taxonomy): domain Eukaryota; kingdom Metazoa; phylum Chordata; class Aves; order Passeriformes; family Thamnophilidae; genus Pithys; species Pithys albifrons. The sequence continues at coordinate 36,591,660 of NC_092458.1, read as the reverse complement.
TTCTTTGCACTGGGTTAATTTTTAATATTTTCCCTAAATAGCAGTATAAAAAAACTAGCTTCTATCATGACCATAAAATTGCAAAAGGTCCCACAGGCCAGCGTTGTAACAGAGTAGCAATCTTTTTAAGCATCTTCAGCCAGACTTTCAGAGAGAAGCTCTCTTCTTTTTCTGATTTAATCTCTTACTTGAAACTGGAAGCTTTTACTTGGCTTCCATGCACATCATGCACAAAGAAAATGATGGGATGAGGGACTTTGGAGATTTTCTTTCACTGACAGTGTTAAGCACATTCAAAAACTCAGTCCTTTGACATTTTACTGTTGACATGACCACTTCATAAAACTTCAAGACAACTTCATGACAATTGTCTTTCTTCTAAAATTTCTAGTGTACTTTTTGCTTTGTGCCACAAGGCTCTTTCTAGGAGAATAAACAGATATGTGTATTTCTTTAAATGTGAAGGCATGAACTCATGTTACTCCTTGTACAGCTCATGTAATTTTGGAAAGTTTGCACTTTCAGCTGCCTCAATAGCTAATTGGAAGTGATAAACCACTCCAGAGACTTTAGGTCTACTAAATTATTCCCTGGAGGGGTGACTGGCTAGAGAAGAAAACCTTGGTAATTAAGATTGTGAATTAGACACTTCAGTTAAGAAGATTAAATACAAGCTAAGGAGATTTAAACAAAAAAAGTATAAAACATTACAGATAAAAGAAGGCATTAATATTGTATATGAAAAAACAGACATCAACTGGATTTTTTTCATTCTAATGGAAAATGTTTTTCCTAATATAAACATGATACATATATTTTTGAGATCCTGCAGGCTGCCAAAACTTTTGAAATTATATTTGTATGTGTACCCAATTTTTCATTTTGATTTGTAGTACTTGTTACTGATTTATTCCAGGCATTCTTTACTATGCCTGTGAGTTGGATCACACAGACCTAGAAATCAGTCACAAAAGTGTTATGGTCTGAGAAAGAGTGGAAAAGTAAGTAAATACTGCTTGCTCTTTGCTAGTGACATAGAACATGTTACTTACAAATTTTGATAAATTTTATATATGCAAATATATATACACGTATATATTTAAGAAAGGGTCTTTTTCAATTTGAAACCAAATGTGACCTTTAAAAAAGAAAGAGGGAAGGTCGAAGAAATGATTAACAATCTTAATGAATATGTAGAATAGGAGAGCTGGAAAGGTTACCAGGTATATAATTTTTCTGCCTGTGAATGCAAATAGTTCTTCATACAGTTGGTTATACAACACTGATGCAGGAATTTTTGCAAGTATTTTCACAAATCTTATTCAAAAGCTGCAAAATGCCAACACATACTTTCGGTCAGTAAACAGATTGGAAGACACAGAGGGCAGTGTGCAATTAAAGGAAGGAGTCAAAGGCTGCTCTTAGGTGAGAGAGGAGGCAGAACAGAGCCCAGGAACTGAAGAAAAATGATATGCGAACATATTAGAGATCTATGACAAAGACTTGACAAAGTCTTCTTTCACAGCTTCTACATGCTTTTTGCTGTTGGATGCTTGCTCCCTATAAACCTTGGAAGCTGTATGAAAATAAAAGCCTTCTTTATGAGAACAATTTAGTGAAATGAACTGATGTATTTTTCTTGGATCTACTTTTGTTCTAACACTGCAATGTTTATAGACGGGCTTTGCAGAAGTGTTCCTAATATATTATTAAAACAAAAGATAAAAGTTGTGTAGACCAGATGTACCTTAGAAATACATATGAAGCATTAGTTGCTACATTAGAATGTAGACAAAGTATGAAAATTTCTGAAACATTCTGAAGAAAGGAGGCAGAATATAGTCTTTTGAAGCACATTGTAGACTCTTGATCTTGTTGGACTCTTTTTAAAGCATATGATATGCAAAAGTTTAAAGGTAATTTTGTAGACTGTCTCTACGAATGCACACATATGAATAATGTAATTTGTGAGGTACTGACTACACAATTTTCTCCAGTAGAAATTATCTAGATCTTCCATTAATTTACTCATTTTTTAATAATGAATTCACTATGCTTATATAGTTCTAGCTACAAGTGTAGTTCACTGTATCTGAATTTATCATTTCAGTAAGAAGCAGATTGTTCTAGAAGATAAGCCACAGTTTGAGTGCTGTGTTTAACCTGACCATGACTCTTCTCAAAAGTCTTGCAGGCAGTTTTTCTTTGGAAAAGGTGGTTCCACAGTCACATATCCCACCATTTACAAAGAGCTGGAAGGACATATTTAAGGCTGCTCTGGGTGCAGCAAAATCAGCTGGCAAGGAGGTATTACCTGGGAACAGGGGTCAACTGGCCAAAAAAGTAAAGACAGAAGATAGAAGGCACTGTAATCTAAATGTCTAAAAGATGCTTGTATCAGATCTGTTCTTTATTTTGATCATATTTGGTACATCCTTACCCAGCACACCTCTTTGAGTGGTCAGACTACTGTTTCATCTTTGTACATTTGCCTAAAACAAGCAGGTTAGTTTGAGTAGTAATTCTAATAAAATTTGAATAGAAATCTTACCTCTTCAAAATCTTTCCCTGCTTTCTTCAAATTTGCATTTCATTTCCCTAGTGGTGATTTTTTCCACAAGACCAAAGTAAAATAAGGTAAATTCTTCATTGTTGTCCTTCCATGTAAAAGGGGCAAATAACTGCTTCATGGAATAGTATGCACATGGACAGAAAAGTTTAGTCTTTGGATGTCATGATAAGGAAGTTACATTGCTACAGTGTTGCACTGGCTTTTGGAGCCAGTTCACCTCAGCTATTTTGAAGAAAAAATAGATGGTTGAATTATTCTTGTACTACCTACCTACACTCCATTAATTATTGCATTAGGTGTTCTTAACTTACCCTGCAACTAGAGCATTAAAGTTAGCACTTCATGATTGAGACATTATAAAAATCACAATTATTTTACATAAGAATTAAATGAGGAATAACATTTTCTATTACTATTTCTCTTTACATAAGCACACAGTGAAGACTCAAAGTGGAGAGCACCCTAGAGGAAAAAAGTGATTTCTGTAGCTGAGGGAAAGTTACAGTAAGAAAAACAAAAGTTTTTTCTTATATGCTGCATGGATTGTGACTTAACAGTTTACTGATTGTTGCATAAAATCTTGGAAATGACGATTTTACAAAGAAGATTTTCAGACTGTGGGCAGGATTCAAAATTAAATTCTGAGAGTCTAGAAAACTCTCCATTATAATTAATTTAAGCAAATTTTAACTAACGGAAGTGGAACAGATTTGAATCGATGTGAGATGTTTATTTTAATAGAATCAAATCTACTGCTTTAAAATTTCTCTACCCATTGCAGACGTTGTAACTTACTATAAGCTCTTCATCCTGTTCTTAGGCATCCAGAGGTTTGGTTACAGTGCATGTCCAAAGGCTTCAAGAAGAAAATGAACTTATGGTGATCCTTTATTATGATGACAAGCAGCAATACCATTCTTCTCACTAAAGTGAGCTTATACATGCTTTTACAGTTTGTGAAGGATGTATTATGCTTGGCTGAACTTACATGGATAAAGTAGGAATCAGTCTAAATTTTTTCTGATACTTGAACTGAATCTTCCGCTTTTCTTTCTTACATTAACTCAGAAAAGATTTTCTACTCTGTACATAATGTTACAAGCCCATAATTATTATACATCTGTAATGTTGTGGTCTATATTTATTGCAGAATCTATGCTTTTGTGCTTCCTATAATTACATGTTTTAAAAATCAATTCATAAGATTTGCTAGTTGAGATCTGATATTTCAAATTTGCTGATATCATGGTTTAAAAAATACTGTATAAACCCTCATTTGTGTAGCAGTGCACTAATAGGATGTCTCAGAATACATGTCTTTCCACTCTGGATCTGTATATCAGAGTACGTCCTGGGGCATAAAGTAACAGAAAATGAATGCTGGCAGATTTCCCATGAGGTTTTGCCAAACATATGGAGAATGAACTCCCTGCACTTCCTTCCCACAAGAGGCAGAGAGGAAGAGTCTAATAATAATCGTAAAAATAATGGCATTTCTGCTTGAAACATTTTTGAGAGGGCACTATACAGAAGCAATATGCTGTTACAACTGTCTGTGGACTGTGATTTAAAGAAATTAATACATTATAAAGCAGATCTGTCTTCCCTTCTACAACTGAATAGGGAGGTCACTGATTTAATTTTCTTTAATGATGTCTGTGACAGGTATTTCTGGCAGAGACCTACTAATGTCATCAAACACAAATATTTGCATTTAAGGCAGCCTAAATCATGTCTTTTCCCCCTTAAAGTAGGGATCTGCTTCTTGTGTGTTGTTTTTAAGCAATTGGTAGAAAAAGTATTCTCTGAAGCTATAGTATCCACTATCATTTATGTCCTTTTTTTTAGCAAAGAAACATTAAGGTAGGTATTTCACAATTCAGTGAATCAGCTATTTTTTCTGTTTGGTTCCTTTCAGCTTCTTACAGAGTTCTTGTTTCCTTCACCATTCCTAGATAGTCAAGTTCAGGCAGAGTGCTCTGGCAAATATATCTCCACTGCTGCCCTGATTGATTAGGAGTTAAACAAAATCATCATAGGAAGAAATTCTTTGCTAGTAAGACATTATTTATTGTGAGGGTGGTGAGGCACTGGAACAGGTTGCCCAAAGGGCTTGTGAATGTCCCATCTCTTGCAACATTCAAGTCCAGGCTGGATGGGGCTTTGAACAACTTCTCTAGTGGAAGGTGCTCTTGCCCACAGCAGGGGATTTGAAATGGACTGCCCAGGGAGAGTTGGAGTCACAATCCTGTAGGTGTTTAAGGAAAGTTTAATGTGGCACTAAGTGACATGGTCTAGTTGATGTGATGGTGTTAGGTCATATGTTGGACTCAGTCATCTCAGAGGTCTTTTCCCAACCTAATAGATTCTGTGATTCTGTGAGCTACATATTCTTGAAGGTCCTTCCTAACCCAAGCCATTCTATGATTCTATGATAGTCAAGATCCTTGGACCACGATACTACCTATGTAAGATAAGACAAGGACAGTGCCCACTGTGCCCTTCCAGAATCCCTCAGGGATTCTGTAGTCTATGTTGCACCTTTCACACAGAGTGTTTTTGAGCACTGTGCTTGTGCTTTGCATCAGACTTTTAATATAAACAGAATGTGCTCTGAATTGCCTCCCCTGCCAAATGCACCTGCACACTGTGCCAGTTTTGTTGTTCACCTTGTGTCAGTCTATGTACAACTTAGCTGATGGGTCAGAAATTGCAGCTAGTTACAACTGATCATCCTAATTCCAGAGTAGTACTTGAGTGGAATTATTTGTAAGCAATCAATATTTTTAAATTTATTCTTAGCTTATTTTCTATGCCTTAATGTACTTCATTAGAACATGTGTACTTACTCCAGGGATCCTTTATGTGCCTTGAAATCTCATATTGAGAATATGCAGCCTCTCTTAGAATCATGAACCATATAGGAAAGTGTTTGTTTCAGGACTAAACTCATGGATGAATGGATTAATGTTGAGAAGCATTTCAATACATTTTGTCAATTGAAACTGTATTACCCTTTTAGAAGATGCAAGGCTTGCTTCAGAGTTCTGATTTTTTTTTATTTTTATTCCTAATTGAACATACCATTTACCTATATTCACCTTTTTATATGTGTGTCTGTTCCTACTGACTTTGCAAGTTCCATATTTGGGACAAGTTCTGTCACATTAAAGGATATATAAAATTGTAATAAAAGAGTATACATGCCTCATACATGTATCAGACATCTGCTTATTTTCACATAGACTTATCTGGTTTGTATTCCATGACTAGGAGGTACACAGCTTCGTGATGATTTCTGTAACAAACAAAACTAAATGGATATTTTCTGAGACAGCTTTCAGCAGAAAATTTATTTGCTGAGCCCGCTTTTTTTTTTTTAAATTTCTGCATCTTATTAGCTTATTTACTTCTATGGATTTTATAATAATCTTCTGAAGTCGTTCTTGGTCACATTCTTTCCTAGCTACCCTAGACCAGAGACTCCCATACCTTTCTGGGGTTTGGGCAGTGTCTGGTTACCACAAGTTCCTAGTTCATGTAACCCCAAAATTTTGGATCTGTGACCAGATCCAGGCAGATCACCTAGCAAGATAATTTTGGATAAGTATGGCAGATGAATTGCTTATAGTATGCCAGAAGCAAATATGACTAATAGAGCCAGGAAAGTACTCGGCAGACTTAAGCTTAGCCCTGAGTTCTGTCACAGAGAGCTTGAAGATCAAGAGATTCCTCTGATTTTCATCACATTATGGAAGGTGATTTGTATGATCCCTGCAAGAGTATATATTTAGACAAAAAAGGAAACTGGACATGAATTATATGGAAAACGTGTTAGGCAAGTAATGCTAAGACCATGATCAATCAGTGTTCGATGTGAGTACAACCATGTAGGTATGATTATTGAAAAGGTAGAAGGAAAGTACCAAGAACTTTGTTGTGACCTAAAAGTTCTGTATAAATGCAATTGTTGCAGTGAAGAAGCAGAATGCCTTCACTAAATTGAACAAGATTAGAGAATGGACAGCTCTTTGTAAAAAGAGATTAACAGGGCAGTAGCAAACACCTTCACGTTATCAGGATTGTCTTGACAATGGAAAAGAACAAATCACACTTTCTGAATTTGAAAATGCTTTCCTAATGTCACTTTCCAGAGATACTTGTTTATCCCTAAAATGTAAGATTTAAAATTGCTCTATTTAATAGCAAAGGCTGACCTGTTGATTTATTTGAAGGATTAAGGCCAGTGTTACCATGTCTTTCTCCATAAAAGGAGGAGGTGGGAGAGTAGAAGAAAGATTTGCAATCCTCAAAATCATAACAAAGTAATCTTAAAGGTACTATAGTTTTTGCGGACCAAGTTTAAAGGAAAAAATTGTTTTCCCAGGATTGGCAGTCCATTAAGAATTCAGGACTTGTTTGCTTCTCTAATTTTGACTACCAGGTTATCTAATTTGTTTGCTCTAGGGTGGTTTATTGAGAAGAATTTTCAATGTATGAAGAAGTGAAGACTTGGTCTTATATATGTGGCCTCAACAAAATTCCCTAATTACTTGTGATCAGGGAAAATACCTTCTATGAAGTAATAAGAAAATTAAGCCCCAGGAGTTTATGTATAAGAAAATACTGCACCAGCATGTAGTATTTAGGATTCTGGAGTGGAATCGATGAAACCAGATATGTTTCTCAAAATCCTTGCCCAGGAAGACTATTGTAACTAGTTAACTGTGACATCTCATGGCGTATTAGTCCAGAGAGGTAGAGGCATGATACATGGTCTTCACCCACACTATGAGGAAAATAGATTCAGTCAAAAAATAGATTACACCAAGTTTGTGTCTGCATATAGATCCCCCAGACTTACCTTAATAAGTCACTATTGTGTCTATCACCTCAAGAGTGCAGCTACAGGATTTTCAGGCTGAAACTAACTTTTCTGCCAGCTTGGCCTTCTGTCATGTTAACTCAGCTTGACTCACTGATGTAGCTCAGACAACCCTTTTAGGTATTGCCAGATTGTTCTCTACACTCACTAGATGGTCACAGAGGAGGGATTAAAAGGTCAAGTCCCATGCCTCCTTTGACCCAAGCATGCAATTCCTACCTCTCCACCTAGAATACAGACTGGGACAGATGAAGCTCTCAGGCTGAGCCTGGACCATGTTGCACAACCAATAGTGACAGGAAGGTCTGGACCAGCAAGATAGAAAAAAAGAAAACATAAGTACGTCATTGTAGACAGGCCTTGGGGATACCAGGAATAAGAAAAGATTCTATGTTGTGACTGTTTCTTTTAATCCATTTATGAGTTTTATTTTGTGACTCTTGTTCAAACTATGTGAGTAATTTGACACAGTAGGAACTGAGGCACCTGCAAAAACTCAAACAAAATGTGGGTGAAGGTGTTTGGATCATATTTTTAAGTGTTGAATTTTGTATAACTTGCACTTCTTCATTACAACACAATTTTGAATATAACCCTAAAAGTATTCTGAATAACATTGTGCTCAGAAAGTATTTTATTTTTGACCCCTGAGTACTATTCCCTCTTGCTTTGCTCCCTTCACCTCATATGCTTCTTAATTAGGGTTTTTCCTTCTAGAAATTAGAAACTCCATTTGGCTGGGTCTAGGGTTTCAATTTTTAAGAGAAAGGTAATGTCCAAAGTTATTACTCAGTAATATAAACAGAGATAGTAATTCGATGCTACTAATATTTTTATTTTAATTAAAATTCTTGTCATTCTTTGAAAGTTACTATATTACTTTTGGTACATATAGTTTAAAGGCTTTAAGTCTCCAAAAATTTATTGTCATGGTTAATTTTAAACATCTGCCTAGCTCATTGATTTTTATGTTTCTTTTGCTCAAAGTTAAGCACGTGACTACTTTATGTTAGAACAAGGCCATGACTTGCTACAGCCTAACAGGGTTAAACAAAAAAGCTTAAAACACAACAGTTGCAAGAGCTACACTACAAGAAGCCCAGTACATGAAGTTACCACAATGTACGAAATACTTTGAAATAATAATACTTTTCTAGACATGCGGGAGCTGTATTTTCACTATTTACAAAATCAAGTAAGAAATTAAAATGGAAGTATTAATATGCTGGAAATAACGCATACAAACAAATAGAGTTAGTCTAAGAACCCAAGAATTTTTCCAGCTCTTTTGGTCAAAATAAGGTTTGTTGTTATACATATATATGTATATATTTATACACATATACAGTCAGCTAAGTCCTTTACAGCTTCTCACTCACTGCCATGCAGTGGGGTGGAGGAGAGAATCAGGAGGGTAAAAGTGAGGAAGCTTGTGGGTTGAGATAGAGACAATTGAAGAGGTAAAGCAAAAACCACATACACCATAAAGCAAAACAAAAGCTGGGGCTGGATGTGGCTCTCCCCAGCACAGGGATAAGCAATTGTGTTGCCCTCAAGCACCATGATAGCACAGCATATACCTGGCCATGTGCCCATCTCCCATGAACTACCTTCAGCAGCCTGCAGCCTGTCCTTTTGGTAGCTGAGTGCTAGAGAGCTCTGTGGAGAGGGAGTTCTTCCCTTTCCAGCTGCTCATGGCCTTTCTTTGTGAAGAGATCACAAAATAAGACTGATCTAGGAAACAGTCCTATCCTGAGCTTTGCAGCCATGAGGACCAGCTATGTCCACAAAAAGTGCATGTCAACAGCACCATGGAGAACCCCAAGGATGGTCAGGACCTCCTCAGTGAGCACTGTTCCACAGGGTCTGAGCTCAGCAGGCAAAGCTGGGGCCAGCAGCAGAACCACTAGCAGCCCACAACACTGGTGCATTATGGGGGTAGATAGTGTCAGCGATGAGGCTAAAATTGAGCTGTTGTATGGGCCCAAGAGGGAAATGAGCTTCCCACAGCATCTGGTCCAGGCCTGGCTGGAGCCATCACACACGGAGTACTAGACACAGGCACTCTCACAGGTCAGGGTAATGTCCAGCAGAACCAAAATGGGGTCTGTGGACCCTGGTCAAACAGTCCTGGGTGAGGCTTTCAGGGACAGTCTGAGTGGTGCACTCAGGGGCCTGAGACTGCATGTGTCCTTGGCCAGTTTCCATGGAGCTCTCCAGGCCCCAGCATCAGAGAGGAACAAGGGACATAGATACCAGACCCTGGAGTGAGTGCTTGTGTCCTCCCACCTGCCATCACGCAGCTCAACTGAATGCTGAAATGAAACACAGTACATAAGAGGACTGTGACTCTGCCAGGGGCTTGCAGACCAAGAATTGACACAAACAGAGAGCAAGAGAAAGGAGTGACAGTGTATGGCTAGTGGCAGGTATCTAATGTCGTGTTGCTTCCATCCTCTCAGTAATGTTGTTTTCTGCTTGGACAAATGCACCTAAGAGCAGGTTTTCATTTTCAGAAATAGCCTGTTGAATATTTCCAAAGATGAAGTAGTCTAGAACATTGCTGAGGATTATTAACCATATCTAGGGCTGCATCAAAAGAAGCAGGACCAGCAGGTGAAAGGAGGTGATTCTTCTCATCTATTTCACTCTCGTGAGACCCTACGTGGAGTGCCGCATCCAGGTCTGGGACCACCAGCATAAGAAGGCCACGGACCTGTTGGATCAAGTCCAGGGGAGAGCCGTGAAGGTGATTAGAGGGATGGAGCATCCATCCCATGAAGAGAGGTTGAGAGAGCTTAGGTTGTTCAGCCTGTAGAGCAGAAGGCTCCAAGATCTTTCAGCCTACCAGTACTTAAATGGGGGCTATGATAGGAGAGGGACTTTTTATGAGGGTATGTAGTGATAGGACAAGAGGGAATGGTTTTTAAATGAAAGGGTAGGTTTAGATTAAATATTAGAAAGAAATTCTTCACTGTAAGGGTGGTGAATCACAGGAATGGGCTGCCCAGAGAGGTATGCAAAACTCACCCAGACTCAGTCTTGTGTAGTGCGTTCTAGTGTGACTCTGCTTGAACAGGAAAGTTGGACCAGATGACCTGCTGTAGTGCCTTCCAATCTTACTAATTCTGTGATTCTATGAAATTAACATTTTCATATCTTCAGGAAAATATTATAAAAATTACTTTTTAGAAATATCTTATGCACACGTGGAAGGACCTGCCTGGGAGAGTTCCTGTGACTGTCAGGGTGTATATCAAGACATCTATCCATACATACAGTGTGTAACTATTGGTCTGCTTTCAGCAAGAGCTTCCTAGAGGAAGGATATGATGGCAAGACTGTCTGAAATTAAAACCTGAAGAGGTTCTGTGACAATTTGTTGAATGCAGTTTTTGAAACCAAATAGCAGCTCAGTCAGCCACCTTGACTCACATCAGTTCCTTGTCTGGCCTTTGCTGACAAAAGATGTGAATTTCTGGAACCATTTAGCGAATGGATGACTGAGTGTGCTAGGTGTGTGCATAGGCACAGCCCTGACATGCTGCTAATCTACAAATGTTACATGAATTTTCTTGTTATACAACAATTATAACATTCATTGAATAGTTTTTGCTACAGGGTCAGCCTGTTTGCAAATAGCAATTTATTTTCAGAGACTGATTTTTTTTTTTTATGAAAACAAGATAAAAAACGTCCGTATGTAAATATATTAATTCTCTTTTGTGAAAACTGTGTTTAAGTATTTAAACACTAATGTCTTCCAAGCCATACTTAACACCATTTTTCTCTCTGTCTCAGTAGTCATGTGCAATCTACTCCCAGCTGAAATAATGAGCTGCAATCAGAGTTACAGCATTGGAGGGGTATCCTTCTATTTTATTGAGTTAATCTTTATCAACTCTAACAAGGTCATTCCTGACAGATTTCTCAGATCTGGTCTTTAGAGCTGCCAATCTCGAGTTTCTACATTTTAACTCAGTAACCTGTTTAGTTCTTAGATGTTCTACTGACAGAAAATCTTTCTCAAAGTCTACCCTAAAGTTTTCTTGCTTTATTTTAAGTCTGATACTTTTTGACTTCTCCACGATGGACATTGAGAATAGAAGCTTTTTACATATATTAGGGCAGTTATCATGTCTTCAGTTTTTTCTTCAGGCTTTAGAAACTCCTCTTAATAAAACTCTCTTACTGAGCCATAGGAGTTACAACTCTGTAACCCTTATGGTGCTTTTTTTTTCCGGATTTTCTCAAACTGTACTAAATCTTGGGTCTGCAGATATCATGAACATGCTATTCTTACAATGGAGGATATGTATTTTGGGAATTGAAAGCAGATTTCTAAAAGGTTACATCGCTAAATGAAAAATTAGTAAAAAAACATTATGGCTTTTCACATAGGAAATTATCATAAAACATATGGATAGAAATAATTTTAATTGTGTGGGTTTCCAGCAAATCAAGTTCTGAGTTTGAGTTTTATTCAGTATGGCAGAAATTCAGGGAACATTATCCTGTAGTCACAGATTCAGTAGTTACATAATAATGTATATCAAAAGTACTGTGGGAAAGAAGGTTTTGGGGTTTTTTGTTTTTTTTTTTTTCATTAAGCAAGTGGACTGATGAACTGGTTCATAAAAAAAATAGTCCAAGGGCTCCTGGGTTTGATATGGATTCTATGCTCATTGCTTTCTCCTCATGTCTTTGCCTCCTTGCCAGAACAAAGGTTGCACATCACGCCGATCATTCTCCCAGGGCCAGTTGCTGACTGCACTTTGTGATTTAGAATTGACCTCTAACACGGTAGGTATAGAAGAAAGGAAAACTAGAGGAAAATATTTGCATTGACCCTTTTTCCTGCTTATTTTCTCCCCATTGTTTGTGATCACAAAAGCAGAAGCATCTTGCAGAGCAGTGATCTTATGCATACAGTTTATTCCATGTTTGCCCTGTGTCTTACATTCTTTACCTACATAGCTGCAACTGACCAAATTCTGATGTTTGTTCTGATCCAGTACCATGGTTCTCGTATTGTTACATTATATGTTTGTTCTAATAATATCATTAATTTCTCCATAGCAAAAATCAAAAACTATTGCTATTGCATTCCTTAACATCTTCATGTCTTCCTTTCTGTCACTAAATCCCTTTCCTCATTCTTTGTTATTTTTTATCTTTTCTCTACCAACTGATAATATTTTGCAGTTTTTCTTCTTTCCATTACCTTTCTCTGCTTTGTTTCACAGATAAAGACAAGGTCACAGAAAGTCACTTACACGTTTTTTGGGTCTATCTTGTTTATATAATATTTTTGCTGTCCTTATTCTTCATCTGTCTGTCTTTCTTGTCTGTTTTTAGGACAGTGACTGTGCTTGATTTGTTATTGTTGTTAATGTTTATAATAAGGTTCCTGAAGTTTTACTTTCCCTGTTCCAGTTTCTCTGTTAGAAAAACCACACTAATGAAACCCCCTTGTTTCTACTGCCATTTCCATCTAGTATGTCACTGAGATTCCACTCAGATGACACTTAGAAAAAGTATTGTCACAATGCATAAAACTCAGCAGGAACCAGTAATAATTATGTTAATATTGTTTACTCTGCTGATCTTATTGTGCTGTCATTGTGGGATAACTTCTTGTTCACATTTTCATCCTCTCTGCTAAGATGACTTTTAGCAATTGAAAGAATATTTTTGAATGTATAAAATTAGAAGGGAACAAGTGCACTTTATGGCTTTTGACAATTAGCCACTGCCACTATAATGTCCTTCATTTTATCTAAAAGTTTGTCCTTGCACAAAATCCAGGCCTCTTCTGTTCTCATTGTGCTTTGTGATGATCTTTGCCTTTTCATTGATTCAGCACTTACCTTTGAGCCTTACTTTTCAAATATGTTGAATTTGCCTTTTATCAGCTTAAAAATGTGAATCTCATGCATATTTACATTGCAAGCTGTGACAGCTCTGGAAGAGGTCAGTTGTGTCAACTGCTCTATACATCCAAAAGAAAGTCTATTATCTCTTGAACAGACACAATTTTATAATGTGTGAAACTAAGCATATTTATAATATTACCTCCTTATTTTGAAACTAAAACTTTTGGGGTTTAGTTTTACAGTTTTAAATAAGAGGGTCTAAAATTAATGCTGAAAAGGAAAAAAGTAAAGTTTGAATGAAAAATCACTGTTCCATTGCAGTTTTGTGGCTGTCACCTAGGAATAGTTTCAGTTTTAAAATGATAGCTCTGACTTCCCTGTCATTGTAATAGCAGCTTTTCTGATTATGGGATGATAAAGGCAAACAATTTTGAATAAAAAAAAGCATAAATCAGGCGATAGTTGGCTGGTAAGTCTGTGGAATCGGATATTTCATGAGCTAGAACCTGATGCAAAACTGTTCCTTGAAGTACTGTTCTTTGCAGTACAAGGGCACAAAATAATTGCATGTTTTTTCTTTAATTCCATCTCTTCCTTTATATAGCTGGATGTGCTGGTTTAAAGGTAAACTGGCAGGAGAAATGAACCCAACACAAAAGAGATTATAAGTCAGAGTTACAATTTAATTTAAAAAATATTACAATAAATGCAATGACACAAAGAGAAATTGGTTTTCACCCACAAAACCCGGAAGTATAACCCAGCCCCAGGGGGCACAAACACAATGGTGTTTGTTAGACCCTGTGGTGAGCCCCATGTGGTTCCCCCTGAATCAAAAGTAAAAAGAATTGAGAAACCTGTTGGTGCAGATGGCGGCTGTGGTCTGGTCGAGGTTCTGGTCCTCCTCTTAATCCAACGAATGGTCCTCCAAATCCCCAAACCCCCAAGATTATATCCCCTCAGGTCCAGGTGGGACCGCCCAGTACCTCCCTCAGGGAGGGGAGTTGCACAATGACTAATCTCACTCTGTGAGTCATGGGGTATTTGGAATCACTGATGGCCCATTAGCAGACATGACACCTCAGGCTGGGTGTGGAGGTGCTAACAACTTCCTGGAAGGGAGTTATCACAGCTCTTATCTCACAGGTGTCTTTCACACCCAGCTCACAGCCTGAGGGGTTGGGTGTGCCCTGGGCAGCAACTGCAAATGGTCCATTGTTAACTGTTCATGGGAAATGAATGGAGGGTGTAAAATAAACAGCTTTGGTCACACCCACACAGTGATAAACTGGTCCCACCTGCTGAACTAGGACACTGGACTTGGTCTGTGACCTAATTTTAAAAGCATGAAAATTTTAGTCTCTTTTACTGTGCCAAGGTATCTGTTATATTACAAAGAAAGGTATACAACAGTATTTTGGAAGCCTTATGGTGCTCTGATAATGGCAGGTTGAATTTACTCAGATGGAGACTCTGACATCCAATAGAAAAGAAGCTCCACCTCTTCTCAGTGCTGAAAAAAGTATTTAGGAAGTAGAAATAACTGTAATTTATTCTTTTTGACAGAACCTGGCAAACACTTTAAACTCTTTTGTGTAGCTTTAAATTCTATACATGTTAGCAATGAAAAATTAATGTTGCTATCTTAAGAAATTATTAAAGGAGATATTTTAATAAAAAAGACATAGAAAAGGAATTAAAAATGAAGGAGGGCAATGCATGACATTTTTACATTGAATTAGAACAGACTTATGACAATTTCATAAAGTCTTTTGATTGGAGGAAGCATACTTATATCAAAATGTTTTTGTGTTTTTTGTTTGTTTTTTTTTTTTTTTTTTTTTTTTAGAATTCTTACTGTTACATGCCTCAGTCTCTTGTTAGACTATGGAATATATTGTTCCATAGTCTAATACAGCAGAATTCAGAAAGGATTTCTGTGACATGTTACAAGTAATGACACTAATTTTATGTATTATTTGGGGAATTTATCTTCATTTAACTATTACAAAATATTCTCTATTATAAGAAGGAAATTGTTATTCTTCTTCAAATGAAGGTGTTCGAAAGGACAGCATAGGAACCATCAGAGAGTGTTTCTTGTATCACAGAACATACATATTTTAGAAAATTACTACTGTTATGTCTTCCATTTCTTCAGACAAATAAAAAAAGACATAAAAAAGAGATTTTACCCATGTTTTAGACTGAAATGTTTACTGCATTTTGAAATGTATTGTCTCAAATTTCTCTTTGGAACTTTTTAATTGCAGGAGATGCTAGGAAACAAGTTAACTGGAGCTGAATGTAAGTTCTTTATCCAGGGCTCTTCACTACACTGAGTCACCTTTTCTGCTGTCATTCAAATTCTAACAATTTTATCAGAGATTCTTACAGGGACAAAGAAATCACTCAAACTGATAAAAAACCAGCAAGAAATGCATCAGTTTATTTCTCCTGTTATGTATCTACCCAAAGTGTCTTTCTGTCACATTCTGATAATTTTGGTTTGGTTTAATTACTAAAAATAACTAGCCTTGGTCTTTGTTTCATTCCTACTAAAGCATAGAATATGTAGAAAGAAAACATGTGCACTTGAAACAAACCAAGAAAAAGTGTTATTCCAAATATATTTCATAATCATGTGTATTTTAGAAAAAAAATTTGGACACATTTACAGACTCATTTGAATGGCTCTTAACATTTTGTCATTTTTAGTAGCATCACCTGTGGTAAACAGTGACAGTGAACAGAACACTGAAGAAAAAATGGCTTTCATTATCAGTAACAGTATAAAAATCTGGTCCTCACATATCTGGCAGTTGTCTTCAAACTACTTGGTACCCTTAATTAGCAAAAGAAAAAATTAAACTTTAGCCTTGTTATGCAGACTTTTAAGGAAGGGATTCTAAATGGTCAGGAAGCATAAGGCATACTGTCATTGCCAGTCACATGCATACTGCACCATAAAAATGACCTAAACATGAGTCAGGTGCAGATTAAGAAGGGCAGCTAACTGAAAGTCACTTCTTAAGTTCTTTAATGTTTATAAGCACTTCCACTAAACTACCTGTTTTAGGGAAGAAAAAAAAAACAAAAAGAGTAATCTTTTCTTTTTCTTTCTGTGTTAGGAAGAAAGTCAAAATGATACTGAAAACTTGATAGATACCTAGTAAGTGCTCCATTTCTCCACTGAATTTTTTCACTTTATTTCTTTCTGTATTTTTAATTTGATTTTTTTTAATTTTCAGGGCACTTTGAAATTAATAATTCAATGTGAATTATTACTCTTTTGGAGTTTCCACATTAAGACTGCAGTGAATATTGCTGTTTGTAGCAAAGGCTTCATCACAGGGCAAAGGAGTTTTATTTCTTTCTTGCTTGTGTCAATTGAAACAATTTATTTGAAGGCTTTGAGAGTGAAAGAAAAAGCTAAAAGGAAAAAGAGTCTAATAAAAGTCAATATTTTCCCTTTGAGGAGTGTCAATCAATTTAAGTGAAATAGATTCCCTGCTTGTTTGATAAGAAAAGCACTTTGTGCCACAAATGTCCTGGAGAATTTTTGGGTGTCCTCATTATCAAGAAATACCTCATGTTTTGGTCTGGCATTCCCTATTTAATTGTTAATGGCTTATTTGTATTAAGCCATCTGTTTCTGCTAGACAATTTAGAAGAAAATATAATTTTATTAAATTATGTTGCACTGAAAGATAAGTAGCAGTTCCCATGACAAAAAGTGCTATGGTAAGTCTGGAATTATTTGGCATTAAAACAGCATGGTAAATTGAAAATGTATAGAGGATGTTTAATCAACTCAGCAAAGACATAGGTTTGAAATTTTTGTAATAGTTTGTCCTGTCCAAAGATAGATTCCATTATATTCTTACTCTTTCTTATCTGGCTCATATTTCAGTGGTAGTTGAAATAGTAAAAATAAATAGGAAAATGTAAATGTACTTAAAGTATCTTTCGCATTTAAATGTTAAAAACATTCAGCTGGTGTATTGAATCCAGCTTTCCTGACAATACTCATCATGTAAGTAACATTGAGAATTTATAAAAGTAGAATTCTTACTTTAAATATATTTTTTATTTTTAAATAATTTTAATTAATATTTTAATTTTAGGCAACTAACTTGCACCTAGGTACCTAAAAAATCTTTTTCTTTTTTTTTCTTTTTTTTTTTTTTTTTAATTTAGCATGGTTTCTATATAGTTAGCACATCATGCTATAGTGGACTTCAATTGGGAAATGCTAAGGACTACTTTGTCTGAATTTTCATAATGGGCTTATTTTGTCTGGCTTTTGACTTGATACTTTTTCATTGTTTTGCAGTTTGAATTTCCAGTCTTTTGGCTTAGTTTTTCCCTCTTTACTTTGCTTATTCCCACCAATCTTCTTGAGGGAGACCTATTAAAACCCCACACATTCTTTTTCATCCCCACTATAAATGTTGTACAATGAACACACTACGATACACAGCTTGACTGTAATTTTGTCCCTTGTTGATGACAGGCTCCAAAGATCTTGCTTCTGCCTACAAACTTTTGACAAATTAGCCTCTTCCTGCAGAGCCAGCTCTTCTGCTAAATACTCTGTTATTAATACTAGGTGGAGGTAGAGAGGAAATAAATGTCTGGGAAAATTTCCTTGCAGAATGTTGATATAGGAAAGAATGCCTGCTTTCAGGAATGGACAATTTTTATATATAGGCAATTGCAGACAAGATTTAAATTATCAAAAATACCTGTGCCTGTTGGTGAAGCATTAAAAATATATTCTTAGATGACTTACCACTTTATCTTCCTTTCTTATGGTGCTGCATGAAGGATGTTGTATTCTGGTCTGTGTAATTACTGTTGTTCTGTTTTGTTATTCCTACACACTAAAGATAGGGAAAGACAACTGACTTACACAAACTTTTTTTTTTTCTACAGGCCAAAACCAGGTTAAATATCTCCAGCTGCAAAGCAGTGATGGAAAGCGTGACATTCTTTACCCACAGGGTTGCAGCTGCTCTTCTTATGGCCACATCTATAAAGAGTAGAAGTAGATTAACAAAAAATTCTTATTTTCTCAAGCACTTGTTATTTAAGGAAAATTCCAAGCTGATGTTTCTAACTCATCTTTCTTTTTACCATTGAAAATACCTTAAAATCCACTCTATTCTGTCATAGTCTTCCTCACTGAGAAATATGAATGCAGTTTGCTACATAGTTGTTGTAAGTTTTAATTTACATGCTTTTCTACAGATGATAAATGAAAATGGTGTTTGGTCCCATCATAAGTTAAATGAACATTTCTAATTTTCCATTTTTTGATTCAGCTGAAATATCCTACAGTGGGTTCAGCATCTGTAGAAAATGAGTGTCCAACCGCTATTAATTTAGTGCATATTGTGATAACATTACTAGTGATGAGTTCATTTGCTTTTGTTGTAACAGTTTTAAGTCCTTTGGTAGGATTTCCAGAGTAATTCAGTATTAATTAAGTGGATCCATATTGTTGAGAATCCACTGCTACACTATTTCAGTGTGTAAGAAAACATAAAGTTCCTCATTAGAGTGAGCAAATCCTTTATTGTTCAGAAAAATAACTATGCAGAAAAGGAAATAAAGAAGTCAGTGCAGAGTAAGCCTTCCATATTTTGCCTCAGATTTTCAGTTCTTTGGAGTAGACATCATGCTCCTTACCTGTGGTGACAATAAGATAGTCTTCATGGCTGAGTTATAGAAAGTTATGTAGTGTCATTGCCATAGAGCCTGCTAGCAGTACTTTTACAACTTACTGACAGACCTTTCAGTGCAAATAGAAATAGCAGAATCGAGTCTTTATTCAGTAAATTGTACAAGTGACTACTCTTCTGCTATGTTTGGATGCAAAACATATGACGTATATTTTTGTCTTCAAGCTGTTAAGTTATATGATAATGCACCACATTCTTTTCACAACCAGGACAGAAGTTTATTGGCAGTCTAGAAAATAAAAAAGACAGAATTAAACTTGAAATAATTCAACTGTTGTTTGAAAAAGGGTGACCTGTGACTGAGTAGAAAACTGAGGAACCACAAAAGGGGAAAGGATAGGAAAGTAGTACTCTTGCACTGTGTTGTGAGTTATATAAGTATTTCAAGGAGCTAATAATATGCAAAACAAAAGCTCTGTCTTTATTCCAGAAAGAAAAACCAAACAAATCAAACAAAATACTGCCATTCTGTGTAGTATCATAAAGGAGTCTGCACTTACATTTCCAGAGAACTGAGACATGTTTTGCTTGAAAAGAAAAAAAAAAACCCAACAAAACAACACTTCAAGTAACCTTTTTCTTTTCTTGTACTAGCATGTCTCAAATATTCTTCCAAAGCAAAACCCAAATTATGACACACCACTAAACTTAAGTTTCTATTTTAGTATTTATTTTTTGATTTCTCAACTGTATGCTTTCCTTCAGTACTTTAAATTAACTTTTATAACAAGGGAATAATAACATGTTGATCTGTTACATTGACTCCATCTCAAAATATAAAATGATGAGACATTGAATATGTAAAATGAAGTGACTAGTTAGTATTAGGAATTGAAGGGTGCTCCTGAAACCTGCCATAAAAAATTAAATACCTATATTTCACTCTTTTTGTTAAGACACTTTTGACATGGCTTCTAAAAGGATGAACTGCAGGATAATATTTACAGTCTCTCTGGCTGAAGCTTGAAAATAAAGTAGGAATTATGATTTCAAAATATCGGATTACATCATTACTGTATGATTAAAGAAAACAAGACTTGACAGAGCAGAGATGGTATAATGAAAAATGATGTGGACAGATGACATGAAAGTTCCAGAAACTAGACATTAAGAAATTGATGGGAAATAAAGAAAAAGTTCCATGAGGAAAATCACATATCTCTTAAAGCACCTGAGATGCATGGGGGTAAGGATGAAAATTTGAGTGACTACAGTGGAGACAAATGTGGGTGGATAGCAATGTACCCTTATCAAGCTGATAACAGAGATGGAAGAGAAAATATTGGAAGATGGGGGAAAGAGTGTAGAACAAATAAATGAGAAAAATAAACTGTGATTTCTAAGCAAAGAGTACATTACCTAACACTGAAGACAAGAGTAGATAATGGCAAATGGACTCAGGAGCTGAGAGTTCATGGAATGACAGTAAGCAAAAAGAGTAAGAAGTTATATGTTTTAAAAGTACTTGTAGAGATTGCATGCTAAACAGTTGTTTAATTTTGACTTGAGTTGGGGAGGGGGATGGTTTGTGGCTTTGGGCTTTTTTACTTAAAAGGACAATTCTATAAACCCAAACTTATAAAATAGTGAAGAATGTTGACAAGGAGTTGCTACTACTTATTCTTTGTTGAGCTGGCTTCTATACAGAGAGCCTAAAAAAGACATATGGTAAAACTTCTCCATTTGATTGAGATTAAAGCCTCCCTTTTGCAACTATTATACTATATTTCTCTTCTATATCTCCTTTAGAAACCATTGTATAACCCCGGGTGGTATATAAAAGTGTTATAAATCATGGAGGTGAATAAGGAATATTAGCACTATATCATACAATATGAGAACATGGAAGGATCTAAAGAAATTCTCAAGTAATAGGTTTAAAATAAGAACCTTCAATACTTTTTCACTCACTAGAGTACTTTCCAAAAAGTCAAGAAAGACTTCAACAACTTAATGGAAAAATGGTCTGTCTGTACCCATCAGACATCACATTTCAAATATAAGTTCCAGCTGTAAAAGACCCGCACTGCAGTTTTCTGAAGAGGAAGAGCAAGACCAGCCCTATGGACATCCTGGTTTATATTCTTCCATACATACAAGTTACAGCCTGCTATTAGATGTGCTGTACTTTACTGGTATTGCACTTATTGTTTTATACACTTGGCAAAATTTAGATAGCCCAGAACTGAAAAATTATTTTGGAAATAACTAATCTTTGATTTTCAGATGATAATTTTCTGGTAAAACTTTGTTTTATTTCTACTACAGGAAGTTTTTATCAGTACTGTCTGACTTAATTCTGTTCTTGTATTGACTTAAAATGAGCTCAGTTTTATTTTATCAGTTTAAAGCCTTTTTATTAACACTTGTGTTTATATCTCTGGAATGATTCTCAATACGCAAGTTTAGTAAGGAAAGGCCTAATGTCTTTCACAGGTAGTATCTGAACTGTCAAGAGCTAAATCAGGTCAAGCTATAAAACACAGGCAGAACCATGTTTCATAAGGTAATATTTATAGTTCTAGTATTAGAGGAATTTATTGCATGGAGTTTCTAAAATTCCTAGAGAGATTTAAATGTACGTTTGCAAATATTCCAAGGACTGTGAAATACTTAGCTACTCAATAGATATTATTCCTCTCCTATGAGTTACCTTGTAGTGATTTAAATGTACAAAAAAGGGGTTTCTGAAAGATTCATGTTAAGGGTAAAAAATGAATTTTTTATCCAGGTTGCTTCTAAAAATATAAATGAGTGACTTAAAATAACAGCAACAACAAACCAAAAGAAAACCTTTTAATGGTTTGACCCATGGCTTCCTCAGTAACCATTGTATCTAAGGAAGTTACAAGTATTCCACACGTGTCTTCCACGTAGTGGGGGAGGGGGGGGGTTGGGTTGGTTCTTGTTGCGACTTTCCCTTCCTGGGCTGAGGAGCTGGTGGGAGGTTGTTGGAGTCTGGTCCCTCCGGTCCCTGGTGGTTCTCCTGTCCTGGGTGAGATTGTTTCATTCTTGTTCTCCTTCCTTGAGGTTTTTAATTGTGTTTGTTTTGATTCATTCGGTTTCTTTAGGTTGGGTTGGTGTCTTCCCTATTTTCCAGCTAATCAATCCCCTTTTCTCCCTTCCCCTCTCCCCTGGGGGGTGGGATCCTATGTATTGTGTACGCAGTGTGGTTTGTAAATGTTAGTAAATATAATTTATTCTTTTTATTTGCTGGGAAGGTTCTGGGAGGGGGAAGGGGGGCCAGTCCAGGGTTGGCAACAGCTAGGCCAAACCTGCGACAAAACCCCACCACATACATTATATTTTCTAGGTTTAGAGTTTTTTGCATAATCTGTAAGTAAACAGAGTTTCTTTTGATATCAAAGAACAAATTTATCTCCAATTGCCATGACTCCATAGCCCAAAAAGTAAACCAAAATTATATAAGGCTCAGAAAACAGTTCCTCACACAAAACCCATGGTCATGCCAACTTGAAGTCAAGAGAGTGAAAAAGCAGTCTAATGGAGTATTTCATGCTATAGCTGCATTGCTAAAGTGGTACGGAGAGAGAATGTTTTCATTCTAAAAAATACTTCATTGGTTTAGCTCATTCTTTCATTATCTTCTAGAAAGACCAGTTTCAACATAAATCTTAGCAAGAAGATAAGGGACTTATATGACTGTACATTTTCAAATTACTTTGAAAGAACTACATGTTCCCAGGAAATATCTATTTTCCTAAACTTTTTGCATTAAACAGCTCTTTATAATACCTTTCAGTATGCCAAAAATACAACTGGTAATCTTAATAATAATTCAAGTACCAAAAAAAACCAAAACCACCCCAAACCAAAAAAACCCAACTACATTCTAGAAAAGGTGAAGCAAAATGATACAGAATATGACTGGGAATTATATAATAATTTATGCAGATATAAACTTATGATTTTTTGCATGATGACTTTTACTGCTTTTATGGCATTGCCCTTGAGAGCTAAAAGTCAACTTCTCCTTTTTTGATGCTTACTTTGTAAATTTCTAGGCAGATAATGCATTTCAAGTTATTTTCTGAATTCAAAGGAGCTTTGGATATCTGAACACAGAAGAAAAGTATTTAGGCAGGGAACAGACACAAAATTTACATTAACTTTCTTTTCATGATCACACGATGAGGAATATTACAAGTTTCTATCTGAAGTACGTTCCCACTGCTTTTCCTTCATAACAATAACCAATAAGATAGAAATCCTTACTTGCAGTATTAGATAGAGTGAGTTTCTGGTATCTCAACTTGTGGACTTGAATTGTACATAGCATTCAAGAATGCTTTTGGTCCTGTTACATTATACCACTGAGAAATACAGCGTAAAATTCTGTCTGTAGATGTATTTCAGTATTCTAGTCCTTCCTTTTCAGAAAAAGGCACATATGTGTACATGAGCAGTGTTTAAACAAATAGTGCTTGGAACATCACAAATGTCAGTGTTTGCCCTCCTTGTAACTCTGTCTACCCATATATAAGGCAAGATCAGGAATGTATATCCTGTAAAACAGAGCTCTGAGAAGCGAACAGACCTTGAAACACTGTGGTATCCTTTCAAATGAATGGACTTTAAAACTTATATTTGGTCAGAAGTTCAAACTGGTTACACTACTTCCTACTTGGATGTGGGTGATAAGGTTTTAGTACTGGGTGGGCTGCAGAGTGACCTTTATGAGACCAAGGGCTACCCTGTGCCAGCCACAGTTGTTTCCAGTTGTCTCCACAACACACCCACTGCAGGAGGCAGCTGAGCACATCAGCTGAGCCTCTGAAAACATCTTTAAGAAAGGAAAATATTGCCATACAAAGAGCAGTGTGAGGGGGATAAAAAAGGAAAGGACAACAGTGCAAATGCCAAGATTAAAGAAAGAGCTGGGAAGGAGGTGCTCTAGGTATCAGAAAAGACATTGCCCCACAGACAGTGGGGAAGAACATGATGAAGCAGGTTGTCTCACTGTAAGCCATGAAGAACTGTACTGGAGCAGATATCCACACTGCAACTAGTGGACAGTCCTATGCCAGAACACCGGATATTGCCTGAAGCCCCTAGAAATACCCCTTATGAGAAGGGAAAGATGTAAGGAAGAAGAAACTTCTACAGACTGATCATGAGCTCCCATTTCTCATCTTGTTCTGTTACTTGAGGCAGGGGGAGGTAGAGAAGTTGGGAGTGAAGGAGTGCAGTTGGATCTGAGAAAAAGATGGGAGGAAGCTGTTTTAAATTTTGCCTTTATTTCTTACTATCCAAATCTATTTTAATTGCCAATGATTTCCATTAATTTTCAAAAATAAGCTAAGAATTTACCTCTGGTAACAGCCAGTGCCCCTTAACAGCCCTGGTTGAGACTGTAATATGACATCTTAAATTGCCATGCTCCATCTGCTTCCTGAGAGTGGGCCAGTTTACAGAGGAAATGTGCCCACATTGCAGATCATAGAAGGGTTTGGGTTGAAAGGGACCTTTAAAGATCATGTAGTCTGACCCCTCTGCCATGGGCAGGGACAACTTCCAACAGTTCATGTTAATCAAACCCCCACCCAACCTGATCTTGGACACTTCCAGTGACAGGGCATTCTCCTGTTAAGTGTTCCACTATTCTCATAAAAACTGCCTTCTTTTATGTCCAATCTTAATCACCCTCTTATAATTTAAAACTATTGTCCCTTGTCCTGTCACTACAGGCCCTGGGTTAAAGTGTTGCTTCATCTTTCTTATAAGCCCACCTTTAAGTACTGAAAGGCTGTTAGACCTCCCCAGAGCCTTCTCTTCTCTGGCCTAAACAACCCCAACCCTCTGTCTTTCTTTCAAGAAGTGTTCCAGCCCTCTGATAACATTCACAGACTCTTGCTCATGTGAAGTCTGTTTTACTTATTAGTAAGTGATATCACGTTGTTTATCTTTCATGCTATTTTCTTCCCCTGCTCTGTTGAGGATGGGGAATGAGAGCATCTGTGTTACTGTCTGACATGTTTCTATCTATCCTGACATTAAAGCTTCTAATTGTGTGTTCCCACCCACTTCCATTTATTATGTATTTAGATAGAATTATTATAAGTACAGATGAGTCATTTCAGTAACTTCATCCACAGTCTCAAATGCAAGTGGAAATAATAAGGAAAAAATAAGAAAGAAGGTATACCTCTCAAACAATAAGAATTTTAAAATTCTCTTTGGAAGATAAATTGTAAACATTGTTCTTCTGAATGAGATCTCCATGTTTTCTGACAGAGTTCTTTCCAGATCCTTCTAGCATCACCTCTGCATTTAATATAGACTAGCATTATACTTATGTCAGTAGAGAATTAACTTGGTACATCAACATGTTTTATTTGAAAACATTTTATTTCTGTCTCTGTTGTCCATTTCCAGCCTATTAGAACATCACTGGACATATTCATTGACATGCTATTTGAATTGTTATTCCTAGGCAGCATCTATGATTATGAAGAATAGTCAGGTCATTGATGTGATTTTCTAGTTCTGTGTGAAAAGCAACCACTTAGAATCAGGTGGATATTTTTGGCTACGGCTCAGTCCTTATTATTGTATGCTTTCTTTAAAGTATGGTTAAATTACTAATCCTGGAATCTATAATAATGAGCAAAATGTTGTCAAATAAAGATTTTTTACATTATTAACCTGATCTAGCAGGTCTGTAACAAATCTTCCATTCAACATGGGTATTAATGGTAGAAATCAGAGCCGAAGTAGCTATTTGGTCTTCTATTTCATGTAGTCACTGGATTGTTCCCTGAAGAATATTTTCCAGTGCTTTGTCTCATCTAGACTTAAATGTACTTTGCAATAAAGCTTCTACTACTTTCCTTTGGAGACTGTGTCAACGTGTAATAGATTTCACTATTGGGAATCTTTACCCTATTCAATCACAGTAAAATATTTCACCTTCTCTAAAATGGGAAAAAGGAAAAACATAACAAAAGCAAAAATATTTATTGGTTAGAAGCTAGCAAGAGAGCTTACTACAAAGCAGAGATGTCATATCTCTTAAAAAACTCCTTCCTTCTGTGATACTGTGTTGATTTCCTGTGAAATTTGCTGTTGCATTTTTAATCCCATTTTCCTCAGGTAAAAGTAAATCCTACCTGTTCCCTCTTTACTATATTAGTTAGCTCTTATTTAACATTTATTTCTAGTTGCAAAATTATCCTGCCCTTGAAAATTAACTGCTGAGATATCCACATAATCATCAAATTTCTTTAAGTCAAACTTATTAAAAACAGAGAAAATAGATTTAAGACAAATAAAGTGTATCAAGATGTTGTAACCTTTATGAGCTATTATTTTCTTAAACCCCAAGGAGAGAACAAACTTCCATAAGTGACAGAATAGGTTGTTATTTTTTCAAATTAATGGATCAGGGGCAAAGATGAGGATAGTAGTTACACACATTACTAGACCACTGACTAGAAAATACCAAACTGACAGATATACATACAATCACCCATTTCTAACACATTCCTGGCACAGAGCATGTAGAATTTTTTGACTGATGCTAAGATTCAAGCAAATATGTATTATGGGTTATAAAATAGTGTAGGCACTGTCAAACTATATGATATTAGGCTACATGAAGAGAACAGAGTAAGGTAAAGGGCAGCAGAGAAAACAATAGAACTGCTCATGTGTAACAAGGCTTTTCTAGCAAGTTAGAGTGTTGCAGAGAAGAAATACATGGAAATTGCAGGGAAGGACAACACACACATGTGTGAATGCACATGTACATCTTTCCATGCACAAGCCTGATAACTGCCTTAGCAGGTCAAAAGGAAAAAAGGGCTCCTGAAACAGACAGAGGGAGGGAGGGAGCAGGCACCAAAAGAAGACAAGATCCCTCACTACTCCCGTGATGTCACATCAATTCCTCAGAAATAATTCCTGTGATAAATACTTGTTCCTCCATACCCCCATTCCCAATCCTGTCATTTTAGACAGTGTTTTGCTTCTTGGGAGTTTTAGCCTTTAATCTCTGCCCACTAGACTGCAACACAGAGTGAGGGTGTTACTTTCATACACAGGTGCCTTATCCTGTTGCTCAGCTATTTTTTCTTGCTTACCTTTTTCTTTTCTTTAGTATGCTGAAAGCAGTCTTTTCCCCACTGCCAACGTTGTACTTCCTTAATGACCAGTAATTAATTAACCATCTGTGGGTTGTTTGTAGGTCTAGGTCCTCTGTTTTCAAATAGGTTTTCAAGGCACTTGCTATTATCCCATGTTTAAACTCTATGTCATAACAAGAGACACCTGCTGCCAAGCTCAAGTTCACACAGCCACTTCTCATAGCAAGCTGGTAACATGCTTCAAAGGTCAGGATAGAGTCTGCACACATAGTATAAGCTTTTGTTTGCATTTTCACTTATCCACTATTCTTGTTGTTGTTGTTGTTGTTGTATATGTAGATAGTAATGAGTGGGAGGGAAATAGAGGAAAAAAAAATTAAGTCACCTTCACTACCAGTGAGTGCATCCCTTACTGCAAATTTAAATAGATGGTTTTCAATCTGTCTAATTCAGTAAAAATATTTCTAGTCAGAAAATATTTAGCTCTGTTTCTGGAGAATGCAGTTTCTTCAGGATGAAGTTTTCTATTCTATATAAGTTTGGTACCTTCATCAAGAAATTAAGAAAGAGAAACTGGTGTTTCAGCAACATGTACAGTCTTCCTTTTCAGCTTTAAAAGAATTAAGCATTTTTTTGTAGAGAAATTATGCAGTTAAGTACAGATCAGACTATGGAACAGAAACCTTCTGTGGCTTATGCATTTTCATAAAGGTATAAAATAAACGTAGAGCATCCCAAATAATTATGTTCCAACTTTCATATGTTGTAGCTATCAACTAAAATTTCTTGATACAAAGCTATGTATGTCAGTGAAGTTACAAGTATGATCAATGTGCATGTTTTCTTTTCGCACTTAACAATTATGTGGTCATGAGCAGATACAATATATCTCTATATATCTATATCTATCTATCTATCTATCTATCTATCTATCTATCTATCTATCTATCTATGGAATATAATTCCAAAAACACTAGTTTCTTTATTTTACAGTCTAGTTAACAAAAGTTTCCCCTATAAATCTGATTATAGCAAGTTCTAGTAACTTTGGCTCCTTCAGTGTGCCGCTAAATGCAGCAGGGAAAATTCTGGCATATTCAAATTACTTTGAAGTGGATATTTAAATTCAGATATTTTTTAAATGTCACATCTGTTGGACAATTGTTTGTTAGCTTCACAGTTACTTTCCCTGTATATTTGGATACTTGTGAAATTTAGTTCACCAAATGACCTTTTTTTCAACACAGCCAAACTGCTAGTATAGATTCTGAAAATATTATAAACATGATTTGCCATTTTAGTTTTTTTTAATTAGGGTTTATTAAACATATTGCTATTTTTAAATAGCTATCTAAGTACTTCTGTAAATTGATTTCATCTATAGAGTTACTTTGAAAAGCCAGACAAGCTAGTTAGAAGCAACTGGACCTGACTTATGCTAGCTGGTGGCATTTTTACTGCATGAGACAGAATTAAATAAATATGGAACAATATAGTTGGTTGTGCAATTTTTGTTTTATGTTTGCTTCTTTTGTTGGGGGGGTTGTTTTGTTTTTTTATGGATATATTTGCCTCAAATTTTAGGGGAATTTTATTTAAAAAAATATTTAGAAAGTAGCCTGCTGTAAAAGGAAACAAGTATTTGTCATGTGGTAAGATATGACTTCTCTCTCTGTTATCTGAAGAAGTGAGTTGTAATCTATACAATACAAAATAGTATGGATAATGAGGGTTTCATTGTGGCCTTGAACACCTTTGAGATAAAATTATTTAACATGTTAGCCTAGCAGTTGTGCAGAAACTGCTAGAAGAGGTAACCAGAGCCCACCAGGCATACCAGATTTCAGTAGGGTTAGATGTGGTTAGATGTGATTCTGTGTGAGTGAGATAGGCCGTGCTTTTTAACAGACTCAAATTCTGTGCTATGCCTGCAGAGGCACAATCTCTAGGATTTATGGTTAGCATAAACTGCCATCATAACTGTTCAATTCTAGACTGTTCTTGCAAAATTGGATATGTTCGATAACTAGGTCCCTAGAAAAATATTTGGAGTAGAATTGCTAATTTTCTCAGTGATTCAAACCACCATAAGAGTTTGAGAATATTTTTTTCCTGAGTATTTTTACAGTCAAAATTATTGAGACAGCACTGACTCATGTCCTCTGGCTTTCAAGACATACCTCTAGGCTTGCAAAATACATAGTATGTCTTCATGTTATATCTCTGGTGAATCATTTATGTCCTCCATTTCACTCAATAAAACCTAGCTTGGCAAGCTTCATTACACTGCTCCCAGAGTAACAGAACATTTGGAGAAGTACACAGAATAATTATCATATCTTAAGCCCACAAGAGGCTCAGGAGAAGTACTGTGTGACGGAAAAGTACCTAGTCCTGAGCAGCATGCTAGGATGGTTCCTGCCAGGTTGTATTCTGGCAACCTTGTAACACAGACGAGGTGCAGAAGATGCACTCAGAGGAGTGTTCTAGTAAGCATGTAGTTCTGCATACTGCGACCCTGCTCAGTCTTGCTTCTTTAGCCTCTAAAGAAGGTCCTAAGAGCAGCAGCTCTCTAAAATGTAATGGATATGTTTCTTAACGTAGCAGAAAAGCAGAAAATCTTGAACCATTTGCACTCTGTGATAGCACTTCATGATATAAACTGTGACACTTCTGCAGGAAACGTTTTTATTGTGGCATTAAACTAAATCCAAGATGCTTTTTATCAAACTATAAAGAGACCCTTAGTGTAGAACTTTGATAGATTTTTTTTCTCAGTTAAACACATGATGCATGATGTCCTCATTTTAGAGTTCAAGATATGTAAAGTGTATGGAAAAATATTTGTAACATGGGGGAAAAAATAAATCAGTATGGCCTGTGTGTGATTTATGAAAAATACAGTACCTACCAACCCCAAGCAGAAAACTAATCTGCAAATAGACTCCATGTTCAATTTTGTCCCAGTGCTATGAGGTGTCCTAGCTGGACTGTTGTGAGTTAAGAAAATATAGCCATTAGTGTGAAATAGCTGAAATTAAAGAACAGTCGAAACAAAGTTATTATTTAATCTTCCTGAAAGCTGGAGGATTTTCTATTCTTCATTTTTATACTTATATAAAATTTGACAGCTTTTCTTGCTAAATCAATGGGAATTACAGTACCAGGGCAAAAGTTGTGTAGCTGGACTGAGCAGTAAATATTTTGTTTTCCTCAGTTTTTGTGAAAGTCCAGTTATTGATTCTAAAAACAAAACAACAGCAAAGTATTTTTGCTTCCCCAGTCACTAGTTCTAATATATTTCAATCTTAGTTCTATTCAAATACTGATTTTCAGGGACCAGTCACCCAAGTTTTAAGATAAATACTAAATGAAATTTTATATCCAGAATTTTTAAGCCTAGATTTCCCATTTAGAATAAACTTAATTTTTTTAAAGAGGGAATCTACAGAACAGATTTTGAATGCCTGAAGAGGAGCAGAAAGGAAAGAGTAAAGAATATCTTAGTTCTCTGAAAAAAAAATACAAAGAAGATGAAAGTTTTATCACAATAGTAAACCTCATACTTAATATAAATTCCAGCACACAGAAACACTTTTTTTTTCTTTCATTTTAACATCTTTGTTCGGGAAATGAACAGAGGGATCAAGGGCCCCCTCGACAAGTTTACTGATAACACCAAGCTGTGTGGTGTGGTCTACATACTGGAGGGTCAGGGTGCCTTCAAGAAGAACCCTGACAGCCTAGAGAGGTGGGCCTGTGCAAACCTCATGGGGTTCAAAATGGCCAAGAGCAAGGTTCTGCACCTGGAGTAGAGAGTCGGAAACAGGCTGAGTGATGAGTGAATTGACAGCAACCTAAGGAGAAGAACTTGGAGGTATTAATGGATTAAAAACTTATTATGAGCCAGCCATGTGTACTCACAACCCAGAGAGCTGTAGCCAGCAGGTTGAGGGAGGTGATTGTCCTACTCTGCTCTTTTGAGAATCCACCTGGAGTACCGTGTCCAGCTCTAGGGCCCTCAGGATAAGAAAGACAAGGACATGCTCAACTGTGTCTGGAGGAGGACGGAAAATGTGATCCATGGCTGGAACACCTTTCTTATGAAGACAGACTAAGAGACTGGGTTTGTTCTGCCTAGAGAAGAGTCAGCACCAAGGTGACTGATTGCAGCCTTTCAGTACATGAACAGGTATGACAGAAAATATGGGGAGGGACTTGGTATCACGGAACATAGTGATAGGACAAGGAGGGGTGGTTTTAAACTGAAAGAGGGACATAACAATGGACATAAGGAAGATGCTTTGCCTTGATGAGGATGGTGGAACATTGAAACACATGGATGGCCTGTCATTGTGATTGTTCAAAGTCAAGTTGGATGGGGCTTTGAGTAACCTGAACCAGTGGAAGATTTCCCTGCCTATGACAGGAGAGTTGGAACTAGATGATCTTTAATATCCCTTCCAAGCCAAATCATCCTATTTTTCTATGATCTAGGCATATTTCCACTGTAAAATGGTCCACTCTCTGGAAGCAGATGGAGCATGGCTTATTTAGGATGACATCTTACAGTCGCAAACAGGGACATTAAGCAGCACTGGCTAGGTTACAAGAGGGGAATTCTCAGCTGTCATTTTTCAGATCTGGGGCTGATATCTCTCACATAAATGCTACTAAGAATACCATTACTTACAAAGTCCACCACTGGACAGGGTAAAACAGAGAAATAATATTAGATATTGAGTTCTTGGAGAACCCAGTGACAAATCTATATAATTTCAACATTGATTAATACTGATACCATTTGTCCTCACAAAGGTAATGTTGTCATGACTGCAAGTGATGATTGTACCCAAAGATGGGATGATCTATGCTATATTATACCTACCTAATCTTTTTTTTTTCATCTCTTCATGTATAAAGACAGTAATATACTTCCAAAGCAGGGTCAGGAATAGATGACAACTCACTACATCTGTACAAATTTACTATCACTTTGTTACAATATTTATTGTAAATTAAGAGTACTGAGGAAGAATAAAGAATCTATTTTAATATAGATGAAGACATATATTTTCTGCTTAGTGTATTCATTCTAAGCAGCAGCTACTCTTAAAATTATGAGGTGCTCTGGAGGGTTTTGTTTGTTTGTTGTGGTTTTGTTAGGGTTTTTTTTCCCTCAAAATATTTGACATTTAACTTCATAGTCCCACTCCATGGTGTAATTCAGATGCTTGTCTTTCTTGACAATGAGTATTTTTGTTTGTTTTTCATGTTTATATAGTTTTAAAATTTTTAAACTTTCTTCCATGAAAGGTTACACTGTAAATAGCTCAATGGCATTTGTGTGCAACATATTGACTGAAACATGGCACATATTAGAATAATTGTTTTCTCATTATGTAATTGAATAGAATGTATCACTACAGCTGCTGTTCTAAAGTGATCATATCCTGCTTTGCTGGCATCTAAACCTGCCTTTAAACCCAACAGGCAGGAATGTCCTTTGAGCTTGCAGTCTTGATCATTTTTCTCAGCTAAACATGTAGATAAAGATTTTAAGCAATTAGAGTTCACTTCCTTCTGTAGTTTAAGACCCCTAGTGATTTCTTGGCAATTTTTGTGTGTGCTTTCTGAAGTTTTTTTTTTTCCAGATCCTTTATTAGCTTCAGAAATCATAATGTGTGTTTTAGATTAAATTACATAGCATCTAATTTATTGTTGACAAAGTGAATATGTCACATAAATGGGTAGCTTTTATAACCTTGACATAAAAGTACATTTCATGCTGAGTTTTCCACTTGTCTTCTCTAACGGTTTCTATCATTTGCATGCAATTTGGGGATTTTAGTAGAAACATTCAAACAACACCTGGTAAGGTTTGTGTTTATAATGTCTACCTGATTTGGTCTAAATTTTATTAGTGTAATCTTTCTGCTGAGTTTCAGATTGATTCTGAATTTTGTACTGTATTTATTTTGTATCCCTGTTGATTCTATAAATAGCATTAGAATCCCTATAGCCATGTAAGATGTGAGTTTTGGTTTTGTTAAAATTGTGACAAATTTTGCTTCTGTTGCAGTATAGGGAAATAACACTAAGGACCAAATGCGGTTTTGTAGTAGTAGATGTGTATGCTTGTGTACAAAGGTACAGAATGAGAATAAACTCGTAATGCTTTTAAAATTTGCAGAAAATTAAGACTATAATGCAATGTAGGACACAAAATCTCTTCAGCTTTCATTTTCTGCTCTAATAGCTCTTTAAAATAATTTCAATCATATTGTGTTACTGCTTATGCGCTATTCAAGAGGCATATATTTAAAAAATACTTTTTTATCTTCTTGATAATGAAAATATTGTGTCTGGTTCTTGCAAAAATGAAATATCTACTGGATTGTATTAATTAATCTGCAGATGTGTCAGAAGCTGAATATTTATAATTAATTTCAACATAGTTCCCTGAGGAGAAACTGCCTGGCATAGCATCAGGCACCAGACTGAATATGTATGTAAGGTAGATTTTCTATCCCTTAAAAAAGTCTATTCTGATACATAAAGTTCCCTGGCTATGAAAAATATGTCACAGGTTTATCAGCACATGGGATTGTTCCTTCATCTTTAGTCTTAGAATGCTCATTAAGTAATTCTAAGGTTTGAGTATTGCTTTAACTCACCAGGGAGCTAAGGTCATCAGCAAATTAGTTGAAATACCTTGGGTTTAGCCTTCTGTGTGAATTTTTTTGAGGAAAGTTTTGTCTGCACTACCATGTTTTCCGCCAAATTATTAATGGGTCAGTATACTGAGGGACAGTTTGAGTTACAGCACTGTTTGGGTTTTTTTTCTAGTAAGTTGGGATAGTTCTTGTCTAACTGTTTGAATGAATCACCAAGAGGACAGTGATCAGATGTATAATGATTTTCTGCGTTTATAGTGAACAAGGCATAAACCAGAAGACAACTGAAATGTATTGTGAAAGAATTCCCTAAAGCACTTCTTAAACCAGCCAGCAATTTCCTGTGTGGATTAAGGACAAAGGAAAAAGGCTGGAGGGACATCAGGAGGCTCTTGTCATGTTAGATTCCTTGATTTAGGAAGAGCTTCAGATGATCAAGAAGTACACCAAGGGTAGAAGTCACTGAGGCCTCTAAGACCAATGAGGTGCTTTCCAGGCTTCCTTCTTCCTTCTCAGTGGTACTGAAAGATAAACCTTCTCTGATAGGGCAATTTTTTCTCCAAGAAGACTGTCCACATCACCGACTTGTTTTCTGGAGGCTAAGGAATGTGATTTAGAGGCCAGTGGGATTTAGGCAGACCTTTGGCCTTAAAAACCTTTAATCACAATGCTGCAGTATTTTGTGACCAGGAAATATTTCCTCAGCTTTCTCCTGTTTTCCTGGCACTAGGGAGGAGGATGCTAAAGGGAGGGTTATTTGTCATGTTCTGTGGCTTGTTCATGAATGGTAATGTTCTTCCTAAACCTGCCCGTTACAACTTCATAATCCCAAAAGCACTCTGGCCACATGGTTCAGAGTAATAATCCTAAGACTTGTTCCTAGGAGCTTCTAGTAGAACAAATATGTCATTTTGCTAATTAACAAAATATACAGTGTTTGAATTGTAGGTCTCTTTAACAATGAAAAAGTACACTTTAGAGACCCATTGCATTCTTAGATGTACTAGGGTTTGGGGTTTTTTGGAGTTTGAAATTACTTTTGCTCAAGTGATTTTCAAGACTACATGCATAGAATGAACTGAATTCACAGTGAGCCTAAGAGCAACAATACAACTCCCACATGGATCTCTAAATTATTGAACACAAAGAAGAATGTTTTGCAACTTTGATTAGGGAATTGTTAATCAGACCCATAATAGAATGTAGGTCAAAAACCAATTAAAAGAGTCTGACTAGAATTTATGATTAGGCAACCATTAAAAACACTGCTTATTAAAGAAAATAAAAAGATGGAATAGATCCATAAATATGAATCCTTTTCTTTCCATGGTCTGGATAAAGTGTGACTGTTTGATCAGCAATAAAGCAGTTAAGTTAGGGATCAATTACTAACTTCAGGAACAGAGAAATAGTTTGTGATGAAAAGCATATTCAGCCTTTGATAAATACTTGGCTGTCACTATAGTTTATTTGAAATACCATTGTAGCAACCCCTGCTCTGGCTTTTATTTCTTATATCTTCCAAATAAATAAACTACGTATGGTTTTTTAGCCAGGCTTTGAAGTTCAATCTGTTCTGGCAAAAAGTGGTACTTCACAAATAGTAAAAATACAGTTCCTGCTGTTACTTATCCTGCAGAACCATTCTCTTATCAGAAAGGCTTGCAAAACAAATTAGCATTTGGATCTCTATTAACTGTAAAGTTTTGTAAAACTGCAACAAGGTGACAATAACAGAACACAGCGACAACTCCAGCATTACAAAATGCACAAAAATTCAAAAGAAGAAATAGTATCTCTTATCTGATTTTTTTACTAACAAAAAAAAAAAATTATTGGCATACCTATTGATTCTAACTTCACTTGCATCTCCAACAAGGGTAAACTTAATTCCATTCCATTAGGAGTGTGTTTCAAATAATGTTTTCCCAGTCAATCATGCTTGTATATGCATAAAGCACTTAAAATGCAGTCTTTAAAATTTATAAACATCATGTATTTCACTTTTAAAAAAAGAATAAAAACCTTTTTTTTGTTGTTTAGTCAAAGGTGGCATTTAAAAAAAATAAGAAGAAAAGTAGTGTTTGAAATTAGATAAAGTTATAAACTAAAATTAAGTTTCAGGTAAATTCTGATTAAGAAATCCTAGATGGAAGTGAGACACTGAAGAGATTGTCATGCATGAAGTATATTCAGTCTAACAGGATTACCAATAATGATATGCTCATGTTGCGAAGAGAAGATTTCAGAGGAAATTAAGGGAATAAAATGAATGTTGGAAGAAATACAGGGCACAATATTTGTCTCATTTCTTTCAGTGTAGTATGTTTATTCTTTCATAAAAATCCAATAAGGAGTGGTGCCAATGTTGTCCCCTGACAGATGCATTGTGATAGTAAATATATGAAACTTCGAGAAAGATTGTTTTGGTTTTTTTAAGAAATAAATATGCTAATAGGAAAAGAGATATTATGAAAGTGGAGGGGAAAGAAGTGCATGCTGATCTTTTAAAAATATTGTCTTGATGGTAAGCTATAGTATTTCTGTTACTGGTTTTTAATAAATATATGTATACATTTATTCTCAAAACAGGAACCTGAAATATTATGAATATACACGTTCATCAGTGAAATAGTTTGGGGAACAAATCAAATTTTGTGAAGAAGGTAGCTTCAATTGAATTTGTTAGGAAGAATTGCTAGCAGTGTTTTTGGACATGGCTCTACAAACACCTTCACAAGATCTGAAATCAGTGCAGCACAAGTCTCTTAATTTGCATTATAAACAAAGAGACAGAAATATGATATAAATGGCCTTCTTTATCAAAACTAGAGTAGACCAGAAGCTAAAGGAGAGAATCAACAGTATTGGAGCAAAGTGCTAATAGATAAGGCACATGTTTTTTTTTACTGGCCTTGAAGATAGAGGAAAAACAGATTTGTCATGTTCTACCCTCATTGCATCTAACCCTGGACCTCCTCTGACCCTGAAACGGGCAGTTATCTTTTGTGCATATTGTTTTTGCTAAGGTAGTTGGAAGACTGTCTTGTCGCTCACCACAATAAGATCTTGCACATCATGAAACGGATGATAGGATAGGGTGTGCAGGATGCTCTGAATATGGCATGAGACTGCTATAATAGTGTTGGAGGACTGGAAATAATGACAGGGTGCCAGTTTTGACCAAAACTGCCCACAGATAGTAAATTCTTCCAAGTAGTTTCCCTTGAACTCTGCCTGAGCATTGCCCAGAAGCACATTGACCAGAAAGGCCAGGATCAGGCCAGGAACTTTGACTGAAGGGGCTAGGACTAATCTCAAGCAGCTAATCCTACAGGCTCTTCTTTGGAATACTGAAGAAAGAGTTCATCACTTTTAAAATAGGTTTGTATTCTGAATTGCTAGAAGTGTCTATCTTTCTTCAGGGGCTATAAGAACCATCATTTATGTATATTTTTGCACCTCTTGAAGTGGCCTGAAGACATACATAAATTATAAATGTAAAAAAATATGAATTAACACATTTAAGATAATTTAACTTTGTCATAAAAATCATATGAGATAAATAGATTTTATAATACACCCTGTTTTACCTCAAAGGAAGGAGAACAAACCATATTTACACTTTTGGCTGATCCATCTGTAACAACTAGCAGGTAAAATTTCAAGAAAACTGCTGATTTTTTATACCATATCTCAAAACACCCTGTCTATATTGTCACTATGCCCAGGACAATTCTGAATACGAGATGCCTACGTTACTAGACATTTTCTTGAATTTGGACATGATGATTCCAGCAATTTATGCAAATTCAAGTGAGATACATAGGAATAGGATAAGCTCCACACAGTTTAGAGATGAGACATGTCTGTGAGTATCTAAGAAGTTCCTGGTATTTATATTCTTTTTTAAACATTAAATAGCACTACATAAGCTTGAAAATAGCCAATTTCCATTTTAGTTTTCCCCTGTGGTGACTATGAACTTTCCTTTTATGTCCTTCCAGAGACATAGCTGGAGGCCATGTGGACACTTCAGAGCATCTAAACTGGCACTCAAAACCTATTCTTAGGCAACTGAACCTACTACTGGATTCATTTTATTCACAATTCAAATTTACAGGAGGTGCCAAAGAAGCCACAGCAAGCACCAGCTCATAAAATGAGCCATACACCTCTTTTTCATGTGAATGGGTTATTCAAGGGAAATGTTTTTGTTGCACCTCTTGGCTATATATGTAAATTTCCAAATGAGATTTTGGGCACCTATGGGCTTATAATAAAATAAGAGCTGTCAAGTCACACAAAATTCTATTGTTTTTCATTTTATAATATTAACACAGAATCACAGAACTGTTAGGTTTGAAAGGGACCTCTGGAGATCATCTAATCTAACCCCTTCTACCAAGGCAGGGTCATGTCGCAGGTTTGGCCTAACTGTTACCAACCCCGGACTGGCCCCCCTCCCAGAACTCTCCCAGGAAAGGGAAGGAAAAAACCTGAAAAGAAACAAACTCAAAAGAAAACCGAACTGAATAAAAAGAAGAAATTATATTTTCTATCATTCACAACCACACTGTATACACAGTACGTAGGTTCCCCTCCCCAGGGGAAAGGGAAAAGGGGACTGGTTAACCAGAAATTAGGAAGAAATAAAACCAAACCCCAAAAAACAAATGAAACAGACAAACACAATTAAAAACCTCAAGGAAGGGGAACAAGCATGAAACAATGTCACCCAGGACAGGAGAACCACCAACAACTGGAGGGATCAGACCCCAGCCCTTCCCACCAGCTCCCCCGGCCAAGGACCAGAACAACCAAAACAAAAACACACTCCTCCCCTGCTACCTGGAAAACACCTGTGGAATACTTGTAACTTCCTTAGGTACAATGGTTACTGAGGAAGCCATGGGTCAAACCATTACAGTCACCCAGAGCAGGTTATGCAGGTATGTGCCCATGTGGGTTCTGGATGTCCCGAGGTGGAGACTCCATGACTAACCTGGACAGCCTTTTCCAGTGCTCTGCCACCCTCAGTGGTAGCTTTCTCATGTTGAGGTAGAACTTATTGTGTTTTAGCTTATGGCCATTGCCCTTCATCCCATTGCTGAGCACCACTGAAAGGATCTGCCACTATTCTTTTAGCACCCATCTTTGAGATATTTATATGCATTAATGAGATTCCCTTCCAGTCTTCTCCTTGAACAGGCCCAGCTCCTGCAGTCTTTCCTCATAAGAGAGATGCTCCAGACCCCTAATGATTTTGTGTCCTCCATGGGACCCTCTCCAGTATCTCCTTGTCTTTCTTTTACTAAGTAGCCAAGAACTGGACACTGTACTCCAGATGTGACCTCACTAGGGACAAGTAGAAGGGAGGATCACCTACCTCGACCTGCTGGCCACACTCTTCTCTATGCACCCCACAGTAATACTGGCCCTCCTGCCTACAAGGCAATGCTACTGGTTCATAGTCAACTTATCCACCAACACTCTCAGGTCCTTTTCTACAGAGGAATAATTCTATTCTCTTTTGTGTTAGTCCCCTTTTATACAGCATGGTCTGAATAGACAAATTGGTAGTGTGACCCCTAACTGTCACAGTATACATAGCCTAAAGAGAAGGATGCAGAGAATAGATTACCTGATTCAGTGGGACTATATTTCTTAATTTTCAGTAAATATCTATGCAGTTCTGTTGATTCACTGAGCTATTAGTCAGAAAAAAAATATAAAGCTAAGGCATAAGCAATTCAACTTCATATTTCTTCAGTGAAATAAGCAAGGACAAAATTTCTGATTCCTTACCACACACTTATTGTTAAAAAAAAACATTTTGATTAAAACTTAAGCTTGACAAATCAATAAGTACATTTTTTTATTATTAAAAACACCTACAACATTTCTGTTTCAAAAAATTAAATGCAGAAAATTTTGATTTAAGGTTTGATTATGTGTAGCTATTTATGCTTTAATTTTCAGAGATAGATGTACGGTAGAGACACAACCACTCTTTTAAAACAATTTAATTTACAGATCATATTGATATCTTTTCTGAAGGCTGTCTGAAGCAAGACTGCATGCTCAGTCAGCTCCATCAGATGGTGCACACTGAATCTGCCTTGTGCTGCTTACTTCCTCACCTAGAAACAGAGGCAGATGAGCCCTATTACTTCTTAGGCTAACATGAATGGTGTTGTCTAGATTTGTTAACATAGAAAGGATGGAACTGAGCCAGAAAATTTCTCTGGTGCCCATGAGTGAATCCAGAGAAACACTACCTATTACTCTTGTCTCATGTGCATGCTTAGGAAATTTATATTTTTAAACATAACATATGCACATAAACAAACATAAAAGGTCAAGTATACATCTGGAAAATGAAAATAATGTAAATTTAGTGGCTTGGATCCATCTAAATAATATCTTTCTTGGGGATAGCCCACTAAAAAAAATATCCTTCTTGCTCAGTGTTATGCAAACTCCCGTCACAGTTTGTTACTATTCTATGAAGTCTTAAGCATTGCATTTTCTGAGTTAGAAAAGCAGATAGGCACGTGTAAGGCTTAAAATAATTGCAAAGGTATTAAATCAAAATTTTATAACAATGAAAGAAGCAGAAGTAAGATCAAACAACAGTGCTACCTATCTGTTTTAGTGTTGTTATTCATACCTACCACATTTGTCATAGTATACTTAAAACCAACATGATATAAAAATAATCATAGAATCACAGAATTGATTGGGTTGGAAAAGAGCTCCGAGATCATCAAGTCCAACCCTTGGTCCAACTCTAGTCCATTTACTAGGTCATCGCTCTCAGTGCCACGTCCAATCTCAATTTAAAAACTTCCAGGGATGGTGAATCCACCACCTCTCTGGGCAGCCCATTCCAATGCCTGATTACTCTCTCTGGAAAGAATTTTTTTCTGATCTCCAACTTAAATTTCCCCTGGCAGAGCTTGAGTCCGTGCCCCCTTGTTCTATTGCTGAGTGCCTGGGAGAAGAGACCAACCCCCACCTGGCTATAACTTCCCTTCAGGTAGTTCTAGACAGTGATGAGGTCAGTAATGATTCTGATTCTGATGGATGAATGGTATTCTTTATGAGTACTTGAATAATACATATGCTGTAGTAAACTATAGTACTACAAACATACTATGAACAGTTATGATCCTTGTCTGAAGTTGGTAGGATCTGGCACAAATCTCAGCTCCAGGCAGCCCACGTGGAACTAGGATTTTAACCATTTAAACAAGAGTAAAAATAATACAGTAGTGCTTAGGATGAATGGCTCAAAGCTCTCAGTTTTTAAAGTGCTGGAGATGTGATAATATTTGTTATGTACTGTTTCTTGTTTTGGTTTGGCTTTGTGTTTTTTTGTTGGTTTTACAAGCAAACTGCCACCTTTTGCATATAATAACCATAGGATTTTATTTCTGTGCCATGTACATTGTTTTAATTACATTTTTTTAAGTCTGTGGTATACATCTCCAGCTGCAGAGTCAGCAGAATATAGCTCTGTCTTAAAACCTGTGTGATTGTCAGCTTTGGACAGATATTTTGGGTACTATGGGGTTAGTTGCTTATGTTTAGATGCATAATTCCTGCCTCTGCCATCAAAACTGTTACCTTTTGTAGCCAGAAACTGAAAATAGCCTGCATCCAAAGAATCTCATAAGAGTCAGCTAAGGTGTCTACTGGTTTGCTAATTTGCACATAAACATAGTTATCATCAAAAGAAGTTGATTTTATGACCCTAAGTTTGCAGGCATATTTTATTTACTTTTAAGTAAACTCTTATAAAGTTTGTTGCTTTCATATAAAACAAAAAGGAAGAATATTTCATCTCAAGTCATCTTTTTAGACTGACAGTAACTCATCCTTGCTTTAATAAAATGCTAGATCAAGGCTGTTCAGTGTCCAACTTTCATGTTGCCACATCTTAACTATACTGCATTTCCAAGGGATCCACTGATAGTAAGATGAGAATCCCACACTGATGTGCTTCAGAAGCATAGGAGGAACAGCATATTGTTGTGAAAAATGGAATGTTGCTGAGTGCAGGAAAATTCATGGTTTGCTGATGCACAACCCTTGCAGAGGCAGCATTCCGAGGACACCAGGCTCCAAGATGGCTAAATGCCTTCCCAAGAGAGTGCTCCTGCACATGTGGCCTTCAGCCACTCCTTCCTCTTGCTGCAAATTTAACTCTGAACCACTATATTCTAAGAGATCTGGATAATATTTTTTTTTAAATATGAAGCATATTTGATTTTCAGAGAAGAAGGGAAATCAGATGACCTTTTGTCATTGTATCTGATATCACAGCAAACCGGTCCATTTACTTGCTTAAAAATCACAGAAGCAGAATCACAGAATGGTTCAAGTTCAAAAGTACCTCTAGAGTTCATCTGGACCAACCCCTCTACTCAAGCAGGGCCACCTAGAAGTGGTTGTCCAGGACCATGTCCAGACAGATTTCGAATATCTCTAAGGATGGAGACTCCACAAACTCACTGGACAACCTATGTCAGTGCTGTCACCCTCACAACCAAAAAACATTTTCTGATGTTCAGAGGGAACCTCTTGAGTTTCCATTTTTTCCCAATGCCTCTGGTCTTCTCACTGGGCACCACTAAAAACATTAATATGATCCTCCCCCAAGTCTTCATTCTCTAGGCTAAACAGTCCCAGCTCTCTCAACCTTGCTGAGGATACACTCTCATCCATCATTCAGATCATCAGTGATGTCAAACAGGCCTGTACCCAGTATTGGTGTAGATCACTAGTATCTGGTGTTCAACTGGACTTTCCGCTACCAATCCCCACTGTCCGGATCCAGGCACTTTAAGCCAGTTTGCAGGCCACCTCATAGTCTGCTTGTCCAACCAGTAAGTGAACAGCCTCTTTATGAGAATCTTGTGGTAGACAGTGCCAAAGATCTAGTAATATCCACCACTCTACCCTCTTCTAATGGGCCAATCACTTCATCATACAAGTGTCCTGGGTTGAGCTGGCAAAACGCCAACTGTCCAGGACAGAGTGAAAAGGGTTCCTCCTCCCCCCAACCAGCTAAGGGGAAAAGAAGAGGGAGAGAGGGAAAAAAAACTTCCAAAGCCAGCTTTACGCTGAAACTAACTACTTGTATTTATACAGAGAAGAGAAAATTAAGAGGATACTACAATATTAACACACACTTACACAAGTTACATATATAACAAGAAATAACTTCCCACTTCCCAGTAAACACAAATTCTACCATTTTAACTACAAATCATTCTAGAGAAGTTGGTTCTTCAGAGACAGACTTAAGCAGAGAGAAAAGCTCAGAACAAACATTTTACTTCCCTCAGATAACATGATGTTAAGCCGGTGCTCTGGGCTTGGGCCTCCCCATTCCTCCTGGGACAGCAGAGTGTCTTGCTGGCACCACAGCTGTGAAGCAACTGAACTAGCCACACCCACACACCAGCTCTTACCCCTTTTGAGATGATGCAATATGGTATGGAATACAATATTATTGGCTAGAAGAAGTCAGCTGTTAGCTAGCTCAGCCCAGCTCAAATCAGCTGACAGTCCTAGGCCTAGCTGAACTTTAAAGCCTAAATTTAGGCCCACCTGGCTAAACCCATAACATATTCCACCCCTTATTCCATACCATATTACATCACTCATATCTTCAATCTATCTATTCCCGCACTTAAACAGTCTTTGTTCTTTCCAGGGCTGTCTTCCACCCCTCCATATTGTAGGCAATAGTCCATTAGGATGGGGTAGGTACTTAAGGCAGGAAAAAACAGTTCATCATTGGACACCAACACCAGTTCAGCTCAGGTCTTCTTCATCTCATGATTCATGTCCTACAACACAAAACTCAAAATCCAAGTTACCTTTTTCCTCAAGGTTAAATGTCCTTGAGGCACACATTGGGATTATCCCATCCCCTTCTCAGGGGTCACTATACCCTCATTAGGGTCACCATCCCCACACTGGGGTTACCATCCCCACACTGGGGTCTCCATCCCCTTCTCAGGGGTTTCTATCCCCACACTGGGGTCTCCATCCCCTTCTCAGGGGTCTCTACCCCCACACTGGGGTCACTATCCC
This sequence comes from Pithys albifrons albifrons, assembly GCF_047495875.1. Lineage (NCBI taxonomy): Eukaryota > Metazoa > Chordata > Aves > Passeriformes > Thamnophilidae > Pithys > Pithys albifrons. Next base: position 36,547,688 of record NC_092458.1, on the reverse strand, counting down.
CTTCTCAGGGGTTTCACAACAGCGGATAACCTGGGAAATAATGTCCATGGTTAAATCCACCCCTCGGCCTCGTCCACCTGCAGGTGGCCTGAGGCATCCTGGGCCCATTGAGCCAGGAACAACTCTCCCTTATGCTAGTCCAGGTGTGCTGTTCCTTCATTAGCTCAGCTTTTGGGCACATGAGCATCCACGTGGTGAATCTCTACAGATTCTACTCAAGCAGCAGTGTCCTGCCACACACCAACAGCCCACATGGGCCTCTCTATGCGTCAAATAATCTTCTTTTATCGGTCCAGCCACCCTCAGAGGGGCACTGGTTGTCATCTACAAGTCAGTGTAGAGGTACAGTCTTGGTTAGTTTTCTGGTTCAGCAATGTCCAGCAGACTTGGTCGTTCTCCTCCTCCTCTCGGCTGGAGGCAGGGCGGCTTAATTGTGGTTCTTGGCTCTGTTCTGGGATCTCTGCTTCAACATGTAGACAGCTTTATACCAGCTTTCTTACGTTTTGATTTCCATACCTGGACTTCAAGCACAGAAGTAGATGCACTGTCCCACCTCCTCATGCCTTTCCCCTGGTCACACAGGCAGGACGACAGTTCACCATGTGACTCACGCTTGGGGTTTGCTCTCTGGTGAGGTGAGGCAGGAGAGACAGACAGCTTGCCTTGGCTGTAAGGCTTCTCCTTGCAGTGGCTGCATTCACAGCAGGTACGAGTTGAGCTGTCTGAACTCACAAAAACAGTTAGTACAAGGGATGAGACGAGTATCCAGTAGCAAGAGACCATTGTTTATATTAGATGTACCCAAGCAATGCAGATATCAAGGAATGTTTCTATAACAAAGCTCCCGGGAACCCTGCCAACTCTCTGGGACACTTGCTAGTGTCCTTCGTTTCCCGGCCAAAGCCATGGGTCAAACCATTACAACAAGTTTATTAGATCAGTCAAACATGAATTCCACTTAGTGAATCCATGCTGACTACTCCTGAAGATTTTTCTGTTCTTAATATGCCTGGAAATTGTTTTCATAGTTAGCTGCTCCATCATCTTCCATGGGAACAATGTGAGCCTGACCAGTCTGTAGTTCCCTGAGTCCTCCTTCTACCTTTCTTGAAGACAGAGGGTGACATTTGCTTTCCTCCAGCCTTTGGGAAAAATATACTGTTGGGTCTGGACCTAAATGCAAGTGGTCTGTATGGTCTTAAATGAATAAAATATAATTCTGACTGCAGTATACTCAAACACTAAAATAATACAAAGGTTAATGTGTTGTAGGCATCACTTTATCATAAGTAAAATTTTCTTTGGTGTCCTAATTTGCATTTCAATACTTCTCTACTTCCTATGTTTCCAAATTATTATCTGCAAGCAGTTCTGTGTGTAACTTGATGCATTATCAGACATTCTGAAAATAAATACATTTAGAGAGGGATGTAGTGTCTCAGTACAAATGAAAATTATTTAATTTTGTTGTATGTCAAACCATATAAAGAACAAATATATAGTCCTTGCATAGTAGACGCCAAGATTTATTATTGCACTTATCTCATATGTATTTAACAATAATTGCATGAGAATAAATATTTATCAAGTACTCAGGATTAATTTTAAGGATAAATTAGGAGTTTCCTTTCTAAACAAGTAGGTTCTGAAATAGCCTTCTCATCATATTAGCAGAAACAAAAAAGGCAGTTGGTTTAAAAAGAGTCTACATACTTTTCAGATTGACAAATGTAATTGCAGGCATGTAAAGCACAGAACTCAATGACTCAGGATGTGTCCTGTGCTCTTATTTACCTAGACTTGTGCACATAAATGTCAAATAGATTTATCTTTGTTTGCCTGTGCTTGCAGGATCAGAGATTAAATAGCTATTGGACAGTTCATTTTATAGGAAACCTGCTTTCTTAACTTCAAAACTAAACTGACAAATTTGTCCTTGCCTGTGTTATAAAGATTCTATCTCATTACATATTGTAAAATACTTTTCAAACTACTTCCAGAAAGAAAGTATACAAAAGGTTAATATAACACTTATTTTTAGGTTCACATTTCTATGAAAAAAATGGCAATTTTACTGTATTCATTGTGATTTTAAACCAGACAAATAATTAATAGTTCAAGTAATAATTATCTTGTTTCAATATTTACAGAAAACTGGCACTTCATCATCATCAAAGCACACTGAGAGTTGTCTTATTATCTACAGAAGTGCCTGGTTTCTATAAATATTGAAATTTGGTAATTATCTCTAGCACTATTTCTTCCTTATCTACTTTTCAGAATTAAGCAAATAGAAATATCATTTAGTTATTAACATTTTCCAAATACATATCTGGTTTCTTTTTAATGAGGGTGCATATGTAAAGAAAGTAAATTGCAAAATAAGGTTAATGAAATAGAATGAAATATCTTTGTATCAGAGGCATCCAAAAGAATGGGTCAAGACTGTTATTCAAATATCTAGATTTAGCCTGAGTTCATTTCTAAAAGGAAAGACCACTTCACAAAGAAAACGTAACTGCCAAAAGGAGCCATTGACCATATGTGCATCATGAAATTAAAAACTCTTCAATTTTTTTAAATTTTTTTTATGTGTGTGTTATGGGTTTAGCCACGTGGGCCTAAATTTAGGTTTTAAAAGTTCAGCTAGGCCTGGGAATTGTCAGCTGACTTGAGCTGGACTGAGCTAGCTAACAGCTGACTTCTTCTGGCCAATAATATTGTATTCCATACCATATTGCATCATCTCAAAAGGGGTAAGAACTGGTGTGTGGGTGTGGCTTGTTCAGTTGCCTCACAGCTGTGGTCCCAGCCAGACACTCTGCTGTCCCAGGAAGGATGGGGAGGCCCAAGCCCAGAGCACCGGCTTAACATCATGTTATCTGAGGGAAGTAAAATGTTTGTTCCTAGCTTTTCTCTCTGCTTAAGTCTGTCTCTGAAGAACCAACTTCTCTAGAATGATTTGTAGTTAAAATGGTAGAATTTGTGTTTACTGGGAAGTGGGAAGTTATTTCTTGTTATACATGACTTGTGTAAGTGTGTGTTACATTGTAGTTTCCTCTTAATTTTCTCTTTTCTGTATAAATACATGTAGTTAGTTTCAGCATAGACCTGGCTTTGGAAGTTTTTTTTCCTCTCTCCCTCTTCTTTTTCCCTTGGCTGGTTGGGGGGAGGAGGAACCCTTTTCACTCTGTCTTGGACAGTTGGCGTTTTGCCAGCTCAACCCAGGACAGATAATTGGTGCGTCGGCCGGGAAACTGAAGGCCACTAGCAAGTGTCCCAGAAGGTTGGCAGGGCTCCCGGGAGCTTTGTTATAGAAACATTCCTTGATATCTACATTGCTTGGGTACATCTAATATAAACAATGTCCTCTTGCTACTGGATACTTGTTTTATTCCTTGTACTGACTGTTTTTGTGAGTTCAGACAGCTCAACTCGTACCTGCTGTGAATGCAGCCACTGCAAGGAGAAGCCTTACAGCCAAAGCGAGCTGTCTTTCTCTCCTGCCTCACCTCAACAGAGAGCAAACCCCAAGCGTGAGTCACATGGTGAACTGTCATCCTTCCTGTGTGACCAGGGGAAAGGCATGAGAAGGTGGGACAGTGCATCTACTTCTGTGCTTGAAGTCCAGGTATGGAAATCAAAACGTAAGAAAGCTGGTATAAAGCTGTCCACATGTTGAAACAGAGATCCCAGAACAGAGCCAAGAACCACAATTAAGCCGCCCTGCCTCCAGCCGAGAGGAGGAGGAGAACGACCAAGTCTGCTGGACATTGCTGAACCAGAAAACTAACCAAGACTGTACCTCTACACTGACTTGTAGATGACAGCCAATGCCCCTCTGAGGGTGGCTGGACCGATAAAAGAAGATTATTTGAAGCATAGAAAGGCCCATGTGGGCTTTTGGTGTGTGGCAGGACACTGCTGCTTGAGTAGAATCTGTAGAGATTCATCATGTGGATGTTCATGTGCCCAAAGGCTGAGCTAATGAAAGAACAGCACACCTGGACTAGCATAAGGGAGAGTTGTTCCTGGCTCAATGGGCCCAGGATGCCTCAGGCCACCTGCAGGTGGACGAGGCCGAGGGGTGGATTTAACCATGGACATTATTTCCCAGGTTATCCACTATTGTGAAACCCCTGAGAAGGGGATAGTGACCCCTAAGAAGGGGATGGAGACCCCAGTGTGGGGATAGTGACCCCAGCGTGGGTATGGTGACCCTAATGAGGGTATAGTGACCCCTGAGAAGGGGATGGGATAATCCCAATGTGTGCCTCAAGGACATTTAACCTTGAGAAAAAAAAAAAAGGTAACTTGCATTTCGAGTTCTGTGTTGCAGGACATAGACCATCAGATGGAGAAGACCTGAGCTGAACTGGTGTTGGTGTCCAATGATGAACTGTTTTTCCTGCCTGAAGTACCTACCCCATCCTAATGGACTATTGCCTACAATATGGAGGGGTGGAAGATGGCCCTGGAAAGAACAAAGACTGTTTAAGCGCGGGAATAGATAGATTGAAGATATGAGTGATGTAATATGGTATGGAATAAGGGGTGGAATATGTTATGGGTTTAGCCAGGTGGGCCTAAATTTAGGTTTTAAAAGTTCAGCTAGGCCTGGGAATTGTCAGCTGACTTGAGCTGGACTGAGCTAGCTAACAGCTGACTTCTTCTGGCCAATAATATTGTATTCCATACCATATTGCATCATCTCAAAAGGGGTAAGAACTGGTGTGTGGGTGTGGCTTGTTCAGTTGCCTCACAGCTGTGGTCCCAGCCAGACACTCTGCTGTCCCAGGAAGGATGGGGAGGCCCAAGCCCAGAGCACCGGCTTAACATCATGTTATCTGAGGGAAGTAAAATGTTTGTTCCTAGCTTTTCTCTCTGCTTAAGTCTGTCTCTGAAGAACCAACTTCTCTAGAATGATTTGTAGTTAAAATGGTAGAATTTGTGTTTACTGGGAAGTGGGAAGTTATTTCTTGTTATACATGACTTGTGTAAGTGTGTGTTACATTGTAGTTTCCTCTTAATTTTCTCTTTTCTGTATAAATACATGTAGTTAGTTTCAGCATAGACCTGGCTTTGGAAGTTTTTTTTCCTCTCTCCCTCTTCTTTTTCCCTTGGCTGGTTGGGGGGAGGAGGAACCCTTTTCACTCTGTCTTGGACAGTTGGCGTTTTGCCAGCTCAATCCAGGACAGTGTGCAGTACATATTTAAGCCAGGCTGTGCAGAGCCATTTAGCCTTCTTCACTGAGGTAAGGAAAACGATAACATTTCCCCAGGTTGTTATCCCTTCTAAGTCTCATCTGTATCTCAGATTATCAAGAAGAAATAATCCATAACAGAAATGTATAGAAATCTGTTAAACTCTCAGCATCCATAACAAAAATCTAAGTAATAGGATGTTGTGAAAGAAACTTTGTGTAGACTTAAGGGAATCGTCCATACCCTGAAGATAGGGCACAGGTGTTTGCTGCAGTTCATAGCACAATAATTCATTCATTGCACATTCATTCAGTGTCCTGACTCCAACATCTCTGGGGTTTTGTCAACGTTTTGGGCATGCACTGGCATCTGGAAGAACCTTTAGCCATGTCTGCACTAGTATACAAATCAGGGTCTGTGAACATGTTCAAGCACTGTCCAACGATTGTCCATATAATTTTTTACCTGCTCCCCATCTGGTCTGGCTCCTGCCAGTTTGCAAACTCACACACATGCTGTAGAAAAACATGTAGACAATGCTCCTGAAAGTAAATTAGATTACTTGTTTGTTTACTATTTTAATTACTTATTTTCCACATTAATTTGTCTTACTCTTAAACTAGATACACTGACCACTAAAATTTTTAATGAGATTGATTGGATGGGATTCACATCATCTAGCCTTAGATATCAAGCGACTTTATTATCTTAACATAGTGAACGGAACTGTAACCAGAAGTCTTTCTTTCAATAATTATCAATTAATTCATATGGAGAAGTCAATGACACATCTATAACATGTTTTGAGGGTGGATGAAATTAATCCCACTCTTCACTGTTTTCTTAGCTTCTCATTTTACACCCTTAGTCTCATTATGGTATATACAATCCCTATGGATGAACATCCTCCACATCCTTCAAGTAATTCTTGATCCATCTACATTACAGAGGAGCTCAATGAATCTGCACTTATCAAATGCTTCCTTCCCTAAGAAGAATCACTTTAAGTAAAAGAAGTATCTGATTTTATTTTTACCACCTTTCACCCCACAGATATCATAAAAGGACTTTAATGTTGTCACAGCAGTGCCTGATGCTTTAGAAGTTCAACATGAAACTATGCAATAATTAAGACCCTAAAAACTAACACTAATTCCCCTCCTTCTCTAAGATTCAAGTGGCAACTGACCTAGCTAAGAAAAATGTGCATTTTTCCTCCATTGGAAAGAGCAATGTCAGTAAAAACCCCATCATTTGTAACTTTGCTATACACAGCCAGTCCAGGCTGTCATAGTGAAAATAAGATCTAAGTCCTTGTGCAAATATTGTACTGGTGAAACTGGTAAGCAAATTCTTTGGGTATCTTTTTGTTGCCATCTAATTTTAAGTCTTCTACTTAGGGCTGAGAGGAAAGTTACTTCCCTGATTATTCAATGCATTACAGAGGATAAATACTAGTGTCAGTCCCTATGTACTTTTCAACAGGAAAGATATGAAATCCCTACTTTTTCTTCAGTGACCTTTGAGGCAGGATGAAGAAAATCAGGAAGACATTTTGACCTAATATATATGAAGAACAAACTCAGAGATGTGATTTATAAAAGGAAACTAGAAGTGAAGAACATAAAGGGTGCTCATCTTATATGCAATTACTGTCATTAAAAATATTAATATAAAAATAATTAAATATATAAAACCAGTACTCTTTCAGGTCTAGGTTACAATAGTTTAACAAAGGACAGGGCTGAAAATATCAGCACTATGAAAAAAACCCCAAACATATTTGTGTGGTACGACTTTTTCTTCCTTTTTTATTGAAATTTCCCCCCCCCCCCCCCGCCCCCGCTTATAAATAAATATGTGACTGTTATTCTATAAAACAGCTTTAACACCTTTTTCAAAGTGTATGTAAAGTATTGAACCCTTCCATTCTATCTTTGCCTTGTTGTGACTTTTATCTCACAGTCCCAAGGACTTGCGTAATAAAGACTCTAGACAGGAAGTAGAAGATGGAAAGTAACATGAAAAACCAATTCAGGAAGGGTATATCTTGCATACAACAAACATAAGGTATGCTACCTTTCGATAGCTCATGGTATAATGCCTGCCTATCCCTGTACTCCTGCTAGTTCCTCGCTCCTAATTCTGGAGTGCTTATGTTGTCCAGTGGTGAGCAGCCCTGCTGGCAGACAAGCGTCTTTCCAAAGCCTGTAGGTGGGGCCCTGCAAACAGCACTTTCAGGGCTTGGGCAGAAGAAATCTATCTCCCATGGCAGGCAACCCTAGCATGGAAATATAGTCCTGAAGCATTTTCAGTTCCTGAAATTCTGCATCCACCATAATTCACAAAATGCTTTTGCAGTCCTATTAATACACAGTATCTATAGCAAAAAGTAAAAGCCATAAATTATATTGTGCCATAAAAAAGAGACAGGAACTTGGGTATATTCAGCAAAGTCACCTAATAAAAAGTGACATATTCCAGGTTTCTATATCAGTTTCCAAGATTCTCAAGGCAGCTTTACAAATATTGTGGGTTTATTACTTTGACATGTGAAGACTGTATGTCCTAATAAAGAACATTGCAAACATTTTGTATTTTTATCAGGAATCAGAAGGAGATATTCCAGAGTATCTTGACATCAGAATCTCAAAATGTATCAATACTATATGTATCCTTCAGAACTGGAAAATTGGATTTCTACCATAAAAATTATGACAGAAAATTTATTTGTTTTCAAAGTATAATGGCACTATCTGCCTTGTTATAAATATTTAAAAATTGTGTTCTATCTTTCATATTTTATAGATTTTTAAAATAAGAAATATGCAATCTAGAAAATTATGCCATTTTTTATGTTACACAATCTTACTTTAACTGGAAGGTAATAGACTTAAATCAGAAATAGATTTCTCAAAGTGTCTTAAAGGATTGTCCGTCAATAACTTAGGAAAAGTTAACACATTTATAAACATGAACAACTTAAACAGGTTTAGAGAAAAAATAATTTTAACATATTAACTACTGCAAATGCATTCTCTTCATTTAAAAGATGCGTATTTCATTTACAAATGGCTTACTGAATAATGAGATAGTTTCTATACCTCTTTATTTAATTTTGAATGTGTTAAGGTTTATTCTAACCTAGCACAAACTACTACAACAATTCTTACTTCATTTTCAGAATATGCCATTTCCATAACACATAGATTCTAAATATACTTAAAGCATTTACAATGAATTGTGAAACATGAAAATATAATTTATGTTATCACAGTGGAATTTTGTGTCAACCCTAAGTGCACTATAAATGTTTAGAATTATAGTTTCAGGGGATTGACTATTTTTATATCCATTTGCAAACCTTTACATGTTACTAATACTGTAACTGATGTGTGAAGAACTGGCTGAAAGGCAGAGTCCAAAGGGTTGTAATGAATGGGGCTACACCTGGTCGGTCGGTCACCAGCACTGCTCCTCGGGGCTCAATCCTGGGCCCCAGACCTGTTCAATGCATTTATCAGCAGCCTGGATGCACGACTGGAACACACCATTAGCAAGTTTGCTGATGATACAAGATGGGAAGTGCTGTTGACACTCTAAGGGACAAAAGAACTTGCACAGGGATCTGGATACATTGAAACAGTGGGCTATGATTAATGGGATGAAATAACAAGTCCAAATGCCATATTCTGCACCTGGGACAGAGTAACATCAGGCACAAGTGAAAATAAGGAGAGCAGTGGCTGGAAAGCAGCCTTGCAGAAAGGGTTCTCAGGGTGCTGGTCAACAGCTGGATCAATGTGAATCAGCTGTGTGTCCTGGCTGGCAGAAGGGCAAATCCTATCCTAGGGTGCATCAAACACAGCATCACCAGCCAGTCAAAGGAAGTGATCATTCCTCTGTATTCAGCATTGGTGTGGCCTCACCCCAAGTACTCTGTGCAGATCTGGACCCAACAATTTAAGAAGAATGTTGAGGTCCTTGACTGCATCCAGAGGAGGGCAACAAAGCTGCTGAAAGGGCTGGAAGTCATGTCCTGTGAGGACTGGCTGAGGACTTTGAGCTTGTCTAGTTTGAAGAAAAGGAGGCTGGGGGTCACCTCATTGTTCTCTACAGCTTGCTGGGGAGGGATAGTGGAGATGGAGTTGCTGATCTCTTCTCCCTGGGATCCAGCAATAGGCTGTGTGTGAATGGTCAAAGTTGCACATGGGAAGGTTCAGACTAGATATCAAGAAACATTTTTTTACTGAGAGGTAGGTCAAACCCTGGAACAGGTAGTCTAGAGAGATGGGCAATGACTCAGTGTTAAAGAGGAATTTGGCCAATGCCTTTAATAGCATTCTTTAACTTGGTCAGCCCTGAATTGGTCAAGTAGTTAGACTAAGGGGTCATTGTAAATCCTTTTCAATTGGAACTATTTCATTTATTCTGTTACTACGCTATTCTATTCTTAATGAATGAAAATATAATTGCTACTGTTGATGAAGTGTAGAGACAGATCACGTCATCCTCAGGGAAACACAGGATGTGATTAAGTTGCTTAAATATTTGAGATGCTTTCATGCATGCTGTCAGGCCTCCAGCTGTGAGTCCAGAAGAATACAGTTCAGTTGTAGATCTAGTATAATATCTGTCACTTCAGAGAGAATGCTTCTGGGCACTACAAATACATGATACGGTTTTGCTTATGTATCTGAAGAAAACTCCCATTAGTTGAATCATTCCCTTACTCCTCATGGAGGTATTCCCTGAGTCTGTATTAACTGTAGTGGTAGTTTAAACAAGTACAGCTCACATGTAAACATCTGCACTTTTAGTAGTAGGGCAGATTGAACCTCATGCCCACTGCTTGTCACTGAGTATTTTTTCTACCATTGTACTCTTTCATGTCACCTACAGCTGAAGTCAGAAGAATTTTGTTTCCTTTGTCCTAGGAATACTATGTTATCACTAATCTCTCAAATTCCTACAATACGATGTAGTTGATTGAAAATTTGGTTGGGTAAGAGTGATTACTCACATTAGACTACAAAATTTAATCCTATAGGTATAAAGTGATTTGAAGATAACCTTAGGTGAAACAGTTCACCAAAGACAGATCAAAAGGAAGATAAAAGTTGAGTTGGGCATTTTTTCCAATAAATGCCTTCATTGTCTTCCTCCTTTGTTGTCAGCTGTCTTGTTAGGTCTTGTAGACATAGGCATCACTGGGGGAATTGATACTAGGACATCAAACAAGATTAACTAAAGATTAAGTTGGCATGTCTTTTTTCCAAAAGGTACTAAATGTCCTGAGAAAAACCACAATAACATATGGTACTACTTCTTCTATCCTACTAGACTACCAGAGGCAGAAGAGGTTTGTGTGGATTTTTCTGACATGAATTTGTCTGCTCTTCCTATGAGCCCATTTGCATTTTTATCACCTACAACACTCTGTGTCAAGGCAATGCACAGTCTATCTGTAACCATGTTTTGAACCTGACAGCTGACAGCTTCATTTGATGCCTACTAGTTCCTTTACTGTCAAGGGGCGGAGAACAATAGATCAGTTCTCTACATGCTCTATCATTTCCCCCTCAGTCATTTCTTTTTCATGCTGAAGAGTCCCAGAGTACTTACTTATCCCTTGTAAAGACACTGTTTCATGCTTTTAATATTCTTTGTTGCCCTTCTCAACTTTATCCAGTTCCTCTATATCATTTTGCTTTCTGGGTACCTACAGCAGAGACAGTAAGCAAAATGCTTAATACAGCTTTGGCATTCTTCATTTTATTCTGTGTTTCATTTCGAAAAACTCAGTACTTATTGTTACTGAGATTCACATAATATCTTGATGATTTTCTCTAGTATAATTTCAAGATCATTTCTTTGATTGATAGTGGTTCAGTCAGAATCCAGAATGTAAGATGACTCTTTGACACGAGCATCACTTTATCTAAACTGACTGCTTTTTTTTTTTTTTTTGCTATTTTCTACCCCATTTCCATAAGATTTTTTGGTGGAACCTTCATAATTGGTCCTGCTCTTTGCTATTTCAAATGGCTTAGTATCATCAGCTATATTTTCTCTTCACTTTTCACCTATATTCTAGGTCATTTATGAATATGTTGAATGATATGGGGCCCAACAGAAACTCTTATTGAGTATCATTGACGTTCTCCACCCACAGTGAAAACTTGCAATTTACTGCCATTTTCTGATTCTCTTTTAGAACCCTCTCTAAATACTAACAACCTGTTACTCTTAGTTTACCTAATAACCTTTTGTGACACACATAGGGAGTCAGAGCTCCTTCAGCACTTGCTTGTCATAACACAGAAAGTTAGTTGTGACGACATAGGGGTGTCAATAACCATGTATAATACATGAGATTAAGTGATAAAAGGGCTTCCTTGTCCCAGAGTTCTGCAAAACTCTGAAGACAGCTGCCATCTGAGAATGAATAAGAATGTGAAGGGCATGAACATAGGGGATTTGGTGACTGATTGTATTTATAAACTAACAAGCTCATAAAAGTATGCAAGCAGTACATTTTAATATTAAAATGCAGTAAAGTCATACTGAATCCTCACATTTTCCCCACATATCCCAGAAGGCTTTCTACAGAATGAATACAACAACTATGAATCAAATATAATTCTGGATGCAATAAATAAGATCAACAAGCAGCCCTAAGGGTATCTCCAGCACAGCAGTTTGCCATCTTTTTTATTAGTTATATAAACAGCTTCAAGATATTTTGTCATATGATATCCCTGTGGTATCTTTAAAAACCCCAAAACCTCTTAATCTGCCTGTAAAAGCTTGTAATGTGTAGCTCAGACTTGCAACTCTTTGCCTTATCTCTGTGTACTGCAAAGGCTAATTTGTCCCCTTTAAGCCTTTCAGGGCAACCTGATGCTCTCTTAATCACCCCCTAGAACTCTGCTGTGTTTATCCTCTTTTACAGAGACAGGTGCAAGGGATTTTATTAACAAAATGCCTTCTTAAGTGGTTTAGTTTTATCCCTCACTATTGATCCAATGGTTTAAATCCATTAAGAGGGTACAAACAGACACTTTATTCTTTGCTTAATAGAATCCATTCAAGAAAAAAAAATAGGTCCTATTCTGCAACTTTATTTTTTTTTCTGTAAAACCTAAAACAAATAGCAAATTACAGAACAACTAGATGTGATGTAATTCTGGTTGACATATTTGTTTTTCTCTCTATTTACCTTCAAGTGATTTATTCAGATTTTTAAAATTCATATATAACATTTTTATAACAAGTTAAATATTCTAAATATGACTACATACCAAAAACCTACTGAAATTTTCATACAGGCTATATGTTACACAAGATATGGACATACTGGAGAGACCGCAGTGAAGCCCTACAAAAGTGATTAAAGGTTGGGAGCATCTCACATGTGAGGAAAATCTGAGAGACCTGGGACTGTTCAGCCAGGAGAAGAGAAGGCTTAGGGAAAATATCATCAATGTATGTAAAAACCTGAAGGGACAGTATAAAAAAGGACAGAACCAGGCTCTTTTCAGTGGTGCCCAGGGACAGGACCAGAGTCAATGGGCAGAAACTGAATCACAGGGTGTTCCTTCTGAACATCAGGAAACACTTTTTGATTGTGTGGGTAATTGATCCCTTGCACAGCTTGCCCATGTAGGTTGTGCATTCTCCATTCTTGAAGATCTTCAAAAGCCATCTGGACATGGTTCTGGGCAACCATTTCTTGGTGGCCCTGCTTGAGCAGGAAGATTGGTCCAGCTGACCTCCAGAGGTCCCATCCAACTGTAATTGCTTTTGTAATTCTGTGAAGCAGGTAATGAAAATTCACTTTTGTATAATATGAGCATACAATTTTTTTATTGAGAAAACTCAGCTGTCACATTCATTCAAGATAATACTAATTCTTATCAGTCTGGGGAAGTCTTTGTTCTTTCCACATGAGTTATCATACATAGCAGAGTCAATCCAAACTTTTATCGTGCATTACCCTAGAAAGAAACACAATGACAGCTTCCTGTCATGAGCATTTTAGCAGCTAAAGTAAACAACCATAGTAAGAGATGATATTAAGACAGGCATAATTTTACTTTGACTTTTTAGTGCCAATAAATAAAAGTAATGATGTTTTGAGTAGTATCTAACCCCTTGCATGCTTAGCCATGGAAAACACCAAGTCTGTTATGACAATGGTAGTGGAACCATCAAAGCACACTGTTTTAACAAGAATTCAGGGTTGCAGGGTGGTTCATCACCTTTCTTGATGATTTTTTAAACAGTTGTTCCAGCATGACTATCAAAGAATGATGCATCTATATATGTAAAGGAGGATTGTTTAGGACAGTCCAAGAAAATATTCTAATGAAAAGCAATATTCAATTAGTAACAAGGAAAAATAATAGTGAGCTACTTAGGCATTCAGTAGAGATGTATTGGGATGTGTTTGTTTGCATAACAAATATGTGTCTATTAAAGTTAAAACAGTCCACATATACAGCAGTAGGGAAATATTTTTACCATAATATATACATATGATATGAAAGCTATCTATTTTTTAAAAGATATAAATTTACTCTTTAGAGGAGAAAATCTTGTTCTTTACCCAAGTTCCATATTTTTCTAAGTTTTTCAGGAGTCTTACACTTCTTTTTGTTCTGTAAGAAATTCCATATCCTCCACATTACATTATTCAGAAAAAAATGTAGTATTTCTACTGAAAGAGCAGTAGTCACTGTAGGACAAGAGGAAGTTTGCAGTCTCTTGCACTTAAGCACATGTTCTCAGTGAAGTTACTATGCTGCTATTGGCTCTGTGACAGACTGTCTTGGTTTGAGATAAGCAACTGCCAACCCCCCCAAGCACAGAGAGAAAAGCCTCCCTCCTAACACCAGGGAAAGGGAGGAAAAGAGAGGGGAAAGGAAAAAAAAACACTTCAAACTGCATTTATGCTAAATCTACATATATTTTTCACAGAAAGAAAGAGACAATTAGAAGAGAGTACAAATATACACTCACACGAGTCTGCAACAACAAGTTCCCCACCTCAACTTCTTAACGAACACACAAATTCTACTGTCCTAACTACACATTACTTAAGAAGAAGCTTATTCCCCAGGGAGACAAACCCAAGCAGAAAGGAGAGACCCAGAACAACACATTTTACTTTCCTGAGGTACCCTGTGAGCCAGTGGTGGGCCTGGTCCTCTCCATCCCCCCTGGGACAGCATCGTGCGTCCTCCCAAGAGGAGGGCTGAGAAGCGACTGCCTTAACCACTCCCACACTGGTTCCTGCTTCCCTGGAGATGATGTCATAATGTGGTATGGAATACAAAGTTACTGGCTAGAAGAGGTCAGCTGTTAGCTCAGCCCAGCTCAAGTCAGCTGACAGCTTCGGCCTAGTCCAGACTTCAGAGCCCAAATCTAGGCCCACCTAGGTGAACCCATAACACAGACTGAAACTTAGTTAAGCATGAAATAATTCAATTTAGCTTAGGTGGTGGATCTAGATTTCTGAAAGATAGTTTGGTGGTATTTTACATTCCTGTTGTCTTCAGGAGCTCTGTTCTTTAAAATCCTCTCAACATCTTGCAGTCTTACAGATTAAATAGTCATATTTATACAGGTGTTCTCAATCCCATAGAATAGAATGGCCTTCTAATACAAATAGAAGCAGCTGAATAGGATGGCAGACAGAAGTATTATGGATATGTTCTTTCTCCTCTCCCCTTGCATCTTCTCACCTTGCAGTCTGGTTAATGTCAGTGTGAGCTGACAGCAAACAAGTGACACATACATACTGCCATGGAGTCCAACATGTGCCAGCTAACTGCAGCTGGTGCCAGCTCTCACTGAAGGCAGCAGAAAATTTCCTTCCAACCTATCTCTCTTTAAAGTCTGTGATTTCTGTCTTGTGAGGATTTAAGTACTTTAAACAAAGTCCAAAAAGTTCCAAAAGAATGTCTTACAAGGACACTGTGAATAGACAGAATAAAACATGTGAAGGCTTATGTGTGAACAGTTAGTGAAAAGGATTAGGGAGGAAATGCAGGTTGTTTTAATTTGTCTCTGAATGTCTTTATTCTCAGGTTTCCACTTTTAACTCCTGCAGGATTTTTGTAGGGTGCTGACAAGGCAGTACTGGTGCAACTATATGAAATATTTTATCACTAGTGCAGGAACCAAGAATTCTATCAGCTCTTTTTTACCAGGTGTCAAGGATATTTGGTTATGCTCCCAACTATTGGAATTGGAAGTGTTACTGCCTAGTGTAATTGCAGCTTTCCTCCATTCTGTTATTGCTGCTGGTTTCTACTGAGCCAAATCAATCCTGACAGCTGGCCAGATGCTTCTTGTGCCAGTCAGCAGGACTCTGGTCTCAAAAGAGCATCTGGTTATAAGGAAATTTTGCAGCAAACTATACAGTCAATCTTCTTTTCTAAAAATATCAACATAAACCACAAGGAAAGGTATTTAGTGACTTCACAAATACACTGCTTTTTAAAAGTGGGGGTGAACATTTGTTTCAATACAAATTCTGTTTATATAGCATTTATGAAGACATATACAAAGCTTTTTTAGTGGATAAGATGTATATTTCATATCTTTATTACAGTCTGTGCAGTCCACAGACTCAAGAGCAGCTGCTCTAAGTGTAAGAAAACAGCACAGAACATATTTATCCTAGAATTTGTTTAGTGAGGTCACAAGTAATTTTAATTTGGAGGTTCTTTGAGACATGGACTCTTCAGATGCCTTAAACATTTTTTTTTTCCTACTAGCATATAATTAGTAAATAATAGAAGGTTTGGAGTTTATTTTGGGTTTTCAGCAGTTAGAAGAGTACAACACTTTCCACAGAAGACATCAGTGTTCTCATACAGTTTCTTTAGATAAATCTGGACTAGTATTTTTAACAGCTTATTTTCACTTTGGTCATAAAAACTTTTAAGGGAACAATGAAGAATTTCTTTCCACATTGCCCTCACTGCTTCTCCTTGATGAAGTAGAATGCTTCTATATTTCTTAACACAGAAAAGCTCCTAAGTATAGGCTGCCTGTTTTATTCATTTAATCCTTTTCTTTCCTCGATGGAATCTCTGGGCATTATGGTCTGAAAAATATGTCTATTAATTCGAGGAGGGAAGAAGAAGGCAAAGGCTTTTCCTAGTGTGTTGGTCTATATATAAGAGAATATACTTTGGATGCCTCTGCATATGCTGACACATATTCATATGTGTTTCTTGCAAAACTGGAAAGTGGGTACAGCTGGTGAAACCTACTAAGCCCTGAAAGAGGCCTCTGCGTGCCTGCTTGCATTCGATTGTTCTCACAATACCACATGAAATAGCTTGTTCTGCATTCATTTGCTGTCATGAAAACAAGCTGATATTGTCTATATATAAATTTCAACATCTGAAGTCCACATGCTGGATGTAGTTATTTCGTCTTTTCTCAGAATATTTCTATTGGGGAAAAATGATGCCACAAAATGAGGGTTATTCTGGTGCAATTTGTTTATTGAATTAACATTATAATTCTGTCAACAAAGGTATTTACAAATTGCAGCCTCCCTCCTATGGGAACTCTTGGTTTTCAGCTTTTCCCTCTGTTGGGTTTATTCATTTTGGCTGTATAAAATACCCTTTAGAGTTATTATACGAAAGAAACTCCCGTGCAGCTCATATATATGGGGCACTTCAGCTAAAAGCAGTGGAAAGATAAAAGGGGTAAAAGAAGGTATTAAAACTCCTGGCTTCTCATCAGACTTGTTTCACCATCTTAGTCATGAATTTTCTCCACTCATTTTTATCATATTCAAGAGGCAGTTGATGTATGTCCTCATTTTCTTCCATTTGGTTACAGGGCTTACACTGAGAACATGTGAAGTGAACATTTTTGATGTCTGTATTCATGTTTAAGTGATATTAAATTTTCAGTCACTATATAACAGATTTTCCCACACTCATTGTTTTTTGCCAATTAATAGAGAATCCTGATTTTCAAGGTTTAAATAAATCTTGCATTTACATCACTTCAGAAATAAGGTCACAGGAGTAAAGATGCTGTTCACTTAACTCCATCTTTATTTCTCCACTTTAATTTTCCAACTGGAAATTTTACATCTATTTACTAATGGCCACAGACCATGTAACATGGTAACACCAGCCAAATGAATCTCTTTAGTGTAATGCTGTTACATATGTCAGAACTGAGCAGCAGTTATTATTACCCTTAGTTTAAAAATAGTGAAATTAGCTCCTGGGGACAAATTCTTTTTAAGCACCAATTAGTATATATCTCTTTTCTTTGCCATTGCTAGTGCAATCTACTGTAACCAGCAATTCAGAAGACCTAAACATTGGCCCAACATTTCTATCTATTGTGCTGGGAAATAGTAATTAAACCTTTTGCATTCCCTCTCCTTTTCAGCAAGTGATTTGAGCTTTTATCCCAAAAAGCTCCAAATGAGTTGTGTATCCTCATTCTGAAGTTACCAGGTATGATTTCTGTTTAAATTATTTGTCCACAGTCTCTGCTCTTCGTTTCCTCTATGTCCCACCTCTGTGCTACCCTTTCTGTAGGTTCCCTGCTCATCCCGGGATTAATCTATTCACATGTTTTAGATCAGGGCCAGCAGCACAAAGAGCAGCAGCAGCTGATTGAAAAGCCTGGTACTGCTGAAATGGAGACCCATTGAGGAAAAAATACTAATTGTTTAATGCCACTCAGAACTGGAGGAAGATCTACATGAATAGACAAACTAAAAGAGGGAAATAAAGAGCATGTCTGACTTGATCCTACACTTGAGGAGGCTGGGAAGTATGGGCACACTGCTAGGAATATTATGCCAGTATCTGAGAAAGCAAGCAGTGTTTGGGAGGACAGCACCTAGTCTTGAAGAAGTCTGAGGTATTCTGAGTAAGATGATGAGCAGAAGGTTTCAGTACTATTGTAACCAGTCAAGTGGCTATTACTGACATATCTTTCCACTGAACCATTTTCCAACTCTGTCTTCAGGATCTCAACTAATCTTATCCATTTTGCACAGTGTGTTCAGTGAAGTGGCTGGGTTTTCTGCATATATTTCTCTCTTTTTTTCCCTAGGACTCACGTATTTTGGCAGAGCATCTCCTTTCTTCCTCCCTTGTTAAGGTGCCTGGCCTGAGCATGGAGGCAGGTTTCTCTGTTGCTGTCACAAGTGTTTTGTACAGCAGCAGACAGGCCTTCAAATTTTGTTTCTACTTGTGCCTTTGCCTTTGCTTTCTAGAAGTTCAGTAATGATCTCTGGTCCATGCAGCATTGTCAATGATGAAGTAGCGTGCACAGAGTGCTGCTGAGCATTATAACATCTGTGCTGCGCACTTCTAGCATTTGCGTGAAACCTCCTATGGATTTCATCTATCTTTTGCAGGAGAAAACAAAGTGAAGTGACTTACAGAACTAGAACAACTAGAACAATTATCCGACAAATCACAGATAGAAAAAACACCACCAAAACCCAGGTTTTCCTGTTTGCTGAACAAAGGTCTTTCCTGAATAGCATAAATTAAGCTGTAATATGCTGTGTCTTGACATGAGCCCCTATGTATATTGCAAAGTTTAACTTATCCATCTTGGTACTCATTTCTTTGAAAGTAAGGCCCACTTAGAACTTGACTACCAGTTTAATGACTGATGAAAACATAGAAATGGTGAAACAGCCATGCTTGTAAAGAGTAAGTTTTATTTTAGATTTTTAACAAAGACAAATTCACATTATAGTAAGTGAACATTGGGATATTATGATCTTTATTTCTGTATTATTGTTTTGAGTTACTATTCATGAGAGAGTTTAAAATGTCAGAACAATAAAAACATTTTTATTGATAAATATAACATTTAAAAGCAGCCGTCTATTCAATTGGCAAGTGAAATATTTCCGAAATACATGATTTAATATAGAAAATGTTTTGTTTATATGTCTTAAGTGATTTCATATTCATTCCTTATCCTATTTCATGAGCCTTGTGCTATACACACAGTCATTAATTAACCCCTAGTACTAATTTTACTTTTTCCTGATGATGAAAGAAATCTTGCAGAAAATGGGGAAATTATAGCTAAAACAGAGATGAACGGGCAGAAGCTAAATGATTATAAATAATATCTTAAAACAAATCAGTCAGTTTCTGTGCTTAATAAACCTAAAAAATTTAACCATGTGGTTTACAGAACTAATTTGTCAAAGTCCTAGTTACTTCTGTATGTACCATTTTCAGACATTTCTGCAAATTAGCTGTTTCATATAAATCAAGCAGGAAGTGAGTTTCCAATTCATATTAAGACCCATGAACACATCAGTTCTCATCATGATTCATCTCATCAGAGAAAAGAAATATTCCATAAGACTTACCTAATCTATCCAAAATAACTCAGAAATTTATTTTAGTCCTCATTTTATTTGTTATAGCTTTTCTATCATAATCGAAAAACTAATGAACATTAGGAAATAAATTTAAGTGATTAACTCATTTTTTTCATAGAAAAGGGATGGAGCTCTTCTTTAAGGATCTCTGATTGCCTTTAAACACTGAGTTCTCTAACAACTGAGCTTCTTACAGTTGTTGAAATAACCATGATCTGTGAAATGAAACAAGCAATTGGAACTCCTAGTTCATGTCGATACTATGCCTATTTATTGTAAGTTCAATTAAGAGACAAAATTAGAGAAGACCAGACCCAATTTCCTATTTATCAAAACATTAATACATTTCAAGAGCAAAAGGGTAAATGGCAACCTTTAATTCCAGAGTGTGCTTCCAATGGCTCTACTGCTGCTGCACACCAACTTCATACAGATTTATGCACCAATTTGATGTAGTGACAGAGGTTGATTTTTTACAGACATAATTAAAGAAAGTGTTTATTAACATTTTAAAATTCAGAGACATTTCACAATACATAACTTTTTATTTTTTCAACAGCAGCTCACCCAAATTATCCAACAATATTTATTGGAACAGGATTGGCCCACACTGGGGCCTGGTTGAAGCGCACTTAGGTTTTATGAGAAGTGCAGCAATGGCTGTCATGAGGGTTCACAAGAAAGTCTTTATGCTTTATAAAATAAAGCATCTTTCTGGATATGATTTTTCCATTGTTCTGTTTTCTGTAAGTGAACCAGTGGCTACAGAGATAGCTACGTCCATTGCTAGTAAAAGGAACAATATAATACTGCATTATTCTAGGTTTATGCAGATGTATCCATTCTGCTGTCAATGAAGTTACATCATTATAAATCAGTTTATCACCATTTGTAATTTAGATCTTATGGGATAATATTCATAATCAAAAATGCGTTATTTCCTATTTATGGTAAGATTCTTTGTATATGTACTAAATTGATTTTAGTTCTGGCTATCAATCCAGAAGATTCTCTGAATACTGTCTAAAATTTTGATTATCTGCTTGTTTTAAATTTTAATGTATACCATCACTAGACTTGCTTTTATAGACTCATTATAGTGGGATAGTAATTGTTCGTGCTGAGGAGTATATGAAAAGATTAATGGATTGTGACTCAGTACCTGCTGAGGCTTCAAGCAAAATAATTTATGCATCCTTAACACATTTATCTTTGAATTTACTTCCCAGCAAAAACTATTATCTAAGGTGAAAGCATTCATTGACTTGTAATGGTAATAATGCTATCTGGATTTACAGGTAATATTATGCATATTATTGCTATTGAGGATAAGACAGAGGCAGCAAAAAATCAAAATGTGTTGAGATTAACCACAGAGGTCAATGGAAAAGAGACGGTCTTATACAAATACATCAGTAGTAAAAGAATTAGTGAGGAGAAAGTAGATCTAATGAAATAATGCAGGCAATGAAAAAATTTTAAAAAATAGCTGATGTTATTTTAATTTGAAAATTCTCTTCAGAAAAGAAGTAATATGAATAATTAGGTGTCCTAGTTCAGCAGGAGGGACCAGCTAACCCTGTGGGGGGGTGATCAAAGCTGTGTATTCTACCCCCTCTATTCATTCCCCAAGGACAATGGGCCATTAGCAGCAGCTGCCCAGGGAGCCATTATCACCTTCACACCCAGCCTGAGGGGCACGGAGCTGCTAGTGGGCCATCAACAGTTCAATACCCCCTGGCTCCCAGAATTGATCACCCATTGTGTGAGTCCCCGCCCAGGGGGAGGGACTGGGTGCTCCCTGAGGGTACATAAGTGGTGGGTAAGAAGACCTCGGGAACTTCTCGTCAGATCCAGAGCAGCAGCAGGACCTTGACAGGAGGAGATCCCCGCTCTCACCCAGACCATAGCCCTCGCCTGCACCAACAGGTTTTTCATTTCCTTTTGCTCTGGACTTGGAGGAACCACAGGGGTTTCAGCACAAGAGCAAACAAACCCCCTTGGGTTTGTGCCCCAGGACACTGGGTTATACTGCTGGGGTTTTGTGAGTTGAAAGCAATTTCCCTTTTGTGTCAGTGTTTTTATTGTAATATTATTATTAAATTTTAGCTCTGACTTATAATCTCTCTCTCGTGGTGAGTTCATTTCCCCTGTTGGTTCGCCTTTGAACCAGCACATTAGGAAGGAAAAAAAAACCTGTAAAGGTAAAGTTAACATGCAAATCAGTCAGATGAGATGCTGTGCTGCCCAAGATGTTAATAAATCTGTTTAATAGACAGAAGAGATTTTCAAAGGTGTGAAGGACAAATGATGTTCTACAGTCTGCAAGTTAGTGATAGTCCAGAGTATAATGGCTGCATATTTTGGTATACTTACTAAGTG
The DNA here is from genome assembly GCF_047495875.1 of Pithys albifrons albifrons. Taxonomy (NCBI): domain Eukaryota; kingdom Metazoa; phylum Chordata; class Aves; order Passeriformes; family Thamnophilidae; genus Pithys; species Pithys albifrons. Next base: position 36,525,689 of record NC_092458.1, on the reverse strand, counting down.
AAGATACCAGTCAGGTCTTTTCAACACAGGGAAGAGAAGCTTCAGGAGGATCTTATCACAGCTTTCCAGTACCTAAAGGGCATCTACCAAGATGACAGAAGCCATATAGAGTGGACAAGGAACATGGGTACAAGTTGCATCGAGAGCGGTTTCATCTGGATATAATATGGAAATTTTTTTACAGTAACAAAATCAACCCCTGAAACAACTTCCATAGGGATATGGTGGAGTCCTCATTACTAGAGGTTCAAGACACAACTAGACAGGGTGCTAAATAGTCTCAATCAGTTTTGTATGGAAGGTTAGACCATATGATCTTTCAAGGTCCCTTAAGACCTGAGCAGTTCCTTTATTTCATTACTCTATTTCTGAGGAGTCACAAACAATGAGGAGCAGTAGGAAAAAAATTAAATGGGCACCTAGGTAGGGTTTGGTTATTTTTTTTTCCATTTCTATTTTTAAAAGTAGGAAAAAGTGAACAGCTTGGGCAGAGTCCCACATACGTGGCTTCCATTCCAGCAATACTAGAACTGATGACATAGTGTGAGAATCACAAACAGCTCCAAGACAGTAAAGCTCTGGTTAGCAAGCAGCAAGGAATAATTGGATTTTATTTTGAAAACTACATTCACTTCTTATATAGGATATGTACATAAAGCCTTCTTATTTTATAAAATTATGGTGACATCTGAAACAAAAAAATTCAATCTCACAAAAGGGAAGAGCTGTAATCTAAGAAGTAAGTCATCTTTCATGTATGGCCAACTATTTTAAAGAGCTTGTTTCCATGTATCTTTCAATAAATCAGCTTTCTTCAGTTGAATACATGGCCAACATCTTACGACTGACTGCAGTGCATGCAGTGGGTATACACATCTTGGTCTCAAGAGATCATTTGCATTCTCTCCCATGCCTTGTGGTAGCAGTATGTATGCACCATATTTATAGAACTGGTCTGGATGCAAGTCTAACAGGAAATCTTTCTGAGAGAAGGTGAATGGTTAAACAAATCAATTCCAGTCATACCCAAAGGCTTCATTCTGAATAGGTCCAGAAACTAATAGAATCCTCAAGGTATATTAATGATGTATTGTCTTCTTATTCTTGGGCTTTTCACAACCTCTCCACTGAAACAGTTGTCCTAGCAATCAGGATCTGGATGCAAATGACACTGCTGAGAACAAGACAGTAGTCTGTTCTGAAAAACAAGTCATTCACCTTCTTGCAGCACTTTGGAGTGTGCGCTTCCAGAAAGATTGTATAGAAATATTTAGAAAAGTACAAAGGATTCCAAGGGAAAAAAATATTTAAGTTATTTTGACTGTTTAAATTAGGAGAAGCAAATAAACTGGATAGAGATGTGAACTACACAGATGGTACATTTTGGGCTATATTACAGTCTTTCATGTATGACCCTTTCTGATGGTGGTAAAACAATAGCAGGTAATGAGCAATCTAATGGAGGCAAGGAGATTGTAACACGGGTATAACTACATCAAGTTATACGAGATTGATCTCTTCCATTTCTGCTTTTTGAGTGTTGCTTTCAAGAAAGCTGGGAGTATGTGATGTACAAGGCTCACACAGTTTGCCTGACATATTGGGATGTCCTTGAGCATTTGCCTGAGAGCAGCACAGATGGCCAGAACACATACAGTATGCTTTACATGTTCTGGATGCATTGTGCTGATTGCATATGCTCTGCAGTCTGTTATTCAAAACATTTAAATACTTGGCCATAGATCAAAGCTGCACCGACTGCTCAGGCCAGGTCATTGGTGTCCAGTAATCCTGAAGAAATGTTCTTTTTTCTTAAGACCAGAAATGCTCTGGTCTTAAAGGAAGGGCTAAGCCAACTTGTCTGCTTTTCTCTTGCAGATGGCATGACATGGTTGTGCATAATAAGAACCTGTGAAATCCACCACTTCAAATCATAAGGGGTGGAGGGGAGGCTGAGTGCTTTTGAAGATTCAAAAGAAATGTGCACCACTGTCACATGAACTTGAGAATCACAGAATCAGTGAGTTTGGAAGGGACCACAGGAGGTCATCTGGCCCAGTCTCCCTGCTCAAGCAGGGTCATCTTAGAGCACGCTGCACAGGATTGTGTCCAGACAGTTCTTGAATATCTCTGGTGAGGGGGACTACACAGCCACTCTGGAAAATCTGTTTCAACATGTGGTCACTCTCACACTGAAGAAGTTCTTCCTTATGTTCAGGTGAAACTTCATGTCCATCAGTTTCTACCTGCTGCCTCTTGTCGTATTGTTTGGCACCACTGAGAAGAGCCTGGCTCCATCCTTTTGACACCCATGTTTTAGATATTTATATGCATCCCCTGTCAGTTGTCTCTTCTTGAGGCTGAACAGGCCCAGCCTCTTCAGCCTTTCCTCATAAGAGAGATTCTCCAGATCCTTGACCAGATCAGTGGTTCTCTGCTGGATCTGGTCTTGGAGGTCCGTGTCTATCTTGTACGGTGGAGTCTAAGACAACTCTAGATTCCAAACCTTATTTGTACTGAAAATAATGATGGTGAATCTGATAAGATATGAATAATAAAAGCTTTTGTAGATTTCATTTTTAAAAAAGAAATATGGAGCAAAGAAAAGGTCCTTTGTTCTCTGTGCATGGAAATAAACAAAGAATATTCCATGTGCAAGCACATATGTTTCTTTTTTATATTGCTCTAAAGCTCTTAGAAATGGCTTTCAGTTGGACATATAGAGGTGAATGACTGCTATCCCTGTAGAGGTTTGGGGGTTAGTGCTGTCTACAGTGATCTATGCTGTTCATCAGTTGACTTGATAAATTTCTTTCTGATTTATTTATAGCAAATAGAAAATGAGGATTAAAGTGCATAACACTAATTGAACTCAAGTCCTTTTCAAAATCCCTGTGAGAAAAGCACTGCTCTACTTTTTTATCTATTGTGATATCTTTTTTTGTTATGTCTGTGCTCCACTTCATAGTTCTTCATTAACTCCCTGTAAAACTATTTATTGTTCAGAATTACTTCAGGTGCCTTTCTGAATACAAGGATCCTGGTTCTAATAAAACCAAACAAACAAAAATATCATTGAATGTTGTCATGTATGTATGGCACTTTAAAAAAAGATATTGAGGCAACCAATACATCAAACATATCGTTACAGAGATATAGATTACTCAAATCAAACATTTAAATACAATTCCTAAAATTAGGACATTAAGGAAAATAATATTGTGAAATCATTTTCATTACTTTTGATTGTCCCCATTTTGAGTTCATTAGTGTTGTAATAATAAACCTGCATTTCAATAATAAATTTTCCTTCTTAAATCTAAAAGATGCTATTGATTTAAGAAGATTAGTGATTAAAAAGGAATTATTACTTTTGTCCTAAAGGCTAATTCTTCAGCTGTTCCTGTAATTACAAGACTGAAGGCTTGGCCATGACACTTTTCATAAAGGTCAGACTAATTCTCAGCCTAGGAGCCCTTCATTGCACTAATGCTTTACTGGATGCCTTTGTTTATGTGTCTTAAAATCAGCCCCTCTCTGATGTATTATGCAAAATGCTTACAAAGGGTAAATTAAAGATCTGATTAAAAAAAGCTAAGGACCCAATAGAAGTGGAGTTTTGTTCTGCCTTGTTCTGAAGGAAATTTTGCCTCACCTAGCACAAATTTGAAAGATGGCCAGCTGTACTAACAAGATATGTGATTCCCATCCTCTATCCTAGACATTTAATTTAATATTGTACAGTCATCCATCTATATTTTAAGAAACAAAAGGATTTGGTGCTTTGAATGTCTTCTCCTGAGTCACTTATCCCAGGCTAGCTTGATCAAATAAACTTTTTATCAGTTCTTCTCTTCTACTCAGCTCCCTCGATGGCGTTGTTGCAGGGTCAAATTTTCAGGGGGGTACTGTCAGTTCTGACTTTTGCCAACATGCAGAAGAACAGTAAAATTGTCTCTGTCTCTGTTTTCTTTATATGGTCCCAGCTATAATTTGCAATCTGAGAAGACTATTCATTGTATCTACAATCCAATCTTGCACAGAGCTGTGCATGTCTTAAAAACTGATTACTACTTTAATGTCTATTGACAGTGGTGCTTAGGGTGTTTGACATCTGATAGGAAACTCTTTGCTTTTTTGCAGATGTGGAAAGAAGGCTGCATATGATAATATCCCATAGGACAATTCTTAATTGCCATCTCCACTTTTATGTCTTTACTGAATATATATATAAATCCCTGTGCATAGGTAAATCTATTAAAAGGTGAACTGCTAAGTTTTTAATTTACAAAATTAAGTTCAGATATCCCTCACTGTCCCTTTTTTATGATCTTCAGCTAAGAGAAAATAATGCACTAGGGGTTAGGAATATCATATTTACCTTTTAATCACAAAATTAACATCTGCATAGTTTTAAAACTAAAGAGCTTTTTATAAAATAGAAGTGAATGAATACATAAATGACTGAGTTTAAGACCAGCACAAGGAAAAAGATAATAAAATCATGTATTTATGTATTAAGAAGACAAAAATTTTATCAGTTTATCTGTCTATAAAACAGTTTATTGTGATATGAATGCTGAGAACATCTGAGATGAAAAATCCACAGAATCTAAATTCTTTTTGTGGGGTCTTGCTCAAAATCTCAGAAAACAAACAGTGGCAAAATGATTTCTTGACATCATTAAACTTTTGATCTGTCCTTACAATATATTTCTATTCTTTACATGCTGTTCTGTGCTTTAAATACTGTTTATATGTTCATTGTTCTTTAAAAAAACCCCAAGTTTTGGAACATAAAGCAGAAAAATGATTATTTTTTTAATCCACTGGGATGTTGAAGCAAATCTACACTATTGTATTATATCCCTGGATTTATGCTTATGGTGTACAGTCTTTCATCGTAAGTGAAAGGCGCAAAGAATCATCTCATTTGAGTCTTCACAGTACCAAAGAGTAAGGTACCTGAACCTGCTTAAGAGAAGGAAGACCTGGAGCACAGGTTTTGCCACTTGTAAATCAGCTCTAAACATTACTTCTCTTTTTTTCTTCTCCTCCTCTGGCACATTTATTATGCCTCTTTAATAATTGGTAAACCTCTTAAAGACCTGTCTTAATGATCTGAACTAGTTAGGCCAATTGAATACAGGTATTGTGTAGAGCAAATAGCTGCATTGAAGCCGATGCTGAAAACTAGCTTAAAATGCTTTTGCTTACTATCACAAGTCCCTTTCTCTGCCTTTTCATTGTTTTTTTTTAAATTATTTTTCAGTGGATATGCATGAGACCAAGTTTATCTCCAGCCAAATAAGACAAGAGAACAGTACTAGAATTTGAGTGGAATCTTCCAGTCGACTTGGCAATTTTTTTAAAATTATTTTTTATGGAAGTCAGGGTGACAAAGAGCTGCTTGTTATGTCTGTGTATGTTTTACTAGGGATGAAAGGGAGGTGGCTAAGTAGCAGGATCCTGGCTTGCTTCCATGGTAAAGCAGGAGGTAAATCTGGTACTGTCCAATTGATTTGCTCAAGGTGTTTGCTGGAAGTGGCTTCTGTCTTACTCATATATTGCATAGCATAAACATTTACCTTGTGTATTTGTCAAAAAAGTTATTCTGGGTTTTCACAGTGCAGCATGAGTTCTTTCCTAAAACAACTGTACTCAGTCTCCAAAGCAGATGGTGCCATCAAATTTTTGATTTTGTGGACTCTCACTAATTTTGTTTTGCACTAAGTAATAAATATTATTCAAAACAGCTGTTTGAAATAGGAAGCTAAAAAAATCCACATTAAAATACTATAAGGATGTAACTAAAATACTTCATGCCAGGAAAGTGATCAGATAAAAAATTAGCATTAATATAGGCATAATATGATCCTCTTTTTGGATCCAAGGTAATGGAGATCAAATTCTATTAATACTCTCATTCTCTCTTTGCTCTTCTAATGTAATTCAAAGAATTCATCCTAAAATCTCAAGTGATGAAGAGGCCTATTTTGAATGTCATGCAAATTACCCAGGTGTTGTACTAGTTGTATTACAATAAGTATTAGTAAGTTTCTGTAGAGGAAATTCCCTAGCTGTTGTGAATATTTTAATGGAAGTAAAAATTGCTGAAAAGAAGCAAAATGACTATGACTTGGTTAAGGGTTTGAAAGAAATGAATGCAGAACAAAGACATAAAATGGCTTAATGTGTCTAGCTTCTCCAGATGCCAATTAAAAGTGCATGTAAAATATGTATAATACTGTTATTTTTAACAGCTTAAAGTTCTGCAAATTTTTCAGATGATTTAAAGTGGTGCTGCTGCAATTACTTTTTCCTTTCTATACTTATTTTTGCATTTCTGACCTTGCATTGCAGTCGCTGACATTCTTCTGTCCTTATTTGTGGCTATTTCAGGAAACTAAAGCAAAAGAAAGCTAAGCTTTGGGTGGCCAGAAACCCACACTCTGAAAGGTCAGAATAATAAACAAAGTGTTGAGAAGGAGGAAGATTATGTTGGAATAATCCAATTAAAGAAATTATGGTTTAGTTTTATTAAAACACCCAGGATGAATTACTGACACATATTATTTTCAAGGAGTGTCCTCATCTAGGATAAATTAAACTTTAACAAGTGAATGTAAACATGATACGGAGAAAAATCCCACATGGCTGTGAAAAAATAAACATGATTTGTCATCATTTTTATTAACTTTTATTAATGGAAGGGATGCAAAATGGCAAGCAAGACTTACATAGTTGCCACCACTGGAAAGCTGGTGGAGGAATTGAAAGTAGGAAGAAGTGTTCTATCATTCAGTTCTAAAACTGCCATGAGCTATAATTTTTATATTAGTAATAAAGAAATATTTTTCAATAAAACCCTTTGGAAAAAAATAAACATTTTGCAATATATCCACTATATAAAGACAGTTGAATTGATTATTAACTGTTATTTTTTTTGCTTTCATATATTCATTTAGTTAAATCTCCCCATTTCCATGTATTATTATATTTGTTTTGTGTGAACAGGTTACACCTTTTTCTTATTAGTAGAAACGTAAAACAGTATAGATTATTTAAAACATTCAAAGAAAACTAGTCATGGAGTTGAATGAAGTTATTCTGGATATATACTGATATAATGCATTGCCAGTGAACACAAAGAGCTTGGAATTAAGCCACTAAAATCCGTCTGCAGAGCATTAATTTAGTTCCTAAAGGGAAAACCTGGGAACTCCTACCAAGAGGGAATCAGATGATGCTGTGTGAATGAGAACAACTGAGAAATGACTGATTGTGGTGACTTACAGCTCTATTATTCATGTCAAAATGGCAAGAATTAAGAGTTTTTCCAGTGAATAACACTTGAATATTTCTTTATCTGCAGTTGCATGCAGGGAACCACTGGCAAACTCAGATAATTTAGATGTTTGTAAATAAAAGACTTGCCATTTCTAGCTGTTCTTTTTGTGTTATCTAAGTACCTCCAGGATTGTGCCACTTTTGACTGGTCCCTGCTGCTGTGTTTGAGATGTCTTGAAGGGCACTTCAGGCAGGGATTCAACACAAGCCACCTGATACATTCCCAGCAGGAATTATTTTGAATGGTGGCAAATGAACATTAAAGATTAAAGTAGAGCTTGTGCAGAGCCCTAAGTTCTCTTAAGACTAAAGAAATTGGAACAGAATAAGCCATTAATTTAGGAGAATTCAATAATTTCACTGTCCTGGAGTCTCCAGGAACCATTTGCTTTATTCCAAATACCTTCACTTTCTTATTCTTTGCATGGCAATGGAAAGTTTTTTCTTTTGAATATTTCACCTTACTGCTACTGGAGGTATGAAGCATTAGTCATCAAGGCTGAAGCAGAGAATGGTGAATAAGTTTTATAAGTAAGAATATTCACAGATTGTCTACATTATCATGTGCATTTTGAGAAAGTGACTAGGTTTTATTAACAATAAATTAACTAGAGCTCTTATTAAATAGTTCTCTTGGGTAAAACACTGATAATGCCATATGTTTGGGGGGTTTTTGTCTCTCATTTTCAGCTTTTTAAATTAAGGGTTCATGGGTGAAAGCAGTGAAGTCTCATTAATTTAATTAGTGGATTGAGAGGCCACGTGACCATGAATTATCATGAATTACTCTATGGAGACAACATTATGCTTTTGAGGAAAAAAAACATTTCACTGACCTTTTGTCACCTAAGTAAAATGAAAAAAGAAAATCAACAACCAGAACTCACTAATTAGCAAATCAGGAAATTTAAAAACTCTTTAAAACAATTCTTAAACTGGAATTTCTTTTTAAGTAGATACTTCAGTGCATGGAAATTTGAATAGATCTGTCATTTCCTGTCAGTTATCATTTACTATTCACCAAGATATTGGTAAAGAGAAAGAAATTGTTTTTCAGTAGGGTTAAGGAGAACAGAACTCAAGATATCTATAGGAATTTTTATCTGCTAAGATGGGACACTTGATGAGAGATTTTCTGTGCTTTAAGATTCTCATCTGAAAAATTAGGATTCATAACCATTCAAAAGCAGGTTTGCTAAGCACATACTAATGAAGAATACTAGACATATGGAAAAAGAAGAACTATTTAGCAAGTTAAAGAATTCTAGAAGAAATTGTTGAATTTTTAAAGAATGTACTTGAAGGCTTTTCAGAAACTTCAAGACATTTCTTTCTAGTTCACTCATTGATGCCAGCATTTGACAGAGCTACTTTTATTTATTTTTTATTTCTAAAATTGAGGCATTTTGTCAAAATATGTCTTCAGAAAAACAATTTTTTGATACAGACTATTATACACTAAGCCATAAGGTGGATGTTTCAAATAATTAAAAAGAATATATTTTTGCAGCTAATCATCACTAAGTTACAATAATATTTAGGATGTAAACAGTCCAGATGGACAAGTTACATATATTTATTCTCTTTGTTTGATTTCTTAAATAAACAGTTTTATGGATTTTTAAATGTTTGGGGGGTTTATGTGTGACATTTATCATGGATTTTTAGAGCTGAATGAATTCATTGTTATCTAAATATTTACACATCAGAATCTTTTATGCATCTGGTCACTCATTGCAACATGAGACCATGTCTGAAGTAATGCAAATGCAAGATACATGAGATCTATATGGATATAATAAATATACCTTGGTCTTATCCCAGAAACAAAGAGAAGTCATATATCTAATTAAAACAGAATTAAAAAATGTTTCAGAAGTGTGTTGAAACAATTTTTCTCAGTTTGCCTTATTACTTGAAGTACCTTCAAGGTTTGAATCAGCTTTTATCAGAATACATGTGGTCTTCATGCAAGTATGTGTTAAAGGGTTGGTTTTTTTTTCACAAAATAGTACCAGAGTCACCAGTGGAGAACTTACAGATGTATACAACTGAAGTGAAATCTGCATCTGAAAACCTCTCAGGTATATTTATGGAAGAATATGCTTGCTCTGTCACCAGCAGTCCTATAGCATTTTCTGTCTTCCAATTTTTTTCTAAGTACAGTTCAGGATACTGTATTTTGCCCGTAAAACCTTTCACTGTTTGACTCCTAAGTATCTTAGAGACCTGTTCTGTCTCTTTGCTTTATGTCAGTAGTTGAGATCAGCTGAGGCATTTAAACTGACAGCCTCTATATTTAGTTTAAATGTCATAGGGCTGGTGACACATTTTCCTTAGTGCAAAGCCATAGATTACTACCACTCTCCTCTCCTGTTGTTACACTAGAATTAATTTTAGGCAGACTTCATTCACTAGCTGTGTTCAGATAGAGCAGGTTGCTTAGGAGGACTTCAAAATCAACTGGGGAATTCTTTTCCCTCATTTGCCGTTCTCATTGTCAGTCTATATTGCTATGAGACTTGCCTACCTTTTGCTATATTTATGCCTACACAATTTTTTTTACCTCCACTGAGAAAAAAAGTGCTATACTGGGAAGTTGCCAAGACAGCAAGAATAGCCTCCTGGGTGAGTACACAAAGCACTTTTTTGAGACCTCTGTTGAGTATAAAGCATTTTGTAATTTTAATGTATGAAATAACTCAAAATATTATCTGCAGTAGGCACAGAGAATGCCTTGAAAAAATGAGCCCATAACTTCTATTTTGATCAGACTTCCTTATCTATAATACATTTTACCCCCTCTTATACCTTCCCTTAGACTTTGGAATATATGAAGCTCACCAGCATGTGAAATTTTCTTCATGGTACCCATTGAGCTATTTTACTTACACTACTTGACTTTCAGCTAAAATATGAGATGCAGACCTGTTACAAAGGATTTTAGAAATTCTCTATGTAGCCCATCTCTTAAAACTGCAGGACGTCTTTTGGGTTGACAGTCCAACTCCTATTGAAGTAAGTGAGGATGATGTGATCAAAACCTCACAGATTTAAAAGTTTAAGTCTGACTTTATTTCTGACCTGGAGTTTAGGGGGGACATGACTATATGCTTTATGAGTAAGTCATTTAAACAAGCAGCAATTACCTTTCTGTTCATTTGTGAAAGTCAACTTAGTTCCACTTGGTGTAATTTAGCATAATGAATCCCTACACCAACTCTGATCAAATTTATCAATATTAATTCACCCCTATAATTTCCACTCTGCACTTAAAAGACTTTGACACTGTAACTCCTTAACAGTTAAATGGCAACAAAGTTGGGCTGGACCAAAAATTGAAGTTTGTAAATCTCTTTGAAGATCTGACAAATCATTGGAGACACATAATATCAGCAAATGCTCAAAAAATGTCAACTACTATGTTGACTGGTTTCTTTTTTTAGTTATGTTTTTGTTGCTTTTAACATAACTCATTTTATGCCTTCATTTGAACAGTCCTGTTGGTTATCTACATTATAAACTTCCAATTGCTTTTGTTTCCTCAGAGCACATTACAAATTCCTGCAGATTAAACCCCACACCTCCCAAACTTAGAATTTCTTCAAAATTCCTTTCTGATTAAACTGGATCCTCCTTCTTAAGTATTGTCTGCTCTCCAGTAATCACTTTTCTTTCCTATTTTCCCAGCTATTCTGATATAGTTTGTTAGGCAGCACAAGAGGTTGAACAGTAGGGAAGGAAACTATGATGATTTCTGCTGTACTGATGGAATGATTTATAATTACAGAAAGCAAATCCAGAAGGTTGAGGGATTTTGTAAAAAACAAGTGTGTATGTGATGCTTTCAAAAGAATCTGGAGAATAGGCTTTCTAACATTTCAGAAAAAAATGTATATATACACTATATTAAAAGCACATTTTTATATTATAATTTTATTATTAATTGTGTCATACGTGTAGTATAAATTGCAGTTCATAAAAGATACACTGTTCTATTATAAATTATTATATTGTAATTACCTCTGTTTTCCATGCAATGTGAGAAGTAAGAAAAAGTGTGATATTTCACTATTTTGCTTGAGAGTAAAATAAAGACTGTAGGATTTTTCACCAAATAAATTCTGAGATTCTGTAGTTTATAATAGTGTAAGTCAACTTGCAAAAAAATTATCTGGGAAACCTTCGAAGCAGTTGCAGCCTTAAATCATTGGACTTACTGTCAGGAAGTACATTGCATTCATCATAATTCGTATAACAAGTAGATAGCAGACTTAGGCTAGATCAGCAGCATTCTGATGACAATCACTAATTGACTGACTCTAGCTCAGGAAGGTGTTGACTCCTTGAAGATAAATGAGATTTCAGAAAGAAAAAATGAACATCATGACACTCCCTAAACCAATACGGTTGTCTGATCTATGCATCACAACAGCATAAAGAAAATTTGCTGCCTACTGACACGTCCCAGAGTAGAAAGCTTCAGAGAATAATAAAGAAGTGTATTTTAGGCCACAATTCTTAATTCTGCCAGTGGGATCCATTAGCAGCAACATGAAAATCAGATAATTGAAATGGGTTTAAAACTGTGGGAGTAAAGCTGTCATTGAATCTCAAGGTTGTTAGAATTTGCTAATGACAAGTACCTTCTGATGCCCCAGTTCAGTCAGACGTCAGCAAATGTTAAACACTCAAGGCCTCACACTTTCAGGGGTACGAGGCATTATAAATATTTTATTTAAGAGAAATAGGCACAATAGGCACATACCTACATTTCCAAATGGAAACATTACCCTCAAATTGTTTTCCTAAGGTTATGTGTGAAATCTGTGACTGAATCTGAAACAGAACAAAGGAATAAAATCTTGACAAAGTTTAAAACAGTGGCAAAGACCAATCACCTTTGATAAGATTATTGTTAGTGTTTCATAGTAGATCTCAGTTCAGTCTTAGGCCTTGGTTTTAGACTGTATAGGACATAATATCTGAAATCATTATGCTAAAAAGAAAAGGCAGTGTACCCAGACATAAAATAAAATTACCAGTCTGGAAGTTTTCCCAAAGCCAATGTGGAAATGCCAAGGTTGTCAAACCTGATGATGGGATACTAAGAAATCTTTCAGCTTAAATTTCCATGCTAGCCTTAATGAGTGGACGCTAAATATCTAGGGAAGCCATGAACACATGCAGTGCAATTTCATATACCATAGGAGTGGCAAAGAGTAGCTACTGGATTAAATTAACTGTGAAAGCATGTTTTTGGGACATTTGCTAGATGTTACAAACCACAACCTTGGACATCAGTATCTAAGAAATCTTTAATTGCACCCTAAGCTAAATTATCATCTAATGTCAAGAAAAAAAAAGTTAGATCAGACTATATGAATTATTCATCATCTCCAATTCAATATGAACAGTATTCTAGCTGTTAAACACTTTTAAATAGTATCATAGAAGGTGAATGCCAGAATGATAATAAAATGCCAGAAACTATGACCTGACCTTTATAAAATAAAGAATCAGGAACGTATACTTCAGGAGAAGAAACAAATTCTCAACTTAAGATAAACTTTGCTAATAGGGTCATATAAACATTTGCATAACATATTTCAGATCAAATCCATTCACAGGGTATTACGACTCAAAAATAACATTAAAAATCTCTTAATATATGTCTCTTCACTCTTCCAACGTTTTCTTCAATTTTGTCTTAAGGTACGAAGTGTGTTTGGCACGTGCTCATTAGAAAACTTACCTCTGCCTTCTGGGAATATTCCTAGAGCAATAGTTACTTCTGCTCTGGTTTGGTAAGATTTTGCCTATACTTTGCTTAGAATGCATATGCTGAGAAGGAAGGGTGAGGTGGGATGCTGCTTCTTAGATCTGTGCATTCTGATATATGACTACTGTGTAAAGTTTCACATTTCATACTTCACACTTCAGAAGCTCCTTTGCTGATTCAAATGGATTCAGATCTCATAGATCTCTCTTCCCAGACTGATCATGTAATAGTAAGTGTGGGCATGTAAGGAAAAGTTAAAAAGCACAACCACAACTTAAGAAAAAAAAAAAGAGAGAGAGAGAGAGAGAGAGAGAGAGAGAGAGAGAGAGAGAGAGAGAGAGAGAGAAGGTAGGAAGGTAGGAGACTGTTGTTAAAATCTAATTATGTCAGAAACAGAATTTTAAAATTCCATGACTTGATGACCTGAAAAGCCTATGATGACCTGATGACCAGAAGACTTTAAAATTTCCTATCCAAATAAAGATTATGCAACTTGCTTCCTTAAACATATTTTAATATTTTTATTTTATCCTCATTTTATCTCATAATAGAAGTCATTATTTATTAATATTTAGCAAGTTAATGTATACTATTATTGTATAGAAAAAACATTAGATGTCCCTGATTCACCATAGGAAACACTGTTCCATACAAGATGCCTTATGTACTGTTTAAAGCAACTATCCTTCAGCTGACCTTTGAGTCTGTCAGCTGGGAGGAAAAACTGAAGAGAAATGGAGGGATACAGCAACAACCCTATGAAGGATGGCAAGAGTCTTTAGTCCAGGAGAAAGTAGCACTGTCCCACTAACACTTGTACATTTTCTGTGTCATACTCTATATTATTCATGTTCTGAAATTTTCAAATATTTTTCTACTAGTTGGTTACTAGTTATCTTTTAATTCTCAATTATTTAATTAAAAAGTTGATTGTAAATATAAGTGTGATCGGGCTTTTCCTTTGCATTTTCAGAGACCATGTCCAGCACATGATCTTTGCTTAATACTAAGTAGTGGAACACAGTTGTGAACCTGAAATTTCAAATAATATCTTCACACAAGTTAGGAGTAGGAAGGAAACAAAAAGGTTCCCTAAATCATCACTTTCCACAAAAATATCATCAACCATCTATTTGTGAATAGGGGAGGTATACACAAATAACTGATTTTTTTTTCTCTTTTTTTCTTTTCTTCACTTAATGCATTTGCACAAATCTGTGATACCTTCAGTTTCATTATGAATGCATTCACCTACACTACCAGGGAGTATAGGAAGCGAAACTGAGCAGTGGATGCTCGACTGAACTTGTTTCTTAACTCTTAGGTCCCTCTCTTAACTTTAGTTTGGACCACTTTTGGAAGAAAATATTGCTGTAGATGAGAATAGGTCTAAGCAGTGTAGGTAGGAGATGGATGGGTCAAGCCTATTGTACTTGACTCCAAGCCCCAGGACTGACGTCTGACCCCTTTTTTATTTACTGGAACAGACAGAATCTATCTAGATTTCAAAGCTCTGTGCCATCTTGAAACCAGTAGTTTGCAGGGTAGATGACCATAGTCTTCTATTCATCTTAGCAACACCTACAGAGGACAGTATATTCTCTTACTGGGGAATCTTGCCTGAAGACAAATCTGAGGTCAAAAGGCACAAATGTGTGGTTTTAGACACTCAAATTTAGTGTCTAAAACAAGATGAAAAAAATTGTTGACTAAAATGGCAAGGTACAGCCATACAGTTTATGTGTTTATTCTCAACATTTAGAAGTAGTGTTAGTGTTTCAAAGAAGCCTAGTTTTTGAGGGAAAGAAGAGTCAAACTGGCTAGCTCTTTAAAATTAAAAAAAAACCCAAACCAAAACAAAAACAAAAACAAACACAACCAACCAAAAAAGACCCCCATAAAATTATGATAATGAAGATTCACTTATGTCTACTTTGTCATAATTATTCATTGTCATCTTAATGGAATTCTAGTTTGGGAAATATTTCCCAGAATACTTTTAATGAATCAAGAAACAGACAGATTAAATGAAGGAATGTCATTCAGATGATAACCAGACACTACACAATGTATACTGGCAAGTTACTGAATCTGTTTTAGGTAGTAGTCTAAGACCATGGTTATAATGCATAGACTGATAGCACATCTGCCATGGTTTATAGCTATACAGATAAATATTTATCTATAACTAAATTATGGTACACTCTGAAAGTTGCACAGTGTGGAAGTAAGAGTCCTATGTTAATAGGAAAGTGCCAGAAAATACATTAATGGGTAAATTTATAGCACTTTTTGCTTTAAAATGTCAAGGGTTTAAAGCAGCAGGCATATACAAAACAAAAACAGTATGGTATTTCCAGCACGTTCTGAAAATAAAAATATTGTATACATTGGTCTCTACAAGATGATACAATAGTTCTGGTTGTTCTGGTAAATTTTCTGTACAAAAGTGGAATGAAAGCCTTCAGTTAAGAAGGAATTTGGAAGTTCCAGTATCATGAGAATTTAATGCAATCCCCTGCACCTATTATTGTGCAAGAATGGCTCATTATGGTAGAGATACCATCTAACACAATACTGAAAAAAATACCAGTATCTTCACAATGTTTACTTTCTTTATGGACAGTTTATAGAGAGGTGTGCACAGAAGTTTGATGCAGCTGTCCATAAATAAGTATATGGTAATATCTGAGATGCTCTGGAGAAGATCAGACAGCTGTATGGGTTTACCAGCTCCAATACAGGTTCTGTATGAGAACCTACTATCATCAGAGGACCATCTAGGCAGGCTGTCACTGGGGATCCCACCTTTAATCATTACCTCTACATGGGCACCTGAATTGTTAAATAACAATACAGTAACAAACCCCAGAAATTAATGGGGTGAAGTTTATTTTCTTGAATATGAGTGTCTTGTGCATTTTAAAATACTGAGAGTTCTCCCACTAGCTTCCATCTATAGAGCCTCCTATAGCTCTAAACTCAAATCTTAGTACATATCTAAACTGCCTCCTCAGATGCTTCAAGTTGGTAGGCATCTATGCCTGAACATCAATATAATCCCTAGAAACTTAAAGTCATAGTATGATTTGATGCCAAATTGGCCCCAGTGGATCTTATTTCCACTTTCTTGTTTTTCATGTGGTCAACTATTTATGTACTTAGGAGCTTTCTTTTCTGGACAGAGTTACCTCTCCAAGAACTGAAGATGATACATAACTATCCCAACCACTAAAAATGTATTAAATTTAAAATATTTGTATCAAAGACAAAACAAGTTAAAAAACTGGGGGAAAAAAGCACCAAAATTACCTAGAGAGCTTTTCTATTTTATTATCCAAAGGGTTTCTCATCAGTATGCTGATAAGAAAAAGACACAGAGATGTGTGTTTCCCATATCAAATAGTGCTTGTTATTCTGTTCTTGAGGCTGCCCCAGCAGCCAGTGACCTGTGTGAGAACCTGTGCTGACAAACTCCACAGGTATCCAAGCTTAATGTAGCTCCAGAGAGCTTTTAATAGATAAACGTAGTCTATCTGTTCTGGCAATGAAAAATAGGGCAGGCAATCAGACAACCATCTTCCATAACCTGAGTGGAATACTTAACATAAGTCAAGGGTAAAGAAAACAATCTTCCCAGAACAATGCCTTGAAGTGCTATTGAAAAAAGATTATCTGTGTTTATACATATATGTGTATATATATACGTGTGTGTGTGTGTGTGCGCGCTTCTATGATAAGGATACAAAATGATAGATTGTTCTTTTGTTTGCTTAAATAAATTATTTGACAAAACAGAAGCCCTTTCTACATAATAGTCTACATATTCCATCTAGCAGAATGCCTAGAAGATGTCATACACCAGAAAAACATATTGACAAAAGAGTGTTGACACGTGAGAAAATGTTTTCTTTAGTCATTCTCATTGTCTAGAAATGAAAATTCTAATGATACTGCACAAGATAGCACACAGAAAAGGCTTTTATTTTTTAAATCATTTTACTTTTTATTGAGTTTTATTACATTTTTATTGCCAATAAAATGTACAGTAAGATTATTCTTGTGTAATATTGTGTATTGCTAATTCCCTCATACTGAACACTTCTTTCTTTCTGTTGATTTATATATAGATACATCTGGGAACAGAGTACAACAGATTTTCTTCCTTAATTTGTTAGATGATACTATTATTATTGTTGTTGTTATTATTAATATTACTACTACTACTATTACTACTACATTTTTTTTAACCCCAAGCTCTAAAGAGTTAACTATTAATTTTAAATTTGCTATGTTTGTTTCAAGCAAGTTTTTATAGGGAATAAAGTCTGTGATTATGAATTTAAAAGACTAGAAAAAAGCTTATTAGCTTATTGGCTAGAGAAGCTTTATGCACTTTTGAAGGACAAGACATCCTGCAAATTAGAAAAAAAATCTCCTTTGACCAGTGGAGCTGGAGTATCAATAAGCTGATAAAAAGACAGAAAGAGATGAGGAGTCATTTGGATGTTCCCATTCTCTCCAAACTGTCATCTCACATGACATGATCCATATCTTAGTAACATCAGTGTGAATATAAGATGAATAATTCTGTGGAAGTGGATACTGGCACCTCGTCAAGTTTTTGAACTGTAACTAAAAGGAAAATGGTGTAGGGAGGAAGAAAATGAATTATAGGCAGAGAAAAAAAAGGCATCCAGGAAAAAAGAATTGTCAGAGTCCTACTAAAATAGATCTTACGATATAGGGGAAGACTGCCCAAATGTTCATAATTCCTGATCCCAAATGTCTAAAAATAATGAGATTTGAAAGCCAGCAAAAGGCTCTAATTCTTCCTTGTGAAGCGGGGCCTACTTAGGTCTTCAGAGCTGTGAAGATTAGACATTAGACATACTTTTAAATGAAATATGAAATTATTAACATAATCATCACTTTCAAGAGCTAGATAGTTATGTAAAATATTAGCTATCAAGAGATTTATGACAACAGCATGAGAGCGGACAGGACTGTGGAAGTTTGTTAAAAACAATGAACAAAAGGAAAATTGTATGTGGGAGTTGCTAGCAACCCTTTCCTGCTGTAATATGAAAATCAAGTGGTATAGAATAGTGTTTCTTAAATTCACTGTTATTCACAATTATTTACAACCATTTAGGAAGATATCACAGTAAAATAAGGTTCGCTATCACGATCAGAGATATAAGGAAAAAAGCTGGGAATAGCAGTTTGTTAAAAAATACTTTTGTTTTAAATTGAAATATTACTTTTTTCTGTGGCATTTACTTTTGTGATCCGCATGATATTCTACGCTCCTTTTTAGTGCTGCCATCAGTGAAACATATTCTGAGATGATAAAACAAGGATAGGTTAAACATTGATATGTAAAAGTGAGTCTAAAGGTTGCATTGCTGAAAAGAAAAGATGGGTTCAATGTAATTCTCTTTAGCTATCTCATTAAAGCAGTAATAAAATTCACACTCTGCTGAAATCATATAGTTTTCCCTTTCTTTTTCATGATGCCAGCATTTCATTTACAGATTCAACACTGTATTTCAAAGAGAGAGTATTGGCTTAACTTTCCCCTTTACTCTCTGTCCCGTTTTCTAGAGACTGCTATTCTTTTAACAGGAGGAGAAGATATTAATAAATTCAGTGGTCATAAATTCAGATTATCCTTGTATACATTCAGGTTTTTGAGATATAGGGGCCTAAGAGCTTTATCTATTTTCAAAGACATTCTAGCACAACACATATACCACACCATACAAGATAGAAAAAGTGGAACAGTGAGTACAGCTTGCAACAAAAATTAGATGCATTGTAATCCAGGAATAAAAATTACCAAAAATAAAATGTAAAAGTAATTATTTTTTTTAAAAATACAGAATATTTTTTCTGTTTTTCTTTACTAGCTTCACTTCCTTTTCCTTTTCAGCATCAAAGAGGAGAAAAAAGGAAGATACAGAGGAGAAGAACAGTAGGGATCTGTGAGATAAAAACACACACACACACAAAAGAAGAGGTGAAAATATTCAAAATAAATAGACAAGAAATAATTCAAACTTTGAAACAAAAAAAGTTTCAAAAAAGAAAAATAAAAACAAACTCCAAGCAAATTCTCTTATCTGTTTCAAGCTATAACTCTGGGGTGCCTCCATTCAGGCACATCTCCATGTCTGCCAAAATGTGCTGGTACATTATACACCAAAATCTAACAGTAAAAATATTCTCATCTTGTTTTTCTTTCTTTGACATATATTTCAAGCATAGAGATCTTGAAGAGTAATCACTGGTTTCTGATGAGATTTTCAAGGAGTTGTTATGTCTTATTCACTCATCAGTGGAAGCAAGGTCTGGTAGCAAATCCTGCACTGGTTTTGCGCTGTTTTCTAGGAGACCATTTAAAAGGGGATGTATATTCTCTGGATAAATATCCTGAGAAGTTTCTATCATAAAAGCCCTGAAACATTTTGAGAGCTCATTTGCTTATAAGCACAGTGTCTGCAGGAATGATGAAAGTTTATGCAGTTGGTTGTACGGGGAGGGAAAAGTGTCATCAGTTTGCTCCATGAAAGGTTTATTCAGTCGGCTTATTTCCACTGCATGTGCTACCAGGCCCTCTATCCCCCTGCCTGGAGTATGGTTAGCTTTAAACTTTAAGCTGTCCCTTGTTACTTATTTTTTCCTCAAGCAGTTTAATCTCAGGTCATCCAGCGGTCAAACAAATGTATATGTTCCTGAGATAGGGCTGTAAGCCATATGGAAGAAACAATATGCTAGTTCATGATTATGGGAAAGCACAATATACTTTCTTTCTCTTTCAGCTTTAATGAGGGTGAGGAAGCTAGATTGGTGAGAGCTACCTTTTAGTCTTCTCCTTGGGGAAAGAAGTGGGAAAGTGAGATTTTATGCATGAACAAAGGGATTCAATAAAAATGAACTAATGAATATTTCTCCTGGCTTGCACAGCAGTCAAATAAGAACTGTAATGGCTTATTGGTTTTATAACATGTGATCTCTAGGATTTAAGATTCTTGATGTGAAAAAATATGAGCACTTATTTAACAAACCACATAATATGAAAAAAAGTTATGATTTTGTTAGATGATTCTGTAGATTATATGTAAACAAAAGTTTATTACATATTATCACTCCATATGAGTTTCAAGATTTTGATGTAATCTGGGGGACAGAACTGATCCTGGATTTAGATCTTCTTTTGTCATGTTTTTCCTTAATAAACAGATAGCTTTATTCTGACACAATGTAAAAAAGTCTGTCACTACAAATTTGTCTTTCATTTACAATGTATAACGGTTTCAAATTCTTTTTCAAAGTTTTTTTCTCTGATGGGCTGTACTTTAACAGGTATTTTCATTCATTTTCCTGACATTGGTGTCCTTTTTGATAAAATGCAACACAGTCTACTCTTGATAGTCAAAGCAATATAAAGCACATTTTGCCCCTATTGTGTCCTGGCATTTGAAATTACACATTCCAAGTCACACTGTATAAGCTCATTATGTTGAGAAACAACAAAAATAACTTTCTCTATTCGTTATGGTTTTAGCTAGGCCTAATTTAGGCTTTGATTTTAGAGTAAGCCTCAGATTATCAGCTGACTCGGGCTAGGTCAGGCCAGCTGACAGCTCTGACTTCTACTGCCCAGTGGTATTCCATACCATATTCTGACATCATCTCAAATATAAATACAGTGTGGGAAAGTGCTTAGCTCAGTCCCCTTCAAGGGTGAGGCTGAGTCAACACGTTATTACTGTGCTGGGATTATTAGGCCTCGCCACCACTTCAGAATTCTTTGGTTCGGAAAGTAAATATTTTTCCGTCGTCGTTCTTTTCTCCTCTCTTACCAGGTGTCCTTTGAGGGAGTCTGTTGGGGTGTTTTGGCATTTTCTGTGGCCTAAGGTCATGTGTTGTTGAGTGGGCAAATCGATGGAGTTACTGTTCTTCTTTTCCCACATTTGTATATATATGTGTTACATAGTATTATGTTTTTAATTTTCTCTATTTTGTGTAAATATAAAAAGCTTGCTATTTTAAGTGTTACTTTGATGTTTTTTCCCTCCCTTTCCCTTAGGATTGTGAGGGGGACTCTGACTCTGTACTGGGACATTGGCAGCTCAATTTTGCCAGCTCAGCCTAACACATTATTTTTCCTCTAAAGGACCTGTGCAGAAACTGGTTAGACTACATGTACTGCCTAATTACTTCATTCTCAACCATAACTGTGACATTTACTTTCTTGTCAATAAACTCCTTGCAAACAGTCAAGTCACTCATTTGGAATAAATGATTGGTTGACCTCTGATAATTGTGGAAGAAAAATCTATCAACACAAAGATATCACTTATGCTTGAGGAAGTCCCTGTGTTATAGATTGCTTAAAGCTGGGAAAATAGCCTGAAAAGTATCATGCTTTCCATATTTCTTCCTAAATATCATCTACAAGCCATTACAAGATTAATGGTTCCACACCATATGAACTTTGTTCTGACCTATATAATTAATATTTTTTGTTGAGTGATTTGTTCCATTTTCAGGCTTATGTTGCTTTATTAATTAATTCTTAATGTAGTACCAGTGGGAAGGAAGCAGGATGTTGGAGTAAAGAATTTAGAGCCAGTCCAGAAACAATAAATTCAAGTTTTCTGTGGCATAATAAAAGGATTAAGAAACACAAAGTGTAGCTGGACATATTAAAATACAAACTGAACAAAGGTGCCAATGGAGTTGACAAGCAAGTTTAAATGTTTTTCTGTAGTTTTTAAAGCTTCGTTAATTTACTATTACTCTTATCTACAACTTCACCTCACCTATATACTTCTATTATCTTGTTCACAAGTTATTTCAACAGGATACTGTATGTTACTATTTTATTTTCCATGACAAGTGCAACATGTTACAGTCCTGAAAATAGACTCATTTTTATGTGCAGGCATTTCAAAGAAGGACCATCTTTGCTGAAGTTGTGGGGGTTTTTGTTAGAGGAGGCTGCATTGATCATGAAATCAATAATAAATTTTTTCCTGACTATTTTTGTGTCTGTTAATAGATGAGAACTCTGAAATTATTATACTGCCAAAGCTAAGCATAGTTTTTGAGATATTTGATAGCCTCAGATTCTTCCATACTGAGTAAGACACTTGCAATTCCTGTACTTTACTGAAAGGAACTTCAGAATATTGTGTGAATGTTTCATATAACTGACTGCATTCCCCTGAAGAGAGAGCAAACTCCATTACAAATCTGATATGGAGGTTTCTCAACTGCTTTTTATTTTCATGGTAAATTTCCCCATGATTTCCTTTACTGGGTTTAATTGTCCTTTTGTTAAGTTCAAAACACCATGAGCTTTACAACAGACAGCAACTTTTACTGACAGCGTTGTTTTGTTTTGTTTCAATAAAAGGTGGCATTTGTGTTCTGTTAAAGGAAGAGGGCCAGAGGATAAAAAGAGGTTTTGTTTGCTTGTTTACATTTGCTGGAGTCCATTCTGGGATGCAAAGTACAGAACACAGTGGTAGAGACTGCACTAACACTATGTGGTGCATTATGAAAACCTTTTATCACATTGGGAAATAAAGAAAGGAGATTGTGTCACAGTTTATTGGACATAAAACAGTCAGCTATCTCACTGTGATTGAAGGAACATAGTTTATAAGAGCAAGTCTTTTCCAGGTCTGCATGCCATGATCTCTCCTGGAATGGCTTGAGCAGGAAGAAGAATTCACCCTGCAGGGAAGTCTGACACCCATTTTTGTTGCTCCTGTGGACTAAGGAAAAATATTGCATCATGAACCAACTCCCTTTTCCTTTTACCTCCTCTTATAGAATATTCTTTTCTTTCAGCATGCCAGCAATAATACATAGTGCTAAGACACTGCTATTTGAAATGTCTGCTGCACAGCCAAATGGTGGGAGCATACACTAATGGGTACCCATTCTCTGCTGCTCATATATAAGGTCAATGATGAATCAGACTTGTGCATAGCTCTGTTTAAATTCTTTTTTAATGCCAGCTTACTTACTTCTTAGTTGAAAGACAAGCCAAAATTCTGCCATTTCAGGACTTATCAGAGCATTACATAAAGTTAACCTCCAGCACTATTCCCCATAAAACTTTGATAAGCACATTTTAATAGTTCACAGGCACCTAGAGTAAGATACAGAGAAAAGCAGCACACTGTTTCTCAAGAAATTAATGTTCCCTGTAAATGAATAGCATTGAAAACACCAGAGAAGATGAGTATGTGGAATTCACTAGTTGTGTTTTAAAAGGAGGTAAAGTCTGCATTGTGAAAGGATTAGCCACAAAGTTTATTGGTATTTTTATTCATACTGCACCTTCTTTTATTTGTCAGGTATAGTGCACCACTGCATGGTGTCAAGTGTTTAAAGAGGGAACCGCTGTATACACTTACATATTGCTCAAAAAATCTATTCTTCTGATGCATTATTTTCTAAAAATTCTACTTTCCAGCTATTGGTATTCTGAGACAAAGGAATAGTTCTTCCCTACTCAAATATTTTGAAAATCTTTGGTAGAGAATTTGACAAATCATAGATATATTGTTTATCCCACATTTGATTCAAATCATATTAAACCAACATCAGGTTCATAATCTGAGTTTTAGTGCCTTTTTGATGAAGAATGTACATGAAAAGTGTGCTACCCTTTTACTTTTTGCTAGATTTGAATTAATAATTATCTGATTATTCAGAACCTTCCTGAATAACAGGAAATCTTGCCCTTTTGCAGCAACAGGAGTTCAGGGGCTAGAAGCTTTCCATTTTATTAATTTAAACTATCAGTATGACAAGTTTATCCTTTGTTTTTCAGTTATTCCAAGTTATGTAAGATGCCACTTCATCAGAAATAACTATCTGAAATCTTTGCAAGCAACTCAACTGTAAAATTTCTCTTGAGACAAATTTTTGACTCCTAAGACTGTATCAGCACAGGGGTTGTACCCAAATTAAAATACAGCAGTAAATTTAGTCTATAACGACAAGCTAAAAAGCTAAGTAAACAACAATGGGAACATGCAGGAATTATTAGCATGACAATATAGTATACAATAACCATGGATTGGGTTCTCACTAAGTTTAGCTTAAAAACAGCACTCATTAAAACATCCTTCAGACATTAGAGACTTTGTGTCATGTGAAAGTTAGGTATTTCTTTTAATGTAAAATGAGATTGTCATGATTACAGAACCTGGAGCATTAAGGAGATAGCCAATATCAGCCTATGGATAAAGTGTTGCTGTCTCTAGTAGAGGATTGGTATATGATCACATTCTTCATCCTACCTTTAGGTGTACCCACATGCTCATTTCAGAGTGAAAGTACTTGTGAAATAAGAGGCATAAAGGGTAAGAGTTCATACACCTCCCTGGGCTCAATTGTTTTTTGTCTTGAATTTGTAATATTACCCAAACATTGTAGACAGCAGAGATAAAGGATCAACTATGTAAAGTATTGCATTGCTCTAAAAGTTTGATGTAGTATTGAAGGCATACTGATATTCTTCTTAATATTTTAGTAATAAGTCCTCTTTTTTTCCCTGTGACATGATAAGAACATTTCTCTGCACCATCTGTTTAACAGAGTATTCTTGTGTTATACTCTATGTGGTATTAGTAGTTTGCTACTGCCCTATCAGTACAGGCAATCAATTACAGAAATACAGCATACATAACTGTACTAAGAGTATATTAAGTATAGAATATCTGACTCAGTTTCATATGATAACATTTTAAAAAGATGACAAAAATTAATTTTTTTCCTCTTGAAGGAGCATGATCAATGACGCATAAAAAAGGAATTTGGTGTATAAAAAAGGTTCATAATATGAACAGGGTTTATGGTGGTACATAAATTTGGAACATAATCATAAATACAAGATGGTGCAAGACTGTGAAAGTACACTACCTTTGATTTTAAAAAGAGTATTTCTAGTTTTTAGGGAAAAATCATGGTCTATGCTTACACTTCATAACAGAGTGCAGTACAAGAACAACCGGGCAAACACAGAACTGATTGAATTTATTAGGCTCAGTGTTACACCAGGTATACTTAGCAGCATGCCCCTTAAATGCATGTTGCCTTTACCAGCCTATTGCTGCACTCTGGTAAACACACCAAATCCAATATTACTTGAGCATTGCACCAGATTGCTACCATGGTAATGAGTATGCTGCATGTACAGGTTATATTAGAATGAAAACTGGCTTGCAGAGCAACTGTTTGAGTTTATATTTCCAGTCTTTGCTTGTCTTTCTCTACTTCTTGCAAGTAGGACTATGAACAGATCTGTCTAAATTAAAATGTCACATAAAACTGTTGCACCAAGTCTCAGTGAAAAATTACTGCAAGTTCAGAGGATCTTATCCTTAGGGAACTGTTTGTCCCTAAGTTGTGGCAGATGGGGCAGACTGGCTACCAAAGTGCAAGTAGTCCAAAGCAAGGGATTTTTTTTTAGGTACTTTCCTAGCAATTGTCATCTGTGAAATAGACCAGTAAAGGAATTTAATCTCTAAAAATTCAGTTCATCCCAGACAAAGCCAACCCTGTACCACAGTTCTGTGGCAGGAGCATTCCTAAGTAGAACATTTATATAATGCAAACATAGATTCACTATCTCGAGTTTCATTTGCTTATGTTTTACTTTATATATCCATGTATATACTTAAACAATCAAACATATAGAGAAAAAGAATCCTAAAATGGAAAAGTGAGGAAATGGAACATGATTACTGTTGAAGTAAAACAGTGTTTGTATAATAAACATAACAAAATTGAGTCAGGGAAATAGACAATTTAATTGGTAGATTTAAAACAGAAGCAAAAGTAAAGGTTCCTGTTCTGGTTTCTGCTTGTAATAAGTACAGTGAAAACAATTTTCATTTAATATATTTTAAATTCAGGCATAAAGGAAGATCCATTGGTTGTTCTTACAAAGCAAAAAATGACATTTATCTCTCCATTCCTGGAATGCAGTGTTGCTATATGTACCACCTGCTGGTTAATAATGTGAGAGGACTTATTCTTTCTGAAAAGAAACTGGCTTTTTGTTAAAATAACCAGCACTGCAAGTACAAGAAGCTTCTCTGGCTTTGCAGTCTGCTTTTCATTGTGTTTGCTACAAAATCATTGCTCCTATAATTTGTGAGGCTTCCAGCGGACATGCTATATTTGCCTGCTTTCTGCAAGCCCTGTCATCCCTCAAAGAAGGAAGTAGAGGCCATTACATCCAATCTCTAACATGCATTCCAATATCCCTCCTAAAAGGACAAATTTTTGTAGCCAAAACACTTTGGTATTTTTCTTTGTGTTCATAAAGAGGACTAGTAAAGCATTTCATTGCGGGCTCTGATCCTGTAACACATGGCCAGCAGTGTTAAGTTGTACAACATTCAAGTCTCAGCACTGGCATGTTTGTTGGAGAACGTCCTAATGCTCTACAGCTGCCTTCAGACATGCTGGATACGCTTTCAAACCAGTCTTCTGGGATGTGAAGGCAGCTTAAAATCAGTTGGACCCTAAACTGAAAAAGGAATGAGGATAAGTAAGGAAAGGCATAAAATAGGGAGGCTGAGGTTGACATCAAAAAGAGCTGCCTTTCTCTTCTAAGGCCTTCAGGGGGCTGAATCTGCCCAGAGTAGTGACAAAACAGATGAAGTAAAAGTGGCATCATCATCATCATCATCATCAATCATCATTTTCCTTCCCTGAAACTTCTTCCTGCAAGAAGATGTTCTGGTGGATAGTACCATGGCCATCATAGTTATTTTCTGAATGCAGATATGAGAATACAAGAGTTTCTACAGCACTTCCACTGAGCTCATAGCCTTGCCCATCTAATCCAGTAACTCATCTCTTAAAAGGGTCTCCTGTGAAAAGCTTAGGCAAATGTAAAGATGCAGAATGTATAGAGTGATGCTTGCCTGCATGAACAGTCCCCACTTCTGACAGGCTGAAGCAGTCCAGTGATGTTTCCTAATATTTAATGACTGATAATATGCTTTTCTTTCATGAGTTGAATAATTTCTTAACATCTTAGAATGATGGGTGCAATGGTTTAATCATGTATTTTTTAAAGTCCCCCATCATGTCAAAAATCATGCTGACCCCACTTCCTTCACTGAATAAGGATATCCAATTTTATTTCTCATATAGATGATTCTATTTCACATTCTTCTCCAGCTCCCTCTTTCAATTCTAGTTCTAGTATATTTAACTTCACCTTACACAGACATCATTGTGTAGAAGCCTTCAATAAAACTTGTTTACTTTTTCTCTATCTCTATTGGTTCTACTGTACTCATTTCATGAAGAAAAAACAGAAGTCCATATATACAAACTTCAACACATTATTATTTTATGAAAGTTATTTCAGCTTTTTTTTCCTGTTTATTATCTTATAGTTCTTAGGATTTCATTTTTGTTAAATGATGAACATGACATCAAAATGTTCATATAACCATCTTTACTAAGTTATAGCTCTCAGCCCTCTGTTGGAGCTGTTTAAAATCAGTCACTGTATATAGTTTGGCTTGGTTTCCTATGCAGGCTAACTGGCACTAATCAACACTGAATTTCATTTGTCACTTTATTACCTAGTCAGTCAATATTTTGACATCATTCTGCACACCTTTACACTTACATTTTTCTTTTATTATCATGAATAATTTAAGGTTGTCAGAAAATTTTATTCTCACAACTTACCTTCTCTTTCACATAATTAACAATCATGCTGAACAATACATATTAGGAGAAATAGGGACCTAATTTAAATGCCTTCTATTGGGAAGAAGACTGCTTATTTTATGGTTTGTTTTCAATTTTTTTAATCTACTCTGACTGATATAATTACATTTTTTCTGTTTGGTTTGGTCTGGGTTTTTTAAATAGCCTTTCTAGGATACCTTGAAATTTCTCTTGGAAAATTTAAAATGTATGGTACTACACGTTCATATGATTTCTTATGCAAGATCTCCTTCTGGAAAGCTTTATTGACTTATCCCTCTTCAAACATAGCTTTTCTTGTGATTTTTATAACACCTTATATTCTGGAATAATGTACTTTGACCTGTTGTTACAGCAGCATTTCAATACATCTGAACATTCAGTTCTAAAGACAAAATATTGGACAATAATAGTTAAAAATTATGTAGCACTGAAGGCTGCAATCCAATGTGCCTCAACTGGTTTAAAGTATATACACTAAAGCATCCAGTTTCGAGATACTGTTCTCTAGAAAAATGCAGCAATCCTGTAGGTATAGGTATTTCTTTCAAAATTTTCTCATCAAATTGGAAGGATGATAAAGGTCATTTAAGGCAGATATCCATTGGTGCAACTGCTGAATACATGACTGTTTGTAGCTATGGTTTGTTATCAATAAAGTCATACCAGAACACCATTAATAGGTGCAGTTAGTCAGTCATCTAGAAGAGTATTACTACTAATTGTCTTACAGCCTGAAGTAGCAGAATGTGTTAGATGTTCTCAGTGGAGAGAAGACTATATTTTTGTAGATACACTCAGTCTATTTCTAAGTGAATGGTAACTTTTCATTGATAAACTCATGTTTCCTTTGTAAGCACTAAAGTATTGGGGAAAATTCATTATCACAATGAGGAGGGAACAAGTTAAGAGCAAGGGAATATTATGTTCCCATATAAATAGCAAATAAAACAGAAAAGAAGAAAGATATATTAGAAAAATCAATCAAACATTTATAATTGTAAGAGCAGTGAGCTACTTGAATAGGTGGTTGGGAAGATTATATAGACTTCATTATCAGGCAAATCTGTCAGGAACAATTTAAGCATAGCTGAGAATAATATGTGAAGAGTTTTACTATACGATTACTAGCATTTCCTAGCAACTATTTTTTTCCTCATTCTAACATTACTTTTAATCACCCCCAGTAAGGTCTATTTTTTATGTTAAAAGTAGAATTATTGCCTTAAAATAAACAGTTTGGTAGCCGGTTAAGAAGAACCATGTGCATGCCACTGCTGCTTCTTTTATCTGCAAAATAGTGGCAATGACATCAGATTTGGAGTTTAGCATTTGTTTCAAACTGTATGCACTAAGCTTTTAGAGACTCTTGTTTTGTGCATGCATTAAACAAACCAAACAAGTCTTTTGTCACACAGCTAGAAATTCACAGACTCATTTTAGTTCTGCATGTTTTGTAGTATTTGCTCACAGTAATAGACTAAACTGTTTCCACAGAAAAGGACCCGCAAAATCTGGTTCAAGTAATTGTGGTGAGGGCTGTTGTCACTCAGATTAAACATTTACCAAAGTCAAAACCTTGCCTGAATGAGAAGTCCAAAAGTCTTTACTTTGTATCTTTTGCTGATGGTTTCATCAAGTATTTCTCCCTTACAGAGAGAATTCTGCTCTGATACTTAAATTCATTTACCTAAATGGATGTGCCAAGTACCACTTGAGATGTTGTAGTGTTTTTAAGATAATCACACAAGACTGGCAAAAATTACAAAGCCATGGGAATTCTGCACTCTTTGGAAGGAGCAGCTGAAATGCCAGCGAGGATATCTTAAGGCATCTCAAATCATTAGGCATCTGTGGTTAGACATCAATTATCTGACAATAACTGAGATTTGCTTTTTCAGGTCATTTTTTAACCATTAAGTTGGTAAACAACAGTCAAATGGCCCTTTCAACAACTGAGATTTGCTTTTTCAGGTAATTTTTTAACCATTAAGTTGGTAAACAGTCAAATGGCCCTTTCAACAGCTGATAGATCACTCACTGATTTTTGCTTTTCTATCACTCTACTTATGCTAGCAGTTTTTGCCTTGTTGAAAGCTGCTTTTGCATTTCACTTTTTCTGTATTTGCATTCAGATGCATTTTAGCACAGAAACTCTTCAGTATCCAAATATCCATAGTAATTTATTTGCAAGGTGCAATCCACTTTCACAATAGGCCTGTGGTGATTTGCTTATTAATTATTAGCCACAAACAAACTCATATTCCTTGCAACTAGCCCATGAATTAAGAGTTTACAGGTCTTCTCATATGTTATGGTACAAACAGAATTGCTCTTATGTCTCTGGATGAAATAGTTTATGGAATTATCTCTCACAGCTGCTTGCTCCCAGCCTTGCAGCTGAGACGTCATAACTGATCATGCTAATTTCCAGTCCATTTTTGTGCAAAGTGAAATAGATTAGTTTAATCTAAAGCTGAAGCTGTTTTAGCAGATTTACTTCTTTGAATTGAAATGGAGGAGGTTCTTCCAGCAAAACAGCTGTGACTCAAATCATTATTGTTGCATGGAAAGGAGTAAAACTAAGAAAAGAGGAGACATTTGAGTAAACAGTACACTTCAAACTGAGATTTAGAAAAAAAGTAATGAAAGTTTTGATTTTAAAAAAAAACAAATGTGGAATTTTATAGTTTGCCACACACTGTATTTTTTAAAACACATTTTCTGTTTCATTAAATAAATTGTTCATTTTATTAAGCCAAAATCAGCTATGATTTGTCCTCTGAAGTGCTTCTAGCCACAGCATTTCCTATACAACACTGACATTTACAAAGTCACAGAATAATTACACTGATTTTTTTTTCAGAGCTCTAAAAATTGACAGTAGGTAGCCTGAACAACTAGTCATCAATTGCCTTGAAAAGATGTAGCAGAACAAATAAATGTTCTGGGAAGAAGTTTATCACGATTGTTCCACATTTCTCTTATTTTTCCTTTCCCTCTTGGCTGGTTGAATCATGTTTCCTATGCTGACACTATATAGTCTTTTGCTGAAGTTCTCTAAGTTCAAGGGAACTGATTTCCCTTTTGTTTCTTCCTGGCCTGTTTCACAGGTTCAGTGACTTCCTTTTGGAAACTGAAATTCAAATATTTTCTGTGGAGGAGGCATTAACTGTGGTATATATTCTTCATCATCTTAAAGACTTGAATATATTTGTATTCACAAACATGAACATGCATAGTATGGCAGCAGAGATAGCACAATTGAGCCCTGGGCATATCTGGATCTATGTAACAACTATGTAACCACGAATTATGTATTGTGAAGTACTATGGACTTCAGTGCAAGCATCTCTCACGTACCACAGATACTCCTCTGTCTGTTTTTCACACAACATAACAAAGACAAAATAAATCAGTCCTTACCAGCTCCCAGATTAAAAAAATCAAGCACCTGATACTGAAGGTAAAAAGGGCAGTGGATATGTCAAATGCAGAAAATGCTTGTTTTGTGCTTGCAGCTACAGCTGGGTGCTTCATGGCAACAGTTAATTAGTTTGGGAGGGCAGCTAGGTTGCTCTCTGAGGAACATCGACAGTTATAAGAATGCGCTACATCCAGTTGCTCAAAGCCTAGAAGGCTATGCCCTGCTCTCAGATATATGGGGTTTGCCATCTGGACTAAGACAATGCAACATACCTGGGCATCAAACCATCAGCCAGTAGGAAACACCACCTGCTTCACAATTTATGGCACATCCTCTCACCAGGTGAATCAGCAACTGCAAACACAGCCAATTCTTTCATATACTTTTGCTTTCTCAGAATACTGAAATATGATCAAGGTGAGTAATGTAAACAGGAACTCCCAGAACTCTGGGAGGGACACTGCACCCGATGAACTAGTTTTTTGAGAAGCCGCTCTGACTGATCATGGAGAAAGCTAAGGTAACATCATCTTTGTGGATGGAAAGCTATGGAGTTTAGTCTACATATTAGTGATCTAATAGTTTTTCTGAGAAGCTGAAAATTTTACAAGAGCACTGGGTCCAAAAAGAGTATGATCTGCATAAATAAGTCGTGTCTATATGCTGAGGATCTTGACCATTTTTTTCTCTGAAATTTTATTTCTAAATTTCTTTTTTATATGAACAAAAGAAATTTTTTTTGTGTTCACTAGAACTACCCAGAAAGGGAATAATAGCAATAAAAGTGAGTGCTTAAGGTTATCTAAACACTGATTTAATAGTAATCTAGAGCAGCTAGGTGAAAAGGGGTTATCGGAGATCCCTTACCTTTCCCCTTTGCTTTTTTAAATTTTCTAAAGCTTTGGAATATAAAATAAAGATGTTAGACTGAGACCAAGCCTAAAAAATGTGTTTGGGGCTTTGTTTTGTTTCATTTTTTAATGGAGCTACTTTGAGCATTACTGGAGTTTGGCTCCTGATGATCCTTGGCAGATAGATTACAAAGACAACACTAATATATTAAAGTATAAG
Organism: Pithys albifrons albifrons; assembly: GCF_047495875.1. Taxonomy (NCBI): domain Eukaryota; kingdom Metazoa; phylum Chordata; class Aves; order Passeriformes; family Thamnophilidae; genus Pithys; species Pithys albifrons. The sequence goes on along the minus strand of NC_092458.1, from coordinate 36,493,290 downwards.
GGATACGAATATCTTCTTTTGAAGTTTACTTCAGTGACCTCAGAAATGGGCAAGTAAAAGGCTTTCCTGAACACAGCTATTTTTCTCCTCTAATCTAGTTTTTTGACATCTAGGTTGCATCCCTTCTGTGCTAGGCTAAGAATAAAGAAAAACTGTCTCTAAAATCAAGCATCCACTTTTGATACACCTTTGAATAAAAGCATCCTAGCCATTGTATTCTGTTTCTCAGCCTTGTAAAAGATTCTGTGATGGAGCTTTGATCTTGAATTTTAACTTTCCCAATTTGTCTGCCTTCTTTCGTTCTAAAATCAAATGTAGTTATCAGACAAGTCCAAGGCTTCTTTTCATCTTGGATATAGAAAAGAGCTCAATCTGCATCTAAAAGCATGCTCCAGCCTTACAGTTTGTTCCCATTATAGAGACAGATACTGAATTATGCAACAAGTTCCCAGCGAGCAATTACATTTTAATCACTGTAAAGATTTTTTTTCTGCAAAGACACTTCTATATATGATTTATTTCAAAATATAAGAATTGTGCCCATATAGCTTAAATGGGAAAGTGTTCAACTTCCCCAGACAAATTTCCTGGCAGACAAATTTTTTTCAGGAGACCAGTAACTATTTAAACCACCTTTTTAAAATTTATTTTCCTTTTATTATTTTTTACAGTAAAACTTTAACACAACATGACCTATAGTATATGTCTTAGTCTGCAATGACCATAGCTCGCTTTCTTGGATTAGAAACGCCATGCATTATTTTTACTTTCTATAAATGGATTGTGGTGTTTACAGTAGCTTCTGTGCAGCTAAATTGAATAACCATATAGTACTTCAAAGAATGGCTGAAAATAGAAGGATATTATAGAGGAATGTTCCAGTGTATTTAATGTCAAAATGATGGTTTTACTCCAGGGAAATAAATGTGATGTTGTTCAGAATTAGTGATTTACTTAACACCATGCGAAAGACATAAATTTTGTCAGTTAAGACTTAAATTCAAAAGCACATAAATGATGTTTATAAACTACATACATCTATTTAGGTTGTGACTTCTGATAAATGTCAAGCTGTGCTACCACAGTGCTACCAGAGCACTTGGAATATTTGACATAGAAAAACATAAGAGATGAGTGCGTTAAGAAAAAGATGGAAACCCTTCTTTTGATGGTCTTTCCACCAAGAATTCGAGCATATTTTATAACTGGCATTTGTGTTTCAATCATATCAGAAATTCCCACATTCAGTTGCTTGCACAGTCATTGAAGCTCAAAAGCTATTTTTCATTTTGATTGAAAAAATATTTTAGACCATGGTAAGAAACATGCCAAATGCAGCAGTCCTTTGCAAAGAACATGCTTTTCTATAAGCAAGCTTGGCTGTGATTGCTTAATCTATCTATGGCATTTTCACCAGCACGAAGGAACAAGCTGTGATATGGCAAATGCTAGTCCCTAAGAGATTTAGAGAAAAAAGCTCCACAATTACAGCTTAACTTAGGAAACCAATGTCTGATGAGTATTGTTCATGAAATTTAGAATTCTGCCAGGGTGCTGAAACATGTACCACCCTGAGGCTCTATGGAGATTTCCATTAAGTACTTCTTAACTACCACAGGTTGCATACTGGTTGTCTGAATCCACATGTGTAGCTATTTAAACAAATAAATAAATAGATGCTTAGCATGGCTTCAAGATATGCATTGCATAGCTGTGCAGTTTTCATCATAAGAGGAGGATTCAGGACTTACATTTTACAACCTGCAGCCAATTTTATTGAAGTCTATAAAATGGAAATAGATGAAGAAATTTTATAACCTGGACTGCAGGATGCCTTCTCATCATCTCAAAAAGCTGAATATTTGTAGTGGGTTTGCCCAGGAGAAAAAAGAAAAAAAGTAAAATAAAAGCTTTGATTGTTGTGATGCCTAGCTGTAAACAAAATGCACGCTAGGACATTGGGGAAATCACTGAATCACTTACCACAGCTTGTTCCAATTCTTTTGTATCCTGGAAGAGATAGTTAAAAAGTGCAACATAATAGATATTACTGTACCATTTCTTTCTAAAATAGTCAATCTCAGTATACAATTTTCAAAAATAGTAACTTAATATTCAGTAATAACCTGAATGTAATTATTTACAGATTTACAGTGACTTCCGGATAAGATACTTTTAGCAGTACATGTTCACCTTGGTCCTTTTGAACCAATATGGTCGTCTAGCTCTTAGGTGAAGTCTTCATATTTTTTTGATCTTTAAAATTCTTCCATATCTCAAAGAAATACCCAGGAGTAAACAGGATGCTTCCAGTAATCTCTATTATCGACACATAAATTTTAGTGTGTCAATAAAATTAAACTTTTTTCTTCAAACCTTAGCTGCTGACACAGTAACCTGAGAATCTTATATTTTATCTACTTATTTTTCAAATGCACTTAGAGTTCTCATGATTATAAAAAAAGGCCTTATGTATAAGCAAACATAACATAACAGCTCAGAAATTAGATGGCAGCCTGCACAGAAACCTCTATTTATTTATGTCACTTCTTGACTATTTAAAGACAATGTTATGACTTTTTGTGCCACATTCTCTATTTGTGAATGCTTCAGGTTGTCAATATGAAGCTGCAATAAAGCTGTGATGAAAGATTTTCCTGATGAGACCCATAACATTTGTTGTGCCAAAAAAAAATAAGCAAGCAAACAAACACACATTAGGAACTAGAAGTGTAAATGAAGCAGGGGAATTGAAGCTTACACACTGAGATGTTTAGAAGGGTTTGTTACAAACAGAATTGTTCAAATACTAAATTTTTTCCCCTGTTTGCTAAAGCTATTCTCACACTTATTTATCCACTCAATTTTTAGTCACAAAGTCTATCTTGTCTTGGTTTTTTTTTCTTTCTTCTTCTACAGTCAAGTTCTCCATCTCCTTTTTAGAGCCTTCATTTTTGACTCATATATAGCTCACACTACCATGGAAATTTTCCTTCCCAGTCTCTTAGTCCTTGAAAGAAAACCTATTTATTCATTTAATGCAAATTTATCGGCATACTTAGTGTACTTATTCTGTGTTAGCTTAAGACTTTGAAGACAGAGTGGTATGTAAAGGCTTAGTGCATCATTTAATAGGTCAGTCTCCATCTAAATAATGCACCTGTTGTATTTATAGAGTAATTAAAAGGTGCTTGGGTTCCTGAAATAACAGAATCATGTTTTATTTCCCAACATCCTACTTAGGGTTTGTTATATTATTGTATGTGGACTATTTTATTTCACTGAAATGGGAAGAAACCTCAAGACTGATGCCAACATTAAGCTGACATTAGCATAAAACTCTGAACAAGATTGTATTGCTAATGGTATAGGTAAATCAGCTTCTCGTTATGCTATCATAATGTGAGATTTTTAAAATGTAAAGGGTAAAATAGTATCTGCATTATGATAAATGGACATTTTGCTGTTCAATATATTGGGGTAGGATTTCATCCCAAAGGTTTTGTTGTGGGAAGTTAACTGATTTAATTATGAAATACATTTCATTACAAGTGTGCATCAGATTAGTAAATATGAGAGCTGCAATCAGAAGGACAGCCTTACCAGGTACAACAATGCTGTTAATTTATTATATGAAGAGCATAAGCATGCTACCTCAGAAGCTACAAATTTTGATCACCTTCATTAGTTTTGTATTGATTTCCATAGATGTTCTCCTATAGACTAAGGAAAGGAATACTTAAATGGGTTTCCTTCTAAAACTAAAAGTTGAATATTATTTTCACCTTAGATTATTTATTCTTCTTGTCCTGTCAGATTGTGAAACCACAGTCACCTACCAGAAAACTTGCCCTTGCCATGGATTGCTTTTGTCTCAAGTTCTTCTGTATTTATGACACTCCTGGCTAGTAAGACCTTCAAAATTTTATTCAGAGGCACACAATGAAGACAACTAGGAAATTTGTCTCTTCCCTTACTTTCATTGTAATCTCATAAATACATCTAAGACATATTTTTATAGCACCTGTACTTTGATAGGAACTTTTCTAAATATGTAATTTTACCAAGCATTTTATCATTTTAATAGATACCACCCCTTCACTTGCAAAGATTAGATAGAATGAAGCTATTATGTCACTAGGAACAGCAGCTTTGGTTAACACTTTACACTCACGAGAATAACTGTATGGCTTTAATTTAAGACACAATCCCTTCCTCCCCAAAATTGTTAAAACTCCAAGGTCTATATATCATAGGAAGATGTAAAACTGGTGTGGGAATAACTTGCAATAAGAGATGGAGTAACCATTAAAATTAATTTATGTAGAAAATTCCACTGAGGTTTTCCCTTTTTATGTTAAAATCAAGTGTCTTACACTTTGGTCATCATCTTACAATGGAATAGAACGCAGCATAAATTTCTCACCCACTGTCAAGAACTTGAATGAAGTTCTTTGCGCAAGACAAAAAATGTAAAAACAAATTCAAAAACTGTATAGAAAAGATTGTGAAAATAAACAAGAAAAGATTTTTTGTTTTGTTTTTTTCTAAATGAAAATAAAATTAAATAAAATTAAATAAAATTTTAATTTTCCAAAGTAACTTCCCAACTATTGCATGCCCTGAAAATAATAGAAACCTGACAATTAATTGATTCACTGACCTTAAAATTCAAGAGCACAGATTCCTCACAAATAAAAAGTTTTAAAAAATTACACTTTCAAAACATTTTGTCAGAGGACTTCTGCTTGGCCACCATTTTGGCACTCTGATGACACAAAATTGTTTTCCAACACTGTGGATGTTGGTTGAAGGATTTCAAGATGGCTAAATCCTGGTACATTTTCTTTTTTCAATATTACTATATTTGTGAGCAATTTGAATTTCAGAGCACCTCTAACTTCCAAAGTTTGTTTCTGGACTTTCATTATGAGATTAACAAGACATTTATAGATTGCTAATGATGCAACTATGCATCACAAATAATACTGAGGTATTATTACAGTGGCATTTATTTTCTGATACTCTTGTAATTTTATTTCACTTAATCAGAAAATAATCTGTGCCAGGTGACAGAGAACTGGTTGTATTTTCTAGTGGAGTAAGGACAATGAATATCATGCTTTCCCATTCCTGTTCAAAATCTCTTTTACATAGTAATGGCACAGGAAAATGCACAACAGTACCTGGCACAGCACCTGGTGCTGTCCTCCTGTCATGTGTCTTAATCATCAGGTGATAGAACCAGGCTCCTTATTTACGGTTACCCAACACTTCTGGACTGAAATGATGCCTGTCTGGAATAAGAAAAGGCAAGCATTTGGGCTCTGTGCATGCAGTTTAACATGCTCTCAGTGACCATGAATACAAATTCTCTCAAGTTGAAAAAAGGTGGGTCAGAACACAATTTTTTGTTTCTAGAGTGCTCACCTGGACCGAATTGCCTGGGGATACTTCTAACATCTGATTTTTAATGGTGACATTTGAAAAATAAGTAGTCTGAATTGCTTTCTGCAGCTCTGAATTCATTTAGACAAAGTAAATTTTTCCAAGCTGGTTGAACTTAAACCGAGTATCATTCATGTTCCACACACAACAACAGAGTGTATATTCTTTACTGAGAGGCAAGAATCATTTTCCCAGGAGCAGGATAAATGCAACTGTTTGACTTTTGAGCTGGGCAGTGGTTCTTCAGCTCAAATGGCAGAGAGAGAATCTTATGTCCATCCTAGCCAAAAGAAATGTGCCTGAAGTCTGACTGTATTACACTTGAGCAGAATATGATACTCTTAATGTCACCTCTAGAGTTTCGGGATTATACTCTTCCCTTTGTAGGACAATATATGAAATTCACAGCTTCACTTAAACTCTTAAAAATATGGGATTTGGGAAAAGGATAAATGGGATTCATGTCAAATGGTGTGAATAATTTCACTCAGAAATTATGAGAGTTGAACTTTAAAATGGGGGAAAAAGTACTGAAGGAGGTCATAATTATGTACAATGTGAAAAACTAGGTATGTGAAACTGACATAAGGCAAAATCACACACAGAATTATTGTCACATAAAAATTGTCAGAAAAAGGCAGAAAGTGATGTGCTATAACCTCACACAGAAGTCTGTTTTCTGCCCAGAACTATTTTATTTAACATCCTTTTGGAGTGAAACACAGAAGAGAGTAATTTAATTCAAAGAGGAAAAAATGGAGAGGAAATTTCAAATATTCTTGAAGTAAATGCTTTTAATGACAGAACTTTAGAAACGTATCATCTTGGTAAGGTGAAGTTGCTAATGTGGTTGAATCTAGATTCAATTACAATTTTATAACATTCACTTTTCTCTTAAATGAAAATCGAAACCAAGAAAACTTCATTACAGAGTAAGTTAGAAAGCAAGGAATGATTATACATGATTTAATTTTTTTTTCTTCCTTCACTCATATTCAATAAACATTTGCTGTAATTGGGATCAAGATTTCATTTTTTAATAACACTTTATAGTGAAGTATGATGTAGACATATTACAAGAGCAAAATCAGTCTCTGAGAAAATGCATGTAACACCCACCATTTCTAAAGAAAACATTCGTTTTACATGGTTGTTGTATTTAAAATAAAACATGAAGGCAAATATAAAATTATCATAGAAGCTGACTAAAAGATTGATCATAATTTGTTTTCACCTTTCTCATACTAAAAAGCTGCAGCAAATTTTGAGGTACTATAAGTATACTGACAGCCGTAAAACTAATCTCACTGAGTTGTACTGTAAGTAGCAAAATATTCATATTTTAATAGAAAATCTTGCTTAACTTACAGAAATTTCGTATAAGCTTTTTCAAAACAGAAATAATTCAAGCTTGTACACTGAGTACTATTATAGAGAAGAATATCTTTATGGCTAATAACATAAGACCCTTTACAAACTTGCATGAAAAACCTTTGTATTACAGTTTCAGTGAATACAAACTCTTAACTATGGCATTGTAAACAATCTTTTAATGCACTGTAACACTAAACAGCTAATCAATAAGATCCCATTAAATACACCCAAGCAACAGCAATGGCAACAAAATTCCAACAAAAACAAGACCAGTCTAATCGGGGAAATCTGCATGTTTTAAACAGCCAGTTGAAGGTTTTGTCCATCAATGTCCATTTCAATTCTGAGGGCACCACTGACAAGCAGCTCTGTGCTCCACTAAGAGACACTGGTCTGTGAACTGATTTGGAGGTTACCTGTCATTTTAAAAACACGATCAATACAATCCCAAAATGGTCCTCAGATTCATTTAATAAGTGAGAAAAGAATAGGTCAGTGATGCCCCAGTGAGTTGGCTGTTATTTTCTGAAAGGCTTTGTTTTTTTATCAGTGTACATCAAGTTATTTTTGTGCTTTTATAAGTAATGGAAGTTGCATATTTTCACACTGGAAAATTACCTGGAGGCATATTAACACATTCTTTAATAAAATATGGGTGAGATTTCCCATATTTTTACATTCATGAACTTGCTTTTACTTCTAAAGTTAAAACCAGCCCTTTCACTGTTTGCTAAATGGTTTGTCAGTCTTGCACCAGAGAAAATAACATGAAGCGAATATTAAGAGGAAAGAACTTAAATGATATTTATGATTTTATGTTTGAAACCACTAAACTCTATAGGTAATAAATGGCGTTTAAAATAAAGGAGACAATGTCTTGCTTGACCAATTGTCAAAAACATTATTTTCTGTTAAATGTATCTGATAAAAATAATACTTTCTATTCGCCTGAAAAAGTTAATTTAAGCCCTTAGTAAGAAAACATTATTATTGCTGCTTTGTGACAGAAGGAAATAGAAGTTGGAACAACAGTGATGAAAAGTGTTTTTCCATCCATGACACCATTAAATTGATTGCTCCATGTATTTTTGTCTACAGGTGAAGATTTTCTTGAAAACACAGAAACTATTTTGTGGAGTACTGTTAGAAAGTAGCAGCAGGAGTTTACCTAGCCTCACTGGGGGCCATATCTCAGCAGGGACAGCAACTTTGACCTTCACAGGTGGTACCAGGTGAGCACAACTGAGAGCCCTAACTTCCCACTAGCTCTGGGGGCTCAGCAGGATCCAGGTATATGGGAGTAAGTAATAAGGTGAGAAACCAAATGGAGAGGGAGCCCAGACTATGGAGCTACAAAATGCAGCAAGCTCTGAAGTACTGAGCTTGCATAGCTGGACACAGTGTGGTCATCTTCCTTCTTCCTCACTTTGCCCCTTTCAAAGATAAATGAACAAACTTCCTGTGCATGTCATCTTGGCAGATGCCAAAACACCTCACTACAGCTAGCTGTTAGCAACAGCTTACCTTCCACCTGGAATGCAGATGTCTTCTCTTAAATCCAATGAGATTTCTGCTCAGCAACTTTTTTGCAAAGTCCAGTCCTGTACACATCCATCATCCCTCATCACTTGTGGCACTTGGTCCCAGACAATCTACCAGCCCTGAAATCCTGCTTTCTAGATGCTTTGCTATGAATCAAAGGTGGGGATTTACTGTAGCAGATTGTCAGACTTTTCCCTTGTTCTGCAGAAGTAGCAGTTGTGGGTTGTACAAGAAAAATGGCACACTCAGTGTGTTTGCCACCACTGCTGACTTCCCTGGCTTCTGTCCCTCAGACCACAGTCCCTTCAGTCACAGAGCTGGATCAACTAATATGACCTCAGCAGTGGGTTCATCCCGAGGTTTTCCAAGGGCTTGTGCTCATCCTGTCCTGTGATACTGAGGGATTGGTGGAGACATGCAGTGAGCCCAGGGCACAACCACCTCAGTTGGTGAAAATGTCCCTGCATGCACAAGAGATTGGTGAACCAATTACTAAGGGCTACTGGCTTTTTGATTCAGGACTACCTGTACACTTTTTTCTAAGCTCCTTCAAGATGTCTGGGTCTGTATTAGAGGGATGTAGGATTTCAGGACTGGTACTTTTGTTCTGATTTCCTTAGCTTTTTCAGATGCATCTTCTTGTTTGTCTTTTCTGGATTGCAGCAGCATGTGCTAGCTGGCTCAGGGATTGCTTCATATGTGTGCACACTGGGAAGGACAGCTTGGCACCCTTGTTAATCACCAGATCCTCTTCATATCCTATAGATTTTACTTTTCCTTTGATGTTCATGCAAGCCAGAATGTCTCTGCTATGTAACATTAATGAGCATTTGTCTGAAATATAATCAGAGATTAAGTGTTAAATAGAGCTGGTAATGAAGCAGCACCTCTTCTTCATTGTTCTATGGAGTGATCTTGAATCTACACACATCCTTTGGTCATCTGTGAAGTTTCATAGCCTTTCCAGGCTTCCAGGTATCCTTCAATAATTTTTAATAGCTGAAGAAATGGCTGTTCTTACATTTCCTATATAATCATCTACAAAGACAGTGATAGCCATGGGATATTTCTCCTGACCTATGTGTAACTCTTCTCTCTTGCAGCTTACTCTCCTTTTAATGGTTTCCATTTCAGTTGCAATTCAAATAAAATGAAAAAAAGTTCAAAAGGAAAAAAAAAGTTCAAAAGGAAAAAAAAAACCTTCACATTTTTCTGAAAATTATTTTAATTTAAGGACTTTACTAAGTAACCTATCCATACATTAGTGCAAGGAATTCTATTGGGAAAGCAGACTATGGTTGACTTGCAAGAAGAAACTGGTGCTCATATCCCAAACCCCAGGCTTAAGTACTTGTATAGGACATAAACATGGGGTAACTTTGCCTTGCTACACCAACTCATCCAGGACCACAGGCCTCTTGACTCATGGTCAAGAACTAATATAGTATTGAACAAAAAGAACAACTCAAATCAAGGCTTCAGCAAACATGAGACTCCATATGGCAGGCCACATAGCTGGTTTACTGGTCTCATGTAATACTTCGTCACGTCAGAAGCAGATGCTTGTGTTGAAATTGGTTTTTTTCGTGAGCAGCATTACAATGTGTAAGTTTTCTTACTTTTGTTTTTTGTGTGTGTAATTAAAATTTCACATAAATTAAATTAATATTGTAGGAAAAATTGAAAATCAAACTAGTGGAGTTTTTTTAAAGTTTCTTCTAAATTTACTGACACTAGTAGTAACTTGGCTTTCACAAGGAGGAAAAAAAATAGAATACATAGAATGACAGTCAAGTGAGATTTCTTTCATTCTCACAGCATTGGCAAGAATAAATTGCTTTATGCTTGTAGATCCTCACAGGTTGTGTAGTTCTTATTTTTATTTTTCCTTTGTTTAGTGGATAGACAAAGCTGAAAGCCATACTGTTTTCTGGATAGATGGATTTCTTTCAGGTTCAGCTGGAATCATTCTTATCTTGGAAAGCCTTTATCAATTTCAAGACCCATTCATATTGCCAATGTAGAAATCTTTCTTTGCTTGACTAAAACAGACATATTCTGTTTGTTATTAAGAAATGTGATTTATATTCAGATTTTTGACTTGCTACATTTCTGTGTTGTTAAAGGATAAGTATTTTAACCATAGGTGTAGCTATTTGTTCTTTCTGTATAAAATAAAAATCTATAGATACACTTTCACCACAGAAGCCTTCTTGTGTCAGTGTATTTTCCAGATAAAAAGGCAGGACAAAAAAAGAGTAAATGTTCCATAAAGAGAGGCAATTGCATCAGGAGCAACATAGCAAGACCTCAACTCTCAGATATATCTGTTTAAATGTACTTTAGCCTGGCAGAATTCTAAAGATGTAGTAAAGCTGTGCAACAGCCAAAATAGCTGTTAAGTCAGGCACAAGTGAGAGGGAGGAAAGGAAATGAAAAAAACCCTGAACGACAATTGTGGATTTCTCTGCAATGGTAGTTCTCATGAATGTTACCCACAATATTGGCATTCAAAAATATTCTGAAAGACTAACTTGTGTAATGCTCTTGCATCCATTTCTACCTCATTTTTCTTTGTCCTTTTCCCAGTATCCAAAGTGTACTGGCAAACTATAGAGTTAATAGTGCTTTCCAGATAGCTGATGAGCCTTCCTCAGAGCACTTGTAAATCTATTCATGAATTCCTTATTCATGATTCATGGAAATAAACTCTTGCTCAAAATCTGAACACTTTATTCATAAATAAAATTATATGAGATGGAGAGAAAATAATTTGGTTTGGTTTATTAAAACTCCAGGTGGCATAGTGTATTCATCTACAAATACATTTCAGAAGTTTGTCACACAGTGCAATGTGTACTGCACACATGTGAGAGAGATTGTCATTCTGTAAACAGCATGTGTTAATTCAGCATGGATTTTCTGGTGTGAAACATGGGGTTCTTATTATTGTTATGGAAACCTGAAGCCTCTTCATCCAGCCATAGTCCCAGCTGGATTCATCCTTGCTTTGCCTGCACCTAGATCACACCAGAATCATATCTGAGTTAAGTGTCATTCTGTCTCACATCCCATATAACTTTTTATCAGGCATCCAAGCTGCTCTCAGGAAGCAGCAACTAGAGCTTTCGCTGCTCCCAGCCATTCCTGGGAGTTATCCAGTCTCATGGACGAAAACTATGCCAGGGCATCTACCAATAGTTAACAGAAGATCTATCAATTTTTTATATTTTACCAATAATTAAAGATTTACCAGTAAATAATGCATGCATTTGCCCCCACTGAGAAGGTGGGTCTGAAATGAGTAGGAGCTCCCTCAATCTCTGACAAGACTGCCAGGTCATCCTGTGCACCCTCCAGGCAGTTCCCCCTTCATCTTCACCGCAAAGGTGATGCAGCCAGTTAGGGGCTGGTAGGGCAGGTGCCACCTGAGCGAGCCTAAGGCACCCTTTTGCCCTTAAGACCTAAAAGGGATGCTCAGTTGGTGAAATTACACCAGTGTCTGTTGCTTTCTGCTGACTAAATAGCATATAATAGTGTCTAGGTTTGACTTGGTTTCTTTGCCAAGAGCCAAGCTGCACTCCTCTCTCAGGAAACTGAAAATTTGAAAGAAATTTAATTAAATCAGAACATATATATTTATCAGAATGTATAAATTTTCCAACATTTACAACTACATATACAACAGGGGGCTCTTGAGGGGAAAAGGGAAAAGGGAGTGGGATATAGGGACAAAGGAGGGACAAAACAGAAATGGAACAGACAAGCACAAACAAATCTCCTAAAAACTGGCAAAACACAATCTCAACAAAACTTCCTCAAGAGAAAACCAGCTCTCACCTGATCTCCAAAGTGGCAGATCACAGCCATCACTGCAACAGGGACTCAGGCTCTGATGAGACCAACTCCTTCCAGACCTCGCTGGAAGAAGAAGAGAGGCAACTTCCTGTCTCTCTCTTAGTTATATTCCCTTGTTATGTAGGAAAAAACCAAGTGTGGAATACCTGGGAAATGGGCCTTTCCTTAGTTACCACTGGTTACCGAGGAAGGCCTGGATCAAAACTATGACAAATAGGGAGGATCTAAATAACTTCCTTGACACAATAATATTTTCTAGTAACAGTGTTATTGTAGCTGATATAATATAAAAATAAATGCAAGAAAGGCTGTAGGGGGAATATCTATTATTATGTCAGATGCTACACTTGAAAAAAATAGCCAGAACAGAGGCTTCTCTGCCCTCAATCAGTGGGTTTTAGTTATTTCACAGAATTCTAGTGAATTTGAACATGCAAACAATGTCACCTGTTCATTATACTTTTTCCAGATTATCACACAAATGGGAAATGCAATTGAAAAACTAATGCAAAGAGAAAAATGTCCAAAACTATTCCTTGTCAAAAAAGTTATATTCTTTAAGTTATATTCTTTGGTTTGAAAATCCTAATGAAACATCCTCCTTCCCAAAGTAAACAAAGCAGAGAGTACCTGTCTTCAAATAAGTTAAATAAGAGTAATGCCAGTTTTAAATGTCTCTTTTGTTGTTTGTTTTGAAAAAGGTCAAAGGGTCTGGCAACCAAAAGTAATATTGAAAATAGAAAAAGATTTGCAGTTCCCAAGTAAAATATCATTTTCAGGGCCTTTTAGAAGGGTTTTTTCCACACTTTTTTAATAGTGTCCTCACTTAAACTCTGTTGTTGATCCATTTAGTCTTTTTTAACTGTGTTATGCTTTGCATCTTCTCATGTGATATTCAGCAGTATGTGAACATTTCCCAACTTCCCAAAGCAATTTCCTCTTTAAACATATTTCATGAACATTAATGTTATTTTACAAAACTAATTTAATGTTTTGTCTTTGATTTTCAAGGCAATGGGCTTTTTGTTTGTTTGAAGGTTTTGCAGTTTTTTATTTCACTGTTTTTAAGCTTTAATGAAGTAACACCCTTGCTTCATTTTTTAATTGGAGAATTAATGGATTGGCTAAAGGATCAGAGGTACTAATTTTATACATATTCTAAAAGGCTTACTCCTTTGTAGTGCTGGCTTACTAATTATCCTGGGGTTGTTCTCCAGTTTTTTTGGAACATCATTTGAGGGGTACCAAGAGACAAACATTCTCAGCACAAGTAAAATGAATTACCAGATCATTGATAGTTCTTCCATTTGGACTTCTTCTATTACAAGTTGAGTATTTCTAGTGATCTGCTTAAGTAACTTCCACCTTGTTCAAAAGAAAGTGAAGGTGCTGCACATTTTGCTGAACTGATCATTTTTTCATGAGTCTCTGCCACTCTCCCTGAACAGCATTAATGACATTCTGGTTGATGATTTGAACTTATGTTTGACAACTGTTTTCTACTAACAAGGTATTTCCAGGCTACTTGTAAATTGCCAAACATATCTATTTAAAAAAGAAAGGAAGTGTTAAGTTCCTAAGTCTAACAGCCTAAGATGATTCGTATACTCCTTGAATACAAATACAGTGCTTTGGATAAGAGAGTATGGGCTTCAGAACACATTGTCAGTCAGACAGTGAAACAAAGCAGATGTTGAATGGCACTTTGCATTTAGTGTGGCAGTTTGTGGTAGCAGTCTTGCTTTTAGCAAAATAAAATATAAATTTGTAAATGAAAGGAAATGAGCCAAAGAGTATTCATGTGTATATATATACATCTATTCCTAGATTTCTGTAGATTACATGAAATAAGTCCTTCTGTACATATGAACCAGGGAGCTCATTTTCCTGTTCTATTTGTTCAGCCTTGTTATTTTGAAAACCAATGGAATTACACATTATTAAATGTATTTCAAACACAAGTGTCTGAGTGTATTCACACATGACCAAAATATTGTGATATGATGAGATTGCTTCAGGAAATATATATTCAGGTAAATTCTTCCAGATAGTTTCATCAAAATCCCTGCTAATGTGACTTTCATATCTTGCATTAATATACCTGAAAATGTTATACTTTAGTTTCAGCGTCTGCTAAAAGACACTCGTGCTACAAAAAATAAAACATAAATCCATGATATATGCTTATTTTTCCCCCATTATGTAGCAATATAAAAATCCCATGATTTTATTTGCAATTTTTAAATTTTTGATGCTAAGGCAAATAGGAATACAAATTCTACTAATAATGCAAGTAAAGTAGGAGCAGGTAATGTGATGACATCTGGAAAGAAACGTCCTAACAACCAAACAAGTACAGTCATTCTTCATGAATATATAGCTGAGGTCTGGGGACATAAAGGTCTTTCCTCATTATATGAAGTAAATTAGAAGAAAATCCAAATCAAGCAGTAGCTAGTTCATTCATAACACTTCACTATAGGGATTTTACTTAGGTTTGCAATCATATTAGGTTCTCAGATATGCTTTGATGAAAGAAAATCCTCTGTTGCTTAAAACACTTTTACAGCATCCTAATTTGCTCTGGTGAGGTCCTTGCTACCTCCCTTTAACTATAAATGAAGCCATGGGTGACCTCGTTGCTGTCTTAAGGGTCTATGTTACTTGCCACAAATAGGTGAAATTAATCAGACCAAACAGTCAAGTACATGGAACAGGTAATGTGGTTTGAGATTTCTGAGAATATGACATATGTAAAGCACTTATACAGCACTTTTGGGAATGTCAAAAGCAGACAGGCAAGCAGTTCAGTCCATGGGGTCATAAAAGGTTTTGGCAAGTGTTAGAGAGTAGACAGAGGCCAGAAAAGTAAGATGAAAGCATCACAAGCATGAATTCATTCAGTGAACTCTGGAGTGCCAGAGTAAGTATTAAAATGGTGGAATTTTCAATAAAAAGGAAGGAAGAAAAGCAAATATCAAAATGCTTCAGAACATGGCTGAGAACCCAAAGAAATCTTTAGTATGATTATTTCATTTCATTTTGAAGTGGGCAGAAGTTATAAATTTGGACAGTACACACAGCTTACATTGAAAGAAGTCCACAAGCAATACAGAAGCACAACCTGTAACAAAGCTCTCCTTCATAACTGCAGTCAGGAAGGAGATGAAGGGAACCTTCAGAAGAGATGCCAGCAGTGACTGGCAAGTGATTGCCTGCTCTAACCTTTCAGTCCTGTCCTCAGTGGTCACAAAATGTAAACAGCAAAGATAGATCTTCAAGTCCCACATTAATAATACCTAGGATTGAGCTTCCTACACAAGTGGTATATTTATAGAAATATCAGTGTTTTTTCAGTACAATTTGAATACTACATTGTGTAAATCAATTAGTCTAAAAGTATAACTTATACCTACTTTAACCTCACATATTTGTTTTGAATAGCAGCTCTGGGATATAATGCGTAATTAAGAATACTATAGGTGGATTCACTTTGAGATTATGAAGGTTCAACTCCCTTTGTTGACTTTGGGCATGATTTCTTGGTTCACTTTCCTAGTATTGATCGGGTTGGTATTTGTTTGTGCTTTCAGAAAGTTTGTTATTTGCATTAAAGCAGGCAATATTTTCCCCTTCCCTGCATTGCCCACACTCCTCCATCTCCACCCCAGCAAAGGACTGATTAAGAAAACACTCTTTATATGGAACATAGGTCTGAATCTTCTGCCTTTAGAGGATCATCCTCAGGAAAACAAGTATAATATGTAAAAGTGTTCTATCATCAAATAAATGAATCACCACTAAAACTGTTAAACACTTTTTTAAGAAGTTCTGAGTCAACTCTTTCCTGCTGCCAACCTCTATTTCAAAAATTAATATAGGAAAAACCAATATTTTGAAAGTGTTGATTTTCCCCTGGTTACATTCATCGCGCTGAATCTAAGACATATGCACTGTCAAAAGCAGGACGCTCGCACCAAAGGTGACCTTTTCTCTTTTGCCAGAAGCTTTGAACATCAGATGATTTATCCCTGTGCACTGCCTAAAATTCTGGTAGCCTTTTCCCATTGGCATGGTCCTTTGCTTTTACTGCTGCCAAGGGCAGCACACAAGGGTCTTCATGGGTGTCTTGTGGGACTAAGAAGCCATGGATCAAAGTTGAGCCCCTGGGAGTCCCTGGGCTATGGACAGAGGTCTCAGGGGATGCTTGGTGTCCTCAGGGATCCAAAACCTACTTTCCCTGCCATGAACTTTTCACCATAGCTTCCCAACCTGGCCAAACACCTCTCAAAATCTGTGTGACTCCTTTCAGCCATCCTTCACCATTTCCCACTCACTTGAACTCTACACCTGGTCTCTTGCCACAGATTTGTACTTTGTTTCCAAGAAGAGGAGAAAAAGCTTATTTGGCCTTCATGCTGGGGAAAGTAAAACTCAGTTTTTTCTTGTGGTGCTGAAAGAAGCTTTTTACTGACTTTAAAATTGAAAGTAATTGACCTGAATCTTGCATAATCACTTCAAGGTTTAGTTTAAAATAAAGTTTTCAGCAGACTAGACACAAGAGTAAAGGATGAAAGGTTAAAAAAATAAAAAGTTCATCTTGATTGAACAAAACATCTATAATGTATAAACAACTTGGCTAGACAGGTTAAAGCCCTGGCTTGACTGCTTCAGGTTCCATTTGACTGTTAAATGATAAATAAAACCTCCAAATTTTCCAAAGGATCATTTGTTATTTAAAAGTATTTAAGCAACCTTTCCTGGAACATTGTACTAGAGCTCTTCACATTCTGAATGATTTCCTGGAGCAAGAATACTGTGTCAATGAAAGAAAATCTCAGTTTCCAAAATATATCTATGATCTCATTTTTGCAATGCTCTAAATTAATGATCCTAGATCAAATTAATAATTTTATACAATTTGACAAAACAGTTCTTTCAAAGGGTCTGTTGGTGTGGAAAAGATATCCTGAGACACAAATCCAACAAAATCAATAGATAAAGGAAAATAATTTCAAAGGGACAAACGCTCCCTCTTAGGAGTCAGTCTAAAATCTGTCTTTGGAAGGTTTTATTCCTTATTTTTTGTGACAAAGTATTGATTCCTTAGACAGTGCTAACAGAGTTCTCTGTCATCTCAAAATTGTTCTATGATTTTGAGACACATGTTAAAAAAAGCTAGAAATTCTAGTAGAGTAGGAGAACTAGCAATAAAACAATAGTGGACAAGGTCTTAGTAAATATAGCCTGATTCAGCTAAATTTAGTTAACAGCAGCTGTGAACTTTTCTGGAGTACTCTTTGCTTACACTTGTGTAAATTGGAAGCAGGAATCAAACCTCAACTATGCAGCAACCTGAGTGTGAGCAACACTTCAGACTACCCATCTGAGATCTTTCTGCTGCATCTGTCTACAAGGAGAGTATTCTGCTTTTTAAATGGAAAACCAAATCTGTCACTCTGTTATGCGCACCTTTCCATGAGTAAGGAAGCTTTTCCGTGGTATTAAGGCGATATATCCTGACATCTGATCACCAATAATCCAGTATCTTTGGACTTTAAAGATATACTTTGCTAAGTAGCCTTCTTTAGTGTTGAGATATATAGACAGCTAACAAGTTTTTTTTCTCCTATAAATATCATTAGATAAGCTTTTTTCCCCTGTTCAATTATAACACCTACTAGCTTTTTTGGTCTTTCCTCATTAACCATCATCTGCAAAATTTTCACTTTATTCTTTTTTGATCCTTGTCCAGAATTGTTTCAAAACAGTTACTTGGGTGACTGTAGTATAAGTCCAGAGGACGGAAACTTCTAGAGGCATAATGCTTATTTCTTATTGCATTCTTGGAGCAAGTCTATAACCTCATGTTTATAGAACCATAGAATCACCATGGAATAAAAAGGCTCTGTCCTTTTGCCCTTTAACTCAAGAGCAAATGGCTTTCTTGTGCCTTTCTTTCTGCCAAAGAATCACCTCCCTTGACCCAAGGCAGTGCTCTTCCTGATGCACCCTGTGATACCATTGGTGTTCTTGGCCACAAGGACACACTGCTGGATCCTGGACAGATTTTCTCCAGGAAGACCCCTAGGTCTTCCATCGTAGAGATGTTTTCCAGCTGGTTGGCCCCCAGCCTATACTGGTGCATGGAGTTATTCCTCCCCAGTTGCAGGACCTTGCTCTTTGTTGAATTTCAGATGATTGAAAGGAATGTTTAAAAATCACCTAATCCAACCCTCACTTGCCATGGAGAGGGTTATCTTTCCACCCTGGTCTTGAATGATTCCAGGGATGGGTCACTCACTACTTCTCTGGGCAACCTCTTCCCTGCCTCTCACTACCCTCCTCTTAAAAAAATATCACAGTTATGTGCAATTTAAATCTACCTTCTTTCTATTTAAAGCAATATCTTCTTGTCCTATCACTACATGCTCTTATAAAAGGTCCCTTTCCAGCTTTCTTGCTGCCCCCTTTTAGGTGCTAGAAGGCAGCTCTAAGGTCTCTATGGAGCCTTCTATTCTCCAGGCTGAATAGCCCCAACTCCCTCAGCCTGTCTTCATAGTAGATTCCAACATTCTAATAACTTTTTATGTCCCTCCTCTGAACCTATTCAAACAAGTCCATGTCTTTCTTGTAGGGGGGACCCCAGGACTGGTTGCAGTAAGCATTTAAGTCCAAAACAAACATTACTTTTGCAACAAAATTAGCTATTTTGGTAAGAATATTGAGGTATGGGATGGACTGTTTAATGCACTGTCTTGGGATATTTTCAGGACACAATTCTATTGCACCATTTGGCTTTGAAAATTCAAGCCTGATTTTAAAAACTGTTGCCAAAAACATTGTGTGGTGCTATATAGTGCCAGAGTGTTTTTCTACTATAGAACTTTCTTTCCCTTACCTGTAGGGCAGGAATACAGTAGACAGCTTGCAGAGCTGCATCTTTCCTGTGAAGTGAATGGCGCTCCAATGGATGGAATGCACAGAAGCACCTGACCACTGAGTGAACGGATCTGGGTTCAGATCTTGACACAGATTTCAGTGATTTTCCAGTTTCTGAAGTGTCAGAAATAAAGCAAGGACTTGGAGATGAGAAGAATCCACTAGGGAAAATTCAGTGGTGGGCTTTTTTATGTCCTCATCCTCACCTTTTCAGAAATTGTGAGTGATTCTGACTGGTTATTTCAAAGCTATACTATCAAATGCTTACAACTGTTGCAATTGATCAGCAAAGTCCTAACAAAGATGAGATGACAGCATTCTCTGTTTTCTTGTTAATAGGAAAACTGAACAGTAAGAAGCAGATCTATATCTCTGGATCATTTTTCTTCTTCCTCTTCTTTTTAATTTTACATTGACAACAGATTTTTCATAGAAATACAGAAATTTTCCATTTGTTTATTGAGTATATCTTTGTCCCTACCAGTGAGAAAATTTAAAAACCCCCACATCATTAACTGATTTCCTGTAGTTTTCAGCACCCCATGATATGTGAATGCTGAGCTGCAAAATGCATCCCACAAGCCGCAGAAAGATGCATTATTTCAGGTACCTTTGCCCTTGTTACCCACCACATTCACATTCATGTTTCTTGCACTGTGAGACTGGGCCCACTGGGGCAGGTATTGACCTCTTCCTTGCAAAGTAAGCCATTCATTGGAAATTAAGTAAAAGGACCATCCTTTCCTTTCTTGTGGGATCAGTTTTACTTAGAAGGAAAAAAAACACAGAAGTAACTATGCTCTTTAACCAAAAAATCCCCTTTATTATAATCAAAACAGACTGAAAACAAGACGAAACATTAAATACGTCTCCTCACTCATTTCTTTTAACAAATGTCCCAAAAGAAGGTATTCACTTGGGTATTTTTGCCAGCAGATCTACCAGCATTATTCTAAAAAAATGCTTATGTTTAAGGTGCAACTTTTAACATTTTTCATTGCTGCAGAGGCAAGCCTAGCCCCCATTAAAAGCCTCGGAAATCCTGTGTTATCAGACAAGGTGGGTTATCACCAGTTTCAAACTGCTACATTTTCGTTCTCTTTTATAGTTGCAGTTTTCCTCAGGAAGCCTTTTTGAAAGCATTAAATTCTCATTTGGATATGCCTAGGCAGGAAGGTAAGGAGTTTTACCTCACCTCCCAGTATCCTTTCCCAGTCTGTTCAGTATTAGGTAGTCCATCGAAATAGGGAAGGACACAGCAGGGGACTTGAGCAGAGCTGAAGCTCAGGGAAAATGTACCAGTAGCACTGCTGAAGATCAATGCCTGCAACTGGCAGTGTAGCGATGGGCTACGTGTATATGCTCTTCATTCTCTACCAAAGAGACATGTAACAGGCAAGGGAATGAAGGGAATAATCACCATGGAATAAAAAGGCTCTGTCCTTTTGCCCTTTAATTTAACTCAAGAGCAAATGGCTTTCTTGTGCCTTTCTTTCTGCCAAAGGATCACCTCCCTTGACCCAAGGCAGTGCTCTTCCTGATGCACCCTGTGATACCATTGGTGTTCTTGGCCACAAGGACACACTGCTGGATCCTGGACAGATTTTCTCCAGGAAGACCCCTAGGTCTTCCATCGTAGAGGTGTTTTCCAGCTGGTTGGCCCCCAGCCTATACTGGTGCATGGAGTTATTCTTTCCCAGTTGCAGGACCTTGCTCTTTGTTGAATTCCAGATGGTTAAAGTGAACTAAAATTGTGTCAGCATCCTGTACTGCTAAATTGCTTTTAATTCAGAGACAAGCAGTACTTTCTATTAATCTTTACCATAGCTAATAATGGTGAAATTTTAAATTCAATTAGATACCTCCAGAAAGCGTGAATTTTCAGAAATACTGAAGTCTACCATTCTGTAATTGGTAATAATAAAGATATGAACAGAAACTAGAACTCTCCAATTAAACATCTATTACATTTGGAATGCAATTTATGAATATAAGGAGTGTTGCACTATTTTAAAAGGATTTTGAAAATTATCACATGACAGTATTATAAACAATCAAGGGAAATATTGTACAGATTAAAAAACCTGTAATGTTATCCAAAATTAGAGAAAAAATATTTTAGGGCTCCTTGTCAGAGTGAAGAAATTTTTGTGTGGTATCACAAAAGTCTATCCAAAGGTGTGCCATGTTTTTCACTCATGAGAGTAGAAGAAAGAGTATCTTTGTTAAATTTTCAGATGTTATGAATCAGGTGTACAGATATTTTGGAAGATAGTATAAAGTAAAGTATAAGTCAGCAGGAGGAAAGGAGGACTGTAGGGTTGTAGGGAAATCCGGTGATACAAATTCAAAACAGGAAATAACCTGATCTGCAGAAAAAGTTCTGAGGGTTATTATGGACTGCAAAATGAACATTTGCCAACATTAACTGTAATATTGTGAAAAACCCAGCTTCTCTGTTGGGACAGGTTGTACAATTCTGTTATTGCAGGGTTTGGAAAACAGTTGTTATCAGTTGATTCTGACTATGACCTAAACCCTCACCCAGTTGCCCACTCATTCTCCCCACACGGGGATAGGAACAAGAGCCAGAAGGGTAAAATTGCGAATAACTGGTGAGTCTACAGTTTAATAAGGAAATGAAAAAGAAAAAGAAAAAAAGAAAAAAGAAATAGACACATCACAAACCAGCAAGTGATGCAAGGGCAATCGCTCACCACTTCCTATCAGCAAACGATGCCCACTTGGTCTCTAAGCAATAGCTACTTCAGAAATAGTCCCTACCCTACACCCACCCAGTTTTATTGATGAACACAATCCCACACAGTGTGGGTATCCCTTTGGGCAGCTGGGGCCAGCTGACCCAGCTGTGTCCTCTACTAGCCTCTTGTCAGCGTTAGCCTACTTACTTGTGAGGAAAGAGCAAGAAACAGGGAAAGCATTGACCTATGCAGACACTGTCCAGCAATATCTAAAACACTGGTGTGTGTGATCAACACTGTTTTAGTCATGAATCCAAATCACAGTAACATATGCGCTGCTATGAAGTAAGTTAACTTCATCTCAGCCAGATCCAGTACACCACTTTACACAAATACATTCAAGAAATATTTTACATTTAGCTGTTCTTTCTTCTGGATACAAAGATGGATGAGACCATCCCTCTGGCTATGTTTGCACTGTAAATTGAAACAACAGCAAGGCATAAAATCACAGGTACAACTTGGCTCACACCCACAGAACTAAATTCTCTTACACCCAAAAGAGATGGTGACTGACTGTGCCCAAATTTATGGGATATATTCCTGTGATAAGTTATCTCAGGAGTTACGCCCAGGAATCATCTGGGACTGTAATATCTGGCAAAGACCAAAACCATTAACAGGAACCATGTTAGGAATTAAATAATATGAATATTCAGGAACTAGGCCTTTTCCTTAATTGTATCGGCACATCTTCATAGTTCCTATCAAGCTGTTTTTCTATAAATATAAGGCATTGAAGTAAATATTTGCTTATTTTGCCCTCTGTTGATAAAAATAAATTGGGTTGATTAATTGTTCTTTTGTCAGAAGGAAAGTCTTTAACTTAATGCTATCATAAATTGTCACGTGGTGACACATGGAGCAAAACAATATTCCAGAAAAAAATGTTCATTCTGAAAACAAAGCAAGAGGAGGAAAAACCCCCAACAAACAGCTATTGCTTTTCACTGATAAAGAAGACAAAGTATAAGTAATTTTATATGTCCCCCAAAAAAGTTTGCACAGGAGCAAATAGTACACCCCTGAATTTCTTCTAATGGCATGTCTGTAACCGCGTGGGTTCTGCAGATAGTATTGACATGTCTGGGAATTGTAAGAAAGAAGTCCCTTTTATCCATCTGATATGAGAGAATAATTACACAGTGTTTGTTTAAGTGTGATCTTTTTTAGATGTTGTAATTTTTTGCAAGTTTTGGGGAGAAATTCAATTTCAATCTGCTCTAAATATTTTATCCATTATGCACATATATTTTCAGAGAGTTCTATCTGGAGATTCAGACTGTTAAGGTTTCTAAAATGTTTTAACTCCATGTACTGAATAGGACATCAATACAGTACACACACAAAAAATAGTACATTCACAAATAACATTCTTCCTCCTTTAATATGTAAATCTATTTTTAAATTGGGTATATATATACTATTTGAATATTTCTGTTGCATATCAAAGAACAATGGGTTTATCACACTTTATATTAATTTGGCACATGTATATGTACCAGCAGTTTTCACTGAATACTTTCACCTCCAAAATCTCTTTTCTTTGATTAATATTCAGATCTCTATGTAAACAAACATATGAATGAATAAATAATGCAATTTCATCTGTAACTTGTTATTTGTTGCCTATTTATATTTTGCAGTTAAAAAAATTAATGAAAGCAGTTTTGCATGTGCTCTGCTAAACTTTGTTGTAAATTATGGCTCTCTATTTCCTTTGGAATTCATCTCCAGCTCACATTAGGTCTGTTCATCTATTGACTTAATAGGTGGTCTGTTGTCAGGAAGAAGCACACAAAGGAATTAAATCACTAGATATCATTCTTTACATGCAACTCATTTATTTTAAAGGGCAAAAGACTGCTTATTTCCCACCTGTCAGCTACACCAATAACACAACTGAATGTTTGGAGCAATGTTCCTTAACTCTGAATTTCCTCTTATTTTACTTTGGACCTGATATTTTTAGAGGAAATACCATTTAGCTATGTTCCTCCTTTTTTGAAATCTTCTTTTCCATAAAGCAGCATTCACAAAGAAAGAAATGTTAAGCCTCGCTGAAAATGTTTGATTCCATTAAAGCAAAAGCGACACATTCCCTGTGGATCTAAAATGCACTTCATTAGTCCAACCACATAATTTCTCAAAGAAAATCATTATTCCAGTTGTGTAAATGAAAGTCAACTTGCAAGTCACTTAGATTTTATATCTCAAAATTTCACAGTTTTATCTGCTTGAAATTTTTATTTTGCATGGACTCGGAGACCTGGCTGAATTAAGATGTGCTAGTAGTTTAAATAGCTCTTAGCAAAGTAAAGGAAAAAAAAGGATTGACCTTGTTAACATTTCTCCTTTAGGGTACAGAAAGCCATAGAAATCATTGTATGTAATTGGTAACTTCTAAAAAACAATTTATTAAAACTGAAATGAACATGCAATAAGTTCCTTAGTGTGAATTTGAATACAGTTGTCTTTTAACTCCCAGTCACAAATTCCTAAATTTTTGGAGTTAAAAATCTGTGACTTGTGAGAGTGTTATTAGTAGCAAGCTGAGAAATTGCTTCCATTATGTCAGGTTTTTAAGGCTTTAATTCATTATTTAGTCTTCAAATCTTGTCTGAAATGTCAAGTTTTCTTTGCTACTATCAAATATGCCAATTGGCACTGCAAAAATATAAGTATTCATGGACAATGACATTGTATTTCATAGATTAACTATCAGATTTGTGTAACACACATTAGTGCATAGAACCCAGTGTAGATTTTGGTGTTGTAACACAGTAACATGAATTTATTTTATTTCCATTCCAGTGAACATCAGTGGGGTAGGCAATTTATGAGAAAAGAATAAAAATATGTTGTTCCTCCAAAGGGTTTGGTTTTTTTATTCTTCTAAAGATAAAGCTTTAACTCTTCTTGGTACAAATTTTTTTGAGGATCCATGCATTATTTATAGGAAATATTTTGTCCTTGTACTCCATCATGATGCAGCTGTTATTAGAAACTGTCTATGTTTGCAGGGAGAGAAGATTACAATAGCAGAATCCATAGGATCTATGCCTGAACTAGCTGCTTCACAGAAAACATGGTGGAGTTTTGTATTAACACCTAGACTGACCTAACCACCTGCAGTTCATGGAAGAGTCAGACACAGATGATAGTTAAAACATAAATGTGAAAATAAGCACAAGACAAATATAAGACAGAAAGGATAATAAACCTGTGATATGTTCTGATACCCTGGTAGCTTAGAGCTTTGCTTGAGGACTGATTTAAACAATCTTCTGAGGGGAAAAAAAAAAAAAAACACTTGTTTACATCTGTGTTAGTAAATAAAACTGAATAGGTCCGATTAGAAGATAAATATCAAGGATTTTTAAAGTCAGATAAGCAAACTCTTCCTCCTTTTCAGCCTTAGAAGAAAAGGGTATTAATCATCCTTCCAGTTGAGAACAGTCTGCATTGTATTCTCTTCTTCAAATGACTCCTGGTTGTGTCTGGAAATGTGGACCAAAATCATGCCAGGGAGTGTGCCAGCCATTACCAAGGAGAGAGAGCCATGTGTTAGCAATCAAACCTGTGCTCTGGATCTCTGTAAATTTATTCTGTAAATGGAGCTTGAGGGATCATGTGAAGAAAGTGTGGGAAAGTAGGGAAGATTGAGAGATCATATAAAGAAAGTGAGGTAAAGACTTAAGTTTTCAGTATAGAGGTAAATACTGACATAGAATGGGGAAAATAATCTGTTTCAGATACCTAGACTTAGTAGTGCCTTGATATTTTGCATGTGTTTGTTCCTTCATATAAAGTAGATCACACAATTCAAGGTACTACATGAAGCTAGTGAGTTCTTTATTTTAACAAGCCTCCAATGCTTTCACAAGGAAGACTGTTTTACACAGGAGACATTAAGAAAATTTTCTACTGATCTCACCTGGATTTCATTGGATTGCTTGACAATCCTTTTTTCTTTTGTTCTTTTTTTTTTTTTTTTTGGCTATGTTGACTTGATCTTAACTCCTAACAATACGTAACACACTATGCTCCCAGAGAACAGTATAAGGACACCTATGTTGTTATACTAAGACAGTTAAGGGCCCCTCAATCTCATCTGTTTGACTTATCATCTATCTCCAATGACAAACAATAGCTGCTTAAGTAAGAATTTACAAAAAAAAAAAAATTATCATTGTTCTTTTCCTGGAATATTTTCCCAGTTCTTGTCAGTCTGCAACTCAGGGGTTTCTTGAGCCAGAAGTAGTTGCTTTTGGTATTTAGCAAAACATTAATAGAGTTTCATTTGGATGTCTCCATGCTACTACTCAGCTGTGAGCTAGATGTCTAAGCTTTAATTATAGGTAATGGACTGAAATATGGTTAATGAACTGTCTAGCCAAGACAGTCAATAGAACCTCAAGAGAGATTCAGCTCATGCTAAAGTAAACATCCAATGCATAAGCATGAATACCCAGTGTCACTTGAAGTACTCAAGTTTATCTCTGGTTGAGAAAGCAAAGGTCTTTTTCAATCGTAACACTCACTTGCTAGTTTCTGGGGTGTCCGAAACAGAACTACATGTCAAACCAAATAAGCTGAGGCTTTTGTATTTAATAGTTACAGCTGGACTTCTTCTGCAGGTTTGCTTCTTGAACTTCATCAAGTCCACAGCATCCTGGCTCATTTATGTTTTGTGCTAGGACATTTCATTTTTGTGTGTGATTTTTGTTTGTTTGGTTGGTTGGTTCTTAGTTTCTGTTCTTCTCTGTTTTTTGTCTTAAAATCATGACTTTCATTCCATTATCTGCATCCTTTTCAGCAGGAAGATTTAACCATTGCTTTCTATTCAATTAATCATGATTTTGTAGACTGCCTTATTGTCTAATGATCTCTCCAGCTAGTAGGACTGCACAAGAATAACCACATCTAGAACATCCCAGACATTTATTTTGTAAACTTCAAAGCACACCTTGTAATTTCAATTACAACTTTCAAAACAACTTGCTTAAAAACTCTGCTCATTCCATCTTGGTCAATTTCCCTCAGCTTGATTTTTGAGGCTTTATTGTCTTGCCAAATTCTAACTGTCTTGGGATCTTTCCCTTTTTGAGACAGTCTTCTACATTGTCTCATCCACTGTCTACTGCCTGTTTGTTTTCAATGAATTAACTTTCCTTTTAAGTACACATTTAAGTGCTTTTCTGAAATGTTGCCCAAACTGCTAGTGTTCTCAAGCAACATGTTTTCTTTTTCTAATTCTGTTCTATTTTATTTTTGCAATAAAATCATCATTACATTCACAAATATTCAAGATAGAAAGACATTTAAACTGAAAATCAATTAAAACTTAGTTTTAACTAAAATATGGTCTAGTTATTGGGCATAGATGCAACTTTTGGAGCCCATGCATCTTTTGTGGAAATTCCAACAAAGCAAAACATCTTTTTTCCTGCCTCTTTATGCAAGCATGTATTTTGAAAACAAGAGATTGACTCTCATGGAAAAAAATATATTCTGGACAGCAAAACTTAATGAAATTAACCCAGACAAATCATTAGTCATGCTCGGGAAGACATGTATTCAGGTAGTTAGCAAATGCAAAGCAACAGCTGAATTTTAAAACCATAGAACCTGTGATGAGGAGGAAAGAGATATTAAAAATTCAGAAAAAATCATACCTGAGAAGTTTTATACAGATCTAGTAAGAATTTATGCCATCCTTTGGATTGCTATACCTCAAAGTCCAAACAATATTTTTAGAACAGACTATTTCAGTTGGAAAGAACCTACATTGAACATCAGCACCTCTTTCTCCACTTCTCCTCAGGAAGCTGTAGAGAGAAATGCGGTCAGCCCTCAACCTCCTTCTGTCCAAAACAGACAAGCCCAAACTCCTCAGCTGCTCCTCATAGGACATTCTTTCCAGCCCTTTCACCAGCTTTGTTTTACCCTCCTCTGGAACTTTCAAGGATGTTCAAGTTCTTCTTTAGTAGTGGGGCCCAAATCTGGACACAGCGCTTCAGGCTTCACCAATGCTGAATACAGAGGAATAACTGGTATGCTGTGTTTGATGCACCCCAGAATGTGGTTTGCCATCTTGGTTACCAAAGAACATGTTTTCTATTTTATGTCAGCCTGACTAAATATGTGCAATGAGCCCAGAGCCATTGCATTCATGCTCTTATAGATAGATTAAAAAAATAAAAGCATATTTAGAATAAAATATTTTTCAAATGAAAAATACTTGTTATGGGTTTAGCCAGGTGGGCCTAAATTTAGGTTTTAAAGTTCAGCTAGGCCTGAGAATTGTCAGCTGACTTGAGCTGGGCTGAGCTAGCTAACAGCTGACTTCTTCTAGCCAATAATATTGTATTCCATACCATATTGCATCATCTCAAAAGGGGTAAGAGCTGGTGTGTGGGTGTGGCTTGGGCAGTTGCTTCACAGCTGTGGTGCCAGCAAGACACTCTGCTGTCCCAGGAGGGATGGGGAGGCCCAAGCCCAGAGCGCCGGCTTAACTTCATGTTATCTGAGGGAAGTAAAATATTTGTTCCTAGCTTTTCTCTCTGCTTAAGTCTGTCTCTGAAGAACCAACTTCTCTAGAATGATTTGTAGTTAAAATGGTAGAATTTGTGTTTACTGGGAAGTGGGAAGTTATTTCTTGTTATACATGACTTGTGTAAGTGTGTGTTACATTGTAGTTTCCTCTTAATTTTCTCTTTTCTGTATAAATACATGTAGTTAGTTTCAGCATAGACCTGGCTTTGGAAGTTTTTTTTTCCCTCTCTCCCTCTTCTTTTTTCCCTTGGCTTGTTGGGGGGAGGAGGAACCCTTTTCACTCTGTCCTGGACAGTTGGCACTTTGCCAGCTCAACCCAGGACAGATAATGTATGAAATTTTGAATCTGTGTGTTCCCTAAAGAACAAAAATAATGAAACACACAAAATAAATAACATATATAAATAGGTATATACGTATTTTCAGCTATGCATAGATATGTATACATAACTACATATATGTACATATGTATAAATGCATATATACATACATATTTGTGTGCATCTAATAGATAAGTAGGTAGGAAGGTACAAAAATATCTCATTCCTAAGAAAGACAGAGAGGCTTTGTTTATTACATATGTGTATTTCTTCATTCACTTTCCTCTGTAGCATAAAAATATGGAGAATGCTAAGATCCCTTCACAAGAAGTACTGTTTACCCTGAAAAGGCAGAAAGCTTAACTTTACCTAAGTCTGTAGAGATGGATCTTGGATGGATTTATGTATCAAGACACTACAGAAAAAAAATGTACAGTAAAGTGTAATGAATAGGTCCTCTACTCTCAAATGAGATATTGTCTTGACCAATGTTGAATAATATATTTGTCACCTAACATTCTGTTTGTTGTAGCACTGACATTGACAGAAATGCTTTTGTTTCACAGAAATGTCTAAATTTACCTGGAGAAATGTACTTAAATTTAACTGGAAGTATTTTGCTTTAAATTTCCACATGCAAATCTGATTCTTCCTAATGAGTAAAACTGAGAGGAAATTCAGTTTTTATAGTAAGAAGAGATAAAAAAATGAATAGATCATAACAACTCTACGCAGCTGCAAAATATCCATTCCCGTATATAAAAACCTGTTTTCAAAGTTAATTTTGAATATTTTTGTCTTTGACAACATAGAATTGTGATAGCCATACTTTTAAAGAGTACCCTCAGTAAATGAGCAGAGAAAGTTGATAGCAAGAGCTTGAAATATTTGATGAACAGTAGAGCTTCCTTCATTCAAGGATATAACTGGGGCAGAATGAGAAGTATTTTAGACTTTCAGAAGAAAAATAATTCATTAAAAATACGATTTAACTTAATAACTTTTCTAAAATTCTCACCAAATATTCTAGCCACAGAGCACATAAAAAGCTTAAATTAGCAGTCATTCCAAACTGCTATTTCTCCTAGATCCTTCAATTTCAATTTTTGAATAATAAAACAATAACCAAAATAAAACTCATGCAAACTTAAGGAAAACTTCATTGTAAGTACAGAAGTTTCTTTTCATGAAAACTCTGTGCACTTTTCATTTTCACAAGAGACAAAGTTACTTATTGAGAGTAATGAACCAAACCACACTAAATTTTTGAATACTCCTTACTATTGTTCCATGAAGGTGAACTAGAATATAGAGAAAGAAATTCTGTGTGGCATTATTTTTTTTCCAATTCTCTCTCTGGGACAATCTGTATTTTTTTTTTCATTCCTGTAATATTAGAGATGTGACCAAGTATGAGTCTATCATTCTAAAAGCAATGGAAAAGAAAGTTGCACTTCAGTGGCTGATATTGAAAGAAGACGCCTTCGTGTTTCTCAATCTTGTGCTGAGGATCTAGCCTTGAGAATGTCATCACATCTATCTACTGTTCCTCTGTAGCTTGTAGCTTTGTTTTCTATTTTTTTAATCTCTGAATTAAAATATGTTTTAGGTTCCAGTACTTAGATTTCATATCTACTAGTTTAAAAAGATTATCAGTTTTTACTGGAATTTTTTTCAGATTATGAACCTGCTTAGGAACAGCGAGACAATGAAAATTAGTCCTTGTCATTTTCATTATGGTTTTTAAGATGTTTTGGCCATGGCAATCTATTACTTTGTGGGGTTTACTTTCAACAGTATTGCTCATGTTGACTGTTTTATGATTCTGTTCCTGAGAGAAATACAGTGATAATGAAGTTTAGTCCGAATGGGCTGATAGTTCAGCCTGTGAATTGTTTACAGGATAGGCTGACCAGTTTGGAAGATGAAAAATTATTACTTCTCCTTCTGGAAAAATATCACTCAGGGTGACCGGGGAAATGATAGTTCACATATGAGAAGTCACTTTTTCCTATATTAAGACAGGTTTAAGGTTTCACAACAGTACTTTTGAAGAGCAAAGTAAAAACAATAAAACAATTAAAATAATAAAAATAATTCTTTAATTTTCTGAAATATAAACCTTCAACTGTTTTTATTTATTTATTGAAGAAACTAAGCATTCCTCAAACTGTAATCAATATCAGAAACAAGGTAATTTATTTGTAGAAATGGGACATCTCTGATCATTTTAGGTCTGTCATCCTTATTACTTTCTGAGGAAATTGTTTTAAGATTTGCCATATTGCCTTGGTTGTGATATTTTCCATGGTAAATGCTATTGCTAAGAATAGAAACATGATGGAAAGTGGATATTACTGGAGTTTTCATAATGGTTTAAAGAAAGACAAAGATTGAAAAAACCAATAGCTTATAGATTGGGCTGATGGATGCTAAGCTTCAAGTCCCTGTTATATTTGGGGCAGATAATTGAACTTGGCTTTACCTCTTTTGAAATAACCTACCTATTTATATTTATCCTGGTGTTTATGCCTTTGCTACTTTTTATGGAAAAAAAATAACAAAAACCTCAAAGCACAGGATCACAGACTCACAAAATCATTTAGGCAGGAAAAGGTCCTTAAGTTCTTTGAGTCCAGTCAACTTGGCACTGCCAAACCCTAAACCTCCTCCCTAAGCACTCCATCTACACATGCATAAAATACTTCCAGTGGTGATGAATCAACCACTTCGCTAGGCAGTCTGTTCCAATGTTTGACAAAGATTTCAGTGAAGAAATTTTTCTTAATATTCAATCTAAACCCCTTGGTGCAACTGGAAGCCATTTTCTCTTTTCCTAGCACTTGTTACTTGGGAGATGAGACTGGCCCCCACCTTGCTAGAACTCCTTTTGGGTAATTGTTAAGAGTGATAATAACAGGATCACAGAATCATTTAGCTTGGAAAAGGCCTCTAAGTTTATTAAGTCCAACTTTTGACTGACCACCATCATGTCAACTACACCAGAGTGCAAAGTGCCAAGTCTAGTCATTTCCTGAACAAATCCAGGGATGGTGCTTCCACCACATCTCTGTCCCATCCTTTCCAATGCTTAACACTTTCCATGAAGCAGTTCCTCCTGATGCCTAACCTGAACTGCTCCTGGTACAGCTTAAGACTCTGTCCTCTTGTCCTATCACTAGTTGCCTGGAAGCAGAGGCTGACCTGCATCTGGCTACAGCTTCCTTTGAGATAGTTGTAGAGAGTGAGAAGGCCACCCCTGAGCCTCCTTTCCTCCAGGCTAAACAACCCCAGCTCTCTTGGCCACTCCACATAGGAATTACTCTCTAGACCCTTCACCAGCTTCATTGTCTTTCCCTGGACTTGCTTCAGCATCTCAATGCTTTTCTTGTGGTGAGGGGTCCAGAACTGAATGCATGACCCCAAGTTGCATCCTCACCACTGCTGAGTACAGAGGGACAATAACTTTCCTAGTCCCACTGGCCACATTATTTCTGATACAAGTCAGGATACCACTGGCCTCCTTGGCCACCCGGGCACACTGCTGGCTCATGTTCTGCTGGCTGTCTACCAGCACCCCTGGTCCTTTTCCATTGCACCACTTTCCAGACATTTTGCCCCCAGCCTGTAGCACTGTGTGGGGTTGTTTTGGCCAAAGTGTTGGCATTTTTCAACCTCACACAATTGGCCTTGGCCCCAAAACCTTTATTTTTCTTTCAAAGCATAGTAAAGAAAGCAATTATAAACTTGGGGATTTATTTCAAACAAAATAATATTCTAATTGTATAGACTTGCCTGCATAATTTTTTTGTCTACCTTGAGTGTTCAGCCAGATTTTTGAAGATATTTAGATGCCTGAACTCTTTAGTGCCTGTAGGGGAGAGTTACTATCTATTTTATAGACCTATTCTTAGCTTTCTTTTCTTCTAAAGTAACAGACTAAGTTGGATAGCAATGAGCAATTATTTATCACTGAGTTTAGAAAAAGGCTCTTATCCAATTTCTGCAGTTGGCATATAGTATCCAATCCCATGCTTTCTATCACTATTGCAGACATTCAAACAGGGTGCAGGATTTTCAGGCAGATCAGTGTCATTGATTGTCACCTTGCAATGGTAAACAGAAGACTGTTACGAAAAGCACATAACAGAGGAACAGATTTATTTTTAGGGCTACAAAGGCTCCAAATTTCAAATGTGATCTGACATCTAAGTCTTTAGGATTCTCCATACTTGACATGTATATGTGATAAACTAGTCTGATCAGTGCTACTGTAAATATAGTTTTTCTTGATTTCTGAGCATGTTTCATTATTAAAAATAAACTTGAATTAGTTTATTAGCAATGAAAACTCTAGAAGCACCTTTGTGGTAAATTGCACATACAAATGATTACTTATTCAGGATAGAGAATATTACTTGTCTTTGCAATAATGAGAAATTTTAACTGACTTCGGGCAAAGAAAAAGAGCAGCATGTGAATTTGAACTTTAAAAACTCTTAGGTTAGAAAGCAAGGATTTGTTTACACCCGTTCAATAAATATGCACAGGATTCTTAAACAGCACTAAAGCCAACCAGACAGAAGAATTTAAGCCAGATCCAAATGATTATTTACTTACATGACCCTGCTTTGTAATGCTTTACAGCCTGTAGCTCAAAATGGGTTTGGAAAGACCATTGGTCACAGGTCCTTCTGACAATAGAGAATTACAAATGATCTCTTTTCAGTAGCTTAAAACACTCCCTTGCAATGCTTAATTAGAAACAACTTTGATTTTCATATTTTATTTTTAACTGTTTGACTTTTCAGTCAGATAATAATTCTCTAATATTTATGAGTTGCTTTTTTGCGATTTTTTTTTTTGTCTAAATAAAGAAGTTGAAGAAAATGCTCCAGAATAAAAAGAAACCCTATAGCTTTTCCCCTCATTTTTGTACAGGTACTTACAGTGACTATCAATGGGTCTTGAAGTTTCAGGTTCACTGCAAAAACTCTGTTGTTTCAACTAAAGGTTAAAATGAGAATAAAGTAAACAAGTTCTCAACAGCAGCAGTTATACAGTCCCACTGTCTCTTCAATTCCAGAAGATAACTCTGCTTTCTAGTGCTGCTTTTGCTACTTATTGAACTCAGTAGTAATTCATTTTGATTGAGCTATCAAAAATTAACACTTTTAAAATACTTCTCTTCCAGTTTCAACATTGTTCCCACTCTTTCACCTTTTCCTTTCTACCTTAATGTCAAGGTTAATTTGCCCCACCAACTGATCTACTCCTTTTCATCAGATTCCACTCTATCATTGTTTGCTCAGCTACTTTCTTCATTCACAAACCTGATTTTCTTCTCAGTACCACAATCTCCCTTGTCATTTTCTTCTTTTGAGCTGAATGCCCTTTTCCAGACAAAGTTTTCACCCTGTGTTTTCTTCATGTAGTTCTTTCTTTGCCTTCCCTAGTTTCACAGTCTTGGATCTGTGAATTTAACCAGTGAATTCCCATCTCAAGAAGATATTTATTTCCAATTGCATTTGAATCAGATATTGCTTCTGTCACAAATATATGATGTCTGATGCCATCACTGTTATAGAGGGAAGACTGCCCTTGTTTTCACTAATGGTGCTCTAAGAATAGCAGTTTTGTAAAAAAGTCTAGAAGTTTTGTACTTGCACTCACGTTAAGCAGTAAGTAATAACTGACTGCAATGGTGCAGGCAGTTTAGTTGTAACAAGGAGACCCAGACCAGAATGGATTCTTTAGAAATGTTAAGCAACAAAATCAACTTTATAAGTAAGTGTACTCAAAGCTATCTAACTGGGCATAGTTACAGATTTGCAGTGGAGAAAAAAAGACATCGCAAATCACTAGAAGTGCATTTTTTCAGCCAGTGGAACCCCACCATAACAAACTGGACTGATGATCCCATGAGAGAAGATGTAAATGCAAAGGATGCAAATGTTTGGGAAGTAACATATTTTTTTATTGGTTTCTCTTTCACATATATTTAAATTATTATGTCTGAACATTTAAAAGTAAATAAATGAATTAGGCTCCATTCCACAGAGATTTATGAGTATGAATGACCCAATTTTTTTAAGAATGATGCTTGTCACTATTAATAAAAGGTTCAGAAAACCTTAATTACAGAAGATATTGCTAACACCAGTGAATATCTGATAGAAGCAAATATTAAGTTCCATCCAAAACATATATTTCTATTCAGGAATTTCTCAGGATACACACTCTTATTTGATATGTATTCAAGAAAAACACTTTTACTCAGTTTTAATGAATATGTGAAATTTGATATCTCAATAAAAGCATTCTGATAAACTTGAAATGTCATTTATGCTTTAAATCAACATGATTCTAGAGAAAAATAGTGTGCAAGGCAGTGGAAAATGAAACTACTTTTACCCCCTGCAGAGATTAAATTTACAGGAAATATTGAAGAAAATACTATAAACACAGGTTTGACCTGTATGTCAAGTAATTGGAGCAGAAATAAAACAAGACCTTCAGATGCTCACTTTGCTTCTAATAATCCTACTATCCACTGTTCATGATGCACACAATATTTTGACATGGAGTATAGAGGGAGAGAGCAGGAAGTAAATCAGTTACTGTAATATATGTATCACAAAGTACTTAAAAATAAATAAAAAAGAAGAAACATGTTTCTTGTGCAGGTATAAAATTCAAAAGGATAATAAAACTATCAGAGAATGTGTAATGAATTGTAGATTAAAGAGCACAGTCTTGTCATTACAACATATGTTCTGAACTTTCATGAGATAGGATTGTATAACACTAGACACATACTCATGAAAACAAGGAGATTGAAAGGACTTGCAAAAGAAATGTTCTTTTTATGTTCTGAAAGGTACAACCTCTAGAAGGGGATGAATGTAGCATTAATGGGCTGTAGGAGTTGTAGAGATGGACTGATGCATTAGCATCCATTATTCAGTTCTCTGCTGCTGAAAGTCACATTGACTGAAGGTAATTATGATGAAAATACAGGTCTCAACAGTTCTTGGAATTGATTTGGATAGAAACAGTGTCAATTCTGTTTAATGTCAGTTTATTTTGATTAAAAATAAAAGGAAAGGACTAGTTTCAAATATTTCATTTTTTTCCAGAAATTTTGAGTGGGATAAATTTCAATTACAGGCAGAATGACCAGTGCCTGATTATTGTGCCTCATGTCCTCATGTACTTCTGTGATAACTAGACACAATATACAGTTGTCTAGGAAAAAAAAATTAACATGTTATGGATATTGGGATAAAATCTGTGTTTCAGTAACATATATACATCAGAATGTCATTTTTCATTTTGTCATCATCATACACCACTTAGGAAGATGCAACAAAATCCAAGTTTTTAACTCATATCAATGCTTTGTCCAAACTGTAATGGTGTAATATGTGATTTATAGCAATGGATTATAAACTATAGACATAGAAACATAATATACACATACATTGCAATCCAAGAATGAGAAATATATGAGCTAAAAAGAGATGAAAGAGAAGGGCTTTGTTGTACACATTTCCATATAAATACAAGTGAATATCTTCAAATTATGACACAATCTAGAAATGAAGAAAAATAGGAGCCAACCTTAACACTTTCAGACAACCAGTGTATTATTTTTCTCTCATGATTTTGCAAGTGTACATCAGCATCCATCGTCATCCCATTTATAAAAGCCAAGGACATCAGCAGTCAGACATCAACAGAACTGCACATTCTACTCGACAGATCTGGATCTGATAGACTTGAAATAAATTTAGAAACATTTAGTTTCTGATAAATGTTCCTTTGGATATTCATCTGGATGAGGCATCTCTTTTTTTCAAGTTGTCATTTGATAAAATTGATTTGTTCACAGGTAAAGAGCAAGCTCAATTAAAACCTGATTGTGTTAAAGAGCGGAATATCTTTGATACCCTTAAACATTGGTAAGCAGAGATAGACCATGAAGTGTAAAGATGCCAACTGAAACTAATTTTCATTGACACCAGAACTGGAAGACAACAGACTGGGATTCTTCTATATTGACAGGTATATAACATCTTCTAAGGTATACAAACATATCCAGGATAGGAGGCTGATAGCTACAATACAGGTCTCAGAGGAAGTAACTGTTCTTCTAGACTTACAATCAGTAGCTAAACAGGATACCTGACAGTGCCTGAAATAGCCCTTCACATCTGTATACACAGAAATGAATCACATACATATTTCCATTCAGGAGATAAATGCTGTTGCTATTTTTCCAGACAAGTGGTTCCAAGTTTGGGATGCACATAACATCAGAAAGGCATTGGAGACTTGTTCATTCCCCAAGGGAATTCATCCCTTACTCTAGTTTCTTCCATGCTGCATGGCTCTACATGCAAGGAATTTCCTATGGTAGTATGCGAAAGGCCTCCCACTGTAGCTTGCTGGTCTATGCATCAAGACCTCTATTGCAAAAGCACATGAGGAACATGGAAATCCATATTCTCTTTGGTTCTGTTCTGAGCTCCGTTTATAATCCATGTCCCATCAGCTCCATTATCATCCCTTCTAAGTGCAATAGGCTGATTGGAAAAACTAAGGTACTGCTTTTGAAATGAGAATACTCATTCACAAAATGGCAGAGAGTGAGTGTACAAGCAGATGTACTAGGAAAAAGAATAAAAAATCCCCAAAGCAACCAAAAAACACCTAGCAATGAATTGCAGGGAAACTTATTATAGCTGGAGCAGATATAGAAGCATGTATACATCTAAAACATGTATTATGTCCAGGTTCAAATGAATCACTAAGACAGTTGCTTAAAAGCACTAAGTCTAATTTCTTTGTTGGAAATTTCAAGATCTGAAAACTCCCGCAGCTAAAGAGGTCTGGCAGAAAAGTACATCCTACTCTTTGGCATTGGGGTGTGAGAACAGCCACACTGATAGCAAAAGCTGAAAGTAATTTCTGAAGCCTCTATTCATCTAAAGTATTTTCAACAAAGCTAGCTCCATTTGTCAATTATTTCCCATTATCTGAGCAGTAAATTCACTTTATTTAGCCCCACATATGCTCACAAGCATGTATTCACTTGAATGAGGTTTTCCTTTTTATCTAGGTACATTACTTTACTTGTGCATATGCTGACATGTAATTTCTTCTTATTGCTGGCCATTGTGATCTTTCTACATTGCCTCTTCAAGTCTGAGAGACAACAAAAAAATCTCTCATGCACTGAGAAGAAATGCTTCAAGAATCTGTTTTCTCATCTGGATTCTTTGGTGACCAGTAAAATCAACAGTAATCAGGAACATTGGTGGTCAGTATAATTTGGAGATTAGTATAGGTAAATTATTTGAACAGTACCTAAAACATGTTTAGCCCGTACCAAAATTATCCACTAAATTCATAGGTACTGGATTGCATATGCTGTGCTGGAAATGCAGGAATCACATGTGTCATGGAAGAGACCTCTGAACATGGGAGGCTAGGAATTATACACACAGGGATGAGATTCTTTGTAGATGAATATCATAAATCTTCAATTTTTTACTTTTGCTGTGTTACAAGACCTTCTTTTGGAAATTTGTCCACCTTAGACTGCAATGCCTTCATTTTATTCAGAAATTGCTTTAAAAACAAAGGACTGTAGCCAAGGCTCCAAGGCAACTTTACCATTCAAACTACCTTTATTATCGATTGTGAAGGTACCCTCAATGCCCAGGAGCTCTAGGCAAAATTGATCCCCTCATCTGGGATATTTTGAAGGTCTGAATTTGTAAACTTGTTGGCTGTACAGCCGTCTCCCTCATTTATACAATTTTTGTAGTGTGTATGGACTCCTAACCTCATTATAATCCTGGCACAGATGGGAGGCAGCACTGGAGATGTTCATGCTCTTACTGGCTACCCAGCTCCCAGCAGCCTAGTCTGATTGCATCAAGCTCACAGGTAGCTTATGAGTTTACATCTGTAAGTGCTTGAAACAAACAAAACCCACAAACAAAATAACAACCAACTACAATTCCAGCCCCAAACCAACCAAAAAGGTAGCAGTTTTGTAAGTTTAAAATATATTACATTTGTATTCCAGTTGAAGGACATTCTATATCCACTTTCATTTAGTATTGAAACAAATGCAAAAAACCTTTACCCAAATATATTGCTTTTTCAGATAGGTATATAATTTGACTAATGTATTTGTGTACTCCCAGAAGGCACGTTATACATAGATTTACACAATTACCTGGATTAAATATTAGAAATCTCTCTTGCCCCTAGAATTTTCCTCCAGATGCTCTGACATAATTACATTCAGTTGAAAACATCTCTGGTTGTACTGTTGAATAAATTGGTTTATTGCGTACTTTGAAATCATTGAATATTATTCTTGTTTCTTCCTCTATGTGAATACTTCATTTCAGATTACTTCTTGCCAGAAACAAATGGAAATAGATGTGCTGAACACATGGATATGAAGCAGTCTGCCCAGTAATAAGTGGTTCATGACAGTCTTGCATTCTTCCAGCTCTTCTCCCTTTGGGATACTTTAGTGGTTTGGATATCATTAGTAAGAGAGAGACAAAATACTGTCTTGAGCTAGATATTATTAAAGTAGACTTGATAAAATCTAAACATATTTGAAACAATTATTCTCTGAATATTTAAGTGGATTCTGAAAACCTTCAAGTGTTACTGGGTTTACTACACTTTACATTTTTTAAAAGACCCCAAAAGAATTCCAGTCTTGGAGAGAAGTCAGCTTGGTACTGGAATTGAACAGAACATATTCAGGGCAAGAGTTCTTTCTAATATACTATTTTTCAATAGTGCCCATCCATAAATACTTACATAAATGTTGCATTTAATAAAAGTTTTATTAAAATAACCTTTCAGCTTTTCTTTACATCTAACACAAATATCGTAGTCAGGAAATTTTCTTGTTTAGATTTCAGTGCAAAACCAAAAGCAATCAGAGTCTGTAAATAAATAAATAAACAAACAAATGACAGCTGTTAATAATTCTTGCACATCAACTAGTCATTGCTGTGCAAAACAAAAATAAATTTTGTCAGGGAACTATGAAATAGATTTCACACAGGAAAAAATAAAAAAAGAAATATTTCTTGAAAAAATGAGTTTTCTGTTTCATTAAACTGTGTTTTGGTAGCTTCACAACAAGTCTGGTTGTTGAGAAAGCTGAACAGGTCTTCAAGTCTCATGTTTCTTCTAGGTTTATGTCTTGAAACTCATTTTGTAGGTGAAGTGGTAATTTAAAAAAAAGTTTATACAAATAACACTAAAATACTTCTTCTATAAAGTTTTTATCACTAATATTTGTCTTCAAATTTGGTCTGGAAAGGAGAATTCAGTTCAGGTTTCATGAGGTAACATGAGAAATTCTTTATCCCTAATAGATTTAAATGACTTGGATTTAATACAACGAAGAGTGATGTTACATTATATCCTTAACAGTAAGACTGATTATCCTCAGGACAACTGGCCTTCCAGACAAGGATGAGAAGAATAGATCCCCTGTAACCCAGAAGGAAGTAGGTGCCCAGCAAAGTTATGGAACAAGTTATCTTGGGTATGATCACATGGTACATACAGGACAACCAAGTGATCAGCATGGGTTTAGGAGGGGCAGGTCCTGCCTGACCAACTTGACCTCCTTTTATGATCAGATGACCTGCTTGGTGGATGAGGGGAAGGCTGTGGATGTTGTCTACCTGGGCTTCAGCAAAGCCTTTGACATTGTCTCCCATGGCATACTCCCAGAAAAGCTGCTAGCCCATGGCTGCGACAGATGCACTCCCTGCTTGGTTTAAGAGCTGACTGGATGGCAGGGACCAGAGACTGGTGGTGAATGTGCTGTATCCAGTTGGCAGCCAGTCACTGGTGATGTCCCTGAGGGATCAGTGTTGGGCCAAGTTCTGTTTAATATCTTTATTGATGATCCGGATGAGGGAATTGAGTCCACCATTAGACAATTTCCAGATGACACCAAGTTGGGTCAAGACTGCCGGTCTGCTTGAAGGTAGAAAGGGATCAATGGGCCAAGACCAACAGCATGATATTCAACAAGACCAAGGGCTGAATCTTTCACTTCAGTCACAATAACCCCATGTAGAGCTACAGGCTGGGGGTAGAGTGGCTAGAAAGCAGCCCAGCAAAAAAGGACCTGTGGGTGCTGGTCAACAGCCAGCTGAGCATGAGCGAACAGTGTGCCAAGTGGCCAAGAAGGTCAGTGGCATCCTGGTCTGTATCAAAAATAGTGTGGCCAGCAGGACTAGGAAGCTGGTTCTTCCCCTGCACTCAGCACTGGAGAGGTGACA
The DNA here is from genome assembly GCF_047495875.1 of Pithys albifrons albifrons. Classification (NCBI taxonomy): domain Eukaryota; kingdom Metazoa; phylum Chordata; class Aves; order Passeriformes; family Thamnophilidae; genus Pithys; species Pithys albifrons. Next base: position 36,452,142 of record NC_092458.1, on the reverse strand, counting down.
CATAACCACAGAATATGCTGAGTTGGAAGGGACCCACCAGGATCATTGTGTCCACCTCCTGGTCCTGCACAGGGCCATCCCCAAGACTCACAGCATATCCCTGACAGTACCATTCAAACACTTGAACTCTTTCAAGCTTGGTTCTGTGACCACTTCCCTGGGGAGCCTGTTTCAGTAGCCAGCCACTCTCTAGGTGAAGAACTTTTTCCTAATATCCAACCTAAACCTCTCCTGACGCAACTTCAGGGCATTCCCTCATGTCCTCACAGATCACCACAGAGAAGAGACCAGTGCCTGCCCCTCCTTTTCCTCTCATGAGGAAATTGTAGACTGCAATGAGATTTCCACTCAATATCCAGTTCTGAGCCCCTCAGTTCAGGAAGGACATTGAAGTGCTGGAGTAGGTCTGGAGAAAAGCAACAATGGTGGTATGGAGCATATGTCCTATGAGGAGCAGATGAACAAGCTGGAGCTGTTTAGCTTGGAGAAGAGAAGGCTCAAGGGTGACCTTCTCACTCTCTACAGATATTTGAAAGGAGGCTGGAGCATGGTGGGGGGCAGCCTTTACTCCCAGGCAACCAGACTACAGGACATAGTCTTAGTCTGCACCAAGAGAGGTTTAGGTTGGACATAGGAAGAATTTCTTCACAGAAATAATGACTAGATGTTGGAATGGGCTGCCCAGGGAGATGGTGGAATCACTGTCCCTGGAGGTGTTTAAGGAAAGACTGGACCTGGCGCTTACTGGCATGGTCTAGTTGACATAGTAGGGTTAGGTTGTAGGTTGGACTTGACAATCTCAGAGGTCTATTTCAATCTAAATGATTCTGTGATTCTGTAATGATGATATTTCTTAATTACAGTGAGTTCACAATGAAAGCGGTTAAATTTGATGTTACTCTGGTTTACCAAAAATTATTTCTAAACAAAAAAATATTTCAAGAAAAATTAGTATCTCACTATATTTTCTGATAACCTACATGTATTTTTTAATTGAACTATTCCTCTTAGTAGCTGTTTTTGGAGTCTGTTAAAGAACCGTCTCAGAACATTACTTCTGTAACAGTGAAATACAGCAACATGCATACAAAGATGTCTCAACCTGTGACCTATAACAACATTGCAGGCATATTGTTATGTCTATATAATTCAGAATAGATCTTATAATGTTTTGCAGCACAACATTAAAGTGAAGAGTGACTATTTCTATGGATAGAATCAAAATAACGAAATTTTTTGCAGTTAAATATTTCATAACAACAATACTTAGGTGTTGCCTTCTAACTTGTTTTATGGTGAAAATGTTATGTATTTCTCTTTTTTCTTTGTTTACAGAACTTATAGGAAAGTCATATCAATAAATACAGATGCATTTAAATCTGTACTGTGCACAGAAAGGGCACCATAATCAAGGCTTTTAAATGTCAGCATCAGGGTTTCAATAGCTTTGGAAAAGTAGATATTGAAAGTATATATCTTGACATAAAAATATATCTGCTACTGATATATCATTAACTAAATGTGTGCATTAAGAAATAAAATGTAAATTTACTGTATTTCTGCCACATGAAAAATTTACAGTTATTCTCAAGGATGGAATGTCAGTGTAACTCACCTCAGAGAAATCAGATATTTCTCCTAAGAGCAAGCTTGCCTAAAACTTTAGCATTTTCACACTTAATGCTCAGAGGCAGTCAGTATATCACTGACCTTGTAAATCCAGTCTTGCCATCATTGGTATACTCAAATGTGGATGTAATCAATTTTATGGTAGGCTTATTGGCACATATTTTACTTTCTTTGACTTTCCGTGGAAGCAGAGTGACCACTGGGCTGGGACTTCTGGGTTTTTAGTCTCTTGAGTGTCATGCAAAACTGTTAGAGGCAGGATGTCCCTAAATACCTGTACTGTTTCTCTGTGGGGACAGTGCTGTAAAGAGTAGCCATAACTAAACCAAATGATATGAACATGAGCAAACTTGTTCATGCTAATCTTGCACCTTTCAATTTATAGCATCTTTAATATTTACTTTGATTTTACATATATATATATATATATATTTGTATAAAATAAGGAACATGATTGTTTCTTTCTCCTTCAAAATATCTGGAAACATGCCCGGAAACTCTGAAATAATTAATTACATATTTAGCATGATGAATCCTCTTAAGCCAAATGGTCACCTCTAGTTGCACTTTAATTTGAGCCAAATATTTCAGAAAACCTGGGCTAGATTATAAATCACAGTAACGTTGGGACAACAGTATACTGGAAAAGATATTAACATCAACAACAATGACATACCTTCTGTTATACGAGCTGAAAAAGTGGTTTAGGAGATGCAGATTTGGATAGCTGTACTTTTTTTTTTCATAATCAGCCCACAGGGCAACAATGCTGAGCACAGCCTTGCTGTAGTTTTAATACTGTTATTGAACATTTAGATCATGAACTATTTTGACATACTCCTTTAGAAATAGACAGAAAGGTGTAGAACAGTTACACAATAGGCATGGAGGAAGGCTTCTATTTTATCATCTGATTCTCAGGTTCTTGTCACCAATAAAGAATCTGCAGAAATCACATACACTCCCAGAGGTACAATATCTTCCCAGAAAAAGTATTTGCACAGAGGAACAGTTTGAAAAATGTTACCTGAATACAAAGCATGGGGAGGAGACAAGGTACAGAATTTCTAGTACCTAGGCTTGCTTGGGCATGTGTCTATGACAGTGCTGAGTGTAGTTCAGTTAAGTGCCAGCATTCAGCTAGATTAGTCCTGTTTTCAGAAATTTACCTCTTCTGAACTGATAAATTCATTTTTGCACAAAAGTTCTTCTGACATACATAGTGTCTCATGATAAGAAATATTTTAAATTAGTTTTAATTTTGCATAGCTTTGAAAAAAATTATTGTCACTTGCAAATTTTAAAAGTTCAAAAAAATAGCAAACTGAGTAAATGTAAGAAATTTATGGGGAATATTAAATATTTAAAATGACTGAATTACTTTCAATTTTCAAAAAGAAAATTATTATAAAATACTCCAAGAATTAAAAATCACATTCAGAAGTCTGCTAAAGACAAGTTCATCATGTCAGGATATCCTGTTTGTCAGCACTTATATCTGATTCAGTATAATTAGAGAGTTGCTGGTTGGAGAGATAATGTAGAAATCTGGCTAATAAGTATTAATTCCACTTCAAGAGGATTTAAATCTGCACATAGACTATCAAGTCTACAGCCTAAAAGATTCTATTTTGAGCATTTATTCTGATTTTGTGCATAATGCAGGCCACTGAACTTCACTGTACCAAGATATCCATACACAGTTCAGATGTGTCATCTAAAAATATGTTAGGGAATGGACTGTTTTTTAAGTCTGTGTCTCTTCTTTTTCCTGTTTACAACTTCTTTTCATGTCAGACAAAAATCTGAATAAGACTGACTAACTGTCCCTAACATGCTATTTTGGGTATTGCAATTCAAGTGTAAAACAAAAGGCAGTTTTAAATACCATGCAGTCAAAATACAATGCATCTATAATACTTTATTCTTGAATTTTCCATGTCCCAGATTAAAAGGAACAAAATCGGTTTTACTGATGGATTTGAAAGAATACCAACCTTGCAATTCACTAAATATAGAAGTAAAAGAATGAGTTTTTTAATATTTAGAATTAAATCAGTCCTTAAACTCACAATTTTGTAACAATGCCTAATCATACCTCCTTAGGATTTTGACTAATATAAGGTGTAAAAATATATCAGTTATTCACTGCCTATTTATAAATCAGACCACCTGCATGAAGAAAATTTCTTTTATTTATGCTTTCACAGTCCATATGCAGAGAAAGCCACTCAAAATAGTTTACATCTGGCAAGTTGATCACTGTCACAATAAAAGGTTTAAACAGCAAGATATCTCTCTGCTTTCAGTAACACCTAGCAATTTTGTTCACTATGTATATATAACTCAGTACTCAACTTGCCTGGGTATCACTGAGCAATCAACAGAAACTGCTTCTGTCACCAACCCCAGACTTCTCAGGTGCTAAGGGCTACACCTCACTAGCAAAATCATGGACTGTACTAGAGTCGCCCTCAGTGCCCAGATAGATACAGCAGCAACCCCTGGAAGAATTCATCCCCCTTTTCACCCTTCTGTAACTGTTTCCAAAATCAGCATTTTTACTGATAGCTTTCTTGGCCAAGTGAGGAGATGTAATTTTGATTTGGTATCTGGAAAGGTGGAATTTGACACTTTTCTCCCTATTAAATACATTGAGAACCTCTGTTCCTCCCTAATTACCTGACTGGCTAATTTCTGACTGCGGATACTGTTGGAATATGACTGGAGTGTGCAGAACATGTCCTGGAATTCCTCCTGTGTGGAGGAGATGCATGCCATGATGCAACTCATCCATGAGCCTGAATGAAAAAAAAAAGGGGAGGGGGGCACATAGGAGGAAGGCACAGCACACAGCAAAAGATTTCATGATTACCACTTAAATTACATTCCCAGACTTCTAGTTTTTTTGAGTTACTAAAAACCTAGTCTGCATTTTCAGCCATTTAATTCATCTGCTTATTCTGCTGAACTATTTTTGGAGAATTTCCTTTGTTGTTTAACTTATAACAGCTTTTGAATGCATTCATTCATTCATTCTACTCCAATTCTATGGCTTTAGTTTTGTAATTACTTCTGTCTTTTCATGCCAGATTTCTAGGTTGTGTAAATTCAATCTTGCTCTTCTTACACTGGTGGCAGATTTTGATGGTACTAACTCAGTGGTCTACTTTTCTTAATGTCTTTGTTGCTCCCTTACCTTAAGCTGTGGCAAATTTTTCCATAAGCCTTTGAAAATATATGTATCAGTGGTAACATAAAACAAACCTGATTTAGCTGAATCTAACTTTCTAAAATCAAATGCTTTAAAGTATACAAGAAATTATTTTAACGTTGAGTGTGTAAGAGGAGATCTAGGTAATTAACTCACTTTTTCCTAATATGTAGGGTTTTTTCACTAAATAGTGAACTCTTTTTTTCTCTTTAGGAGCCAGACACTCTAATTCCTCACCTTACACAAATGCTAATTTCCTTCAGAGATTCCATTTGGAGTCCCTCAACAAAGTAAGAGCCAATTGTCCTAAGAAGATAATGCTTCAGGACTGCTTCAGGCATAAGAAATAGGTATAATTTGAACAAGGTTTTTCTTTTACCACCATGAAAAATCATTCAAACTTATGCCATGACTTCTAATCTCTCTATAAAATCAAAACTCCTGGGTGTCAGACTGAAAAACAAACCTGTGGTGGTCTTTTTATTCAGCTGACATTTTTTGGAAGATGCATGGAAAATTAGCACTTGTACCTTTTTGACTTGCCTCTTCACTGACAGTGGTAGAGCTCAACATACCGTGTCCCACTGGAAGGAAATTTAAAGCCAGAATTAGTGCCTCCAAAGCACTAAAAAAATTAAAAATAATTATATTTAACAAAACTCATAAAAAAAGAACAAACTTATAGTGTCTTTAACTTACAGGTCCACACAGAATTACATTAAATAGAGGTCACCTTTATCCCTTCTCTTCTCTTTGCTTTTCAACCCTCATCCATTATTTACTCAATTCTTTCATTCTTGGATCAATATCTCCAGGCTAAAAACCTAAACTGTAAAAGTTCAGCAGTTTCTCATCCCTATTCCTTTTCTCTTTGAAGACCTGTGTTGTGACTAAAAATCTGTTTGAAAATATATCTAAATTATCAAATTAACCAGAAATAGCAGTTCAGATTCTTTGTTTATGTTTAAGTTAATTAATAAAGGTAGCATAAACGGGCCTTCCCCTTCAGTCAGAAGCATGGAGGAGGCACAGCTAACATATTTTTTAAAAAGAAACTCTCGAAACCATACAGGTTTTCTTTTTATTTTGGCATCCCACATGGCCATGCTACCTATCTGGAAAACAAAGAAATAATCTTTTTCTCCTCACTATTTCTTTTCCTCTTTCCCATGTGTTGTCTTTAGACCTGTTACTACATTACTCACCTTGTTGCAAGACCACAGACTGATATCTTACTTTGGTTGGAAACTGTTTTCCCCCAGTCAGTCAACCAGAGCAAATCAAGTCAATGGTCAGCCTTGATAGGTTGTGGGAGCATGGAGGGGTAAGCAGTTTCTTTCTATTTAGGGACAGATGCTTGGGAGCCAAACAGAAGCAACACTCTTCATGTGTTGCTGAATTGGACCTGCATATTTGCGTGAAATCTGCATAGTGATATGAATTCTGCAAGGCCAGCTTTCCTAGGGAAAGGTAAAACTGCTACAGATATCAGGTTGAATCTTTTAATTGCCCAACAGTTATCTCTTAACTTAAAGAAGGTACTTATTGTGATATTTAACTGTTTAGGTTTAGTGACTTCAGATTGAAGATCTTCTACTTTTGGGATGCACTGAAACACAAGACTTGCTATGGCATTTCATAACACTAAACACACTGAGGGATGTAGATCAATATTCATCAGTAAGCACCACAGAATTTATCACTAATATTCATCTAGACTGAATAAACTGAAATACTTTGCCAGAAAGAAGTGTTTCTGAAATGAAAATCAGAGAGGAAAAACTTCTATGAAGAATTGTGGGGTTTAAAACCTCATAATCTAGTTAGAAAATGCATGTCTAAAACATCCAAAAGATGATTCTTTTCAGTCATATGCTTTTCATATATTTCCAACATAATAGCTGAGCTAAAACTTGCAGAACCAAAAGTAAACCAAAGTAAACCTAGAAAGGAAGAGAAAGGAGCAACTGAATAGAATATCTTTACTCCATTTTTATTCATAAGGAGAAAAGCTGTGCTTTTGTTTATAGTGAAGGAATTGAGTCAAGGACATCTACTTTCTTTACAGCTTCACACTTCCTTCTTTTGTCAGTAATCCAGTCTTTGATGTGGGATTGGGTCAAATATCAACAGCAGATTATACATTTTTTTTCAGTCTGTTTCTGGGTGCTTTATGATGTTATGATTAGCTGCCAGTTTAAGTACATTTCCAGATTATAACAGTATGATCCTTCTTCCTCTTGCCAACACTTATCAGATCCCATTTTAAAGTAGTTCTAAAAGCAAGTTCAAGCTGCAGTAAAACTACATCATCAAGAAAAATCACAGATCTAATCTCTCATCTCTGTGAAGAGTTCACAGTGGGGATCATATATGCCACTGCATGGGAACAGGTGAGTTTAATAGCCACAGCCTGACAGACATGATAAGGGAATGGCTTTAAGCAGTTCCGTCTCAAATCATCTTAAATAGTAGAAATATGTCATTAAATTTTCTCTACTACAAAAATTCAGGAGAAGTACTTAATGTACCAATATTTGGGGGCACTAAACTAATCTACACGTTATGTTTCTTTTAACAGAGAGTGGAATGACTGGAATTTCTAGGTGGACTGATGTGAAAGAAATTACCAAAGTTATTTCATCTTAACAATGGAAATTGATTTAGTTCAGATTTATTTTCCAAGAAAGAGTAACTTTTTTTTTTAAACTTTCATTTTAAAAACATCATCCAGACAAACAGTAGAATGATGAATTGCTACAGTGAAATTGAGCCATAAATCTGGGGAATCTGAATGATTAAAAAAAATTGAAAAACATTTCATCTTTTTAATAGATCTAATTGATAACATCCTTCCTCAACCCAAGATCATCCATTACTTTCAGGAGTTTCAGTTCAAATTCATCTCCCTCTTCTAGATCGTAGTCTTGTGAAAACCAGAATTGTTGATTATAACTCTCCTACAGCAAAATGAAAAATAAGAATATAAAAAAAATCATGAGTAAACTGTTTCAAAGGACAGTAATTTATATAGGACATCTGGACATGTGACTCCTGGGAAGGAAACTAGTACTGATCAGATGAAAATTCAGAGGATGAAGAATTTGCTTACTTTTACAGAGTCTGATTTATGGGACTTTACATTATTTTAATTTTGTATTGATTACAAAGCTTTTGCATAGGTTAATGGCAAAGGTTAAAACTCCTGCAATAGCGAAAAGAATTGGAAAGATGGATTTCTTCATTTAAAACAGGCAGTATTGGCAATGCTGATTTGAACACCCTAGGGTTTTGAAGTTATAATGAACATGTCTTATAATGAACATGAATTTAGAAGCTATTGCCCAAGAAAGCAATAGGAATAGACCTAATGAAGGTTATTGTGGTTCTCTTTACCTCGGACATCTCAGACATAGTTATCATAGGCATTGTATGGAAAATAAAACTAAGTCTTTTAGACACCTAATACTTGCTATTATAGCAATACAGTTTTAGCATGTATCCTATATATGCTAAAACTGATGCACAGTAAAAAAGTACATATTAGCTATTTCAACAAACAATGTTATCTCTTTCTGACTCTTAAGAATGCGAAACAAATATAAATGTTTTGGTTTGTGACACCATTTGTTTGTGTTACATTTACTCATAAAAGCTTTGTTTTCTCAATGAAAATACTGAGTTCATTAAAGTATAATGTGAAACAAATGCCACTGACAACTTTGAAAGAAAACTTTCATATACTGGACTAGAGACTTCATGTCTGCTGCTCTTGTAGTTAAAATTACTTGCCAGACTTATGTTAAGATTATTGGTTACACTCTATTTCTTGTGTATACAGATTTCATGAAATACATGCAGTTAAACATTTGTTGGATTCATTTTCTAATATATGGTTAGCCACGCACAATTCTCTTAGCTAATGCCATTAGGCTGGTTTCTTAATTGCTTTCTAACAATAACAGTAATACTATTCCTTTGTTTGTAGGTGAGATTCCTTTCATCTTGATATTCTCTGTGCAGTTATAATTGCTATTTGTGTTGACTTGTGTATTATTACAATTGTTAGAATATATGGAGTAAAAAAAGAGAATTATACTTCAAATTATTTCCTCCAAATAAGTACACATCACAGAAAATTTCTTCATAACAGTGTCTATATCTAGTGCATAGACCCAGAGCAAAAACTGTCAGTTCAATGTACTGTGTTTCAAATACCTCTTACTTTCATCCTGCTGCAGTGATATGTGTACATGTAACGTAGTGCACTGTGTACATGTACAGTGACATGGTTTTCATAGTAAAACTGGTGAAAATTCTTTCTCTTAAGAACACAGTGGATAAAGCACAAAAAAGTTACCCTGAGAGATAAAGAAATCTAATGGTGGTTTAGTTGTCATCACACTTCACATATGGACACAAGAATCCCAAACATTTGTGGAGGCAAGCTAAACATAAATTTGAAATTAGTTTAGGTCCTAAAGTATTATCTCTGTGTTCCACATCACCTTGTGGTGTATAGCTCAGGTTCAGTCTTTTGGTACTCATACTCAGGTTACTATTCTTAGGATTTCATGGGCTACTTTTTTAGGAATAGCCATGAAAACCCACATGATTGCATTTCACTGAAAGAAATGACTGACCAATTTCAGAGGTGAGACTTATGGGGACATTAAGAATTTGCTGCTAGGATTTATATCGTAGTGCAGAATCTTCCTATGATACTAAGCAACCCTCCAAATCTAAGTGATTTCACTGGCTATGTCTGCATTGTCAAGTAACTTAGCTTGTGAGTTGTCTTCTGGTTTCAGTTCCTGTTACCCATATTGCATGAACAGTTTGTTCACTCAACGGCTGAGCATTAAGGAAAACTATGTCTGTCACTCCAAAATAAACTTCAAGTTCCATGGATAATTCATTCCAAAGACTTCTTCCAAAAGGCAACACAAACCAGACGGCTGAAGGCTTGGGTTTCTCTGCCCTACAGAGTCCCTCAACAGCAGACTTTTTATTTTCAAAACACTTTCCCATGCCTGGGTATCATAACTGAGAGCCTGTAATGTGTTCCTTCAGTTTCATGTTATAAAAACACCACCTGGTGAGTTGTAGCACAGCTCTCATGTTTTTTTCATGCACTTTGAACTAAAAACAAACAATCAAAATGATAACTGGCTCTCTGAGCCAGGGAGATCACTGTGTGAGCCTTAAAAGACATGCAGGGCATGTACCATGTAGCGGAGATCTGCTCAGCAGTTTCTTCTAGGTACCACTGTCCCTGAACACAGTAGACATAAGCCACTCAACACTGCTTTGCCTGAAGGATCTACTTCTGGAATGTATATTTATCTATGTAAATATAATTCCAATGATGTTTTCTGTACTTTAGCAGGAAACAGTTTCATGAAGCACTGGCTTCTCAGAAATGTTTGCACACATCAGACATTGACTATTTTTTATGGCAGTATGCAGCCCTTCATCCTGCACTTCAACACCAGATGCTAAAACCTAAATTGATTAAAGGCAGGGGCTAAGGTGTAAAAGTGAAAATATTCTACTACAGGTGAAGCAAATATGAACTCCATCAATACTGCACTTTTTAAATTGAATTTTATTTTATTTTTGTGTTTCCTACCCAGAATTTCTACAATGTAATGCATTTGTAAGGGTTGCATGATTTGGCATTCAGTTAGAGTTTTCCATCAAAGATATAAAGCATGATGGTAGGGAATATCTTGGAAAATAATTCACTGGTCACTTCTTGTTGAACTTGTTAAGTGATTAACTGTAGGATTTATCTGTCCAAATTCAGAGTAAATACCTACATCGGAGCATTCTGTTTCCTTCCTCTGCATTTACTTGTTTCTCTTCATTCTTTTTAATAGGAAATGTTGTAACTAGCTTTGATGCAAGGAAGAGTCAAAAGCCACTGGAGATGCTCTAAGATGTCCGAGATATCCTTAAAGGGTTTTACAAGCATCAGGCTGCTTTTGGATAAACAGCTGTATGCCAAGTGTGATACCTCTCTTCCCTACAATTAAAATGTCTGTAGGTGTCTATGTTTAACCAAATGAACCCAAGGTGTAAATGTAGGCTCTATAGATATGAAAAACTAAATGGAATTAATTGCACCTTATGTATCATCTCTTATTATCCTTCTGAAGCTCACCACTTCAGCATCAACATCATGTTACTTTGTGCTGCATTTGGGGTAATGCTCACACTTAAGCCTAAATTTCTGACACAAACAAAAACAAATAACCACTATAACAAAGTGGATGAAATTTTGCTCTGCCAAAACATGAACTCATTTTTGATTTTTAAAAAAGTTTACTGAATTGTTGTTAATGGATGTATTTTAAGGACTCTTGCCTTCATATTTAAAAATGATCTCATACAACTGAGAAGGCATAAGCATATTTTTAGCTTGCTACATTTTTTTTTAATTTTGGCGTTTCATCACTTTTGTTTTGGTTTCTTCTTGCATAAGGCAAAGTGGCTGTAGATGAATTTATGAGAATTGTGAGAATTATTCACTCTACTTTATAAAGATAATCAATATTCCTGTGCTCAAAGGCACAAATTAATCACTGCATGCCAGAAGTAAAGGATCCCAATGGACTGATTATTTTAATTTTTCCCTATATTTATTGTTTCTCCCACTCAAAAACATCAGGCAACAGTCACAGGCAGACTCAAATAGTGAAACAAAGACATTACTATTTTGGCAAAATCTATTTATTTTTGGTTTGAACCTTCTTTTCTTATGCGCCTTACCTTTACTGGCAAGCTATTGGAATTGACACAAGAGACTGCCCACAAGTTAAGATTTTAGGCCTAAGAGAAAGACACAAGATGAGAGGAGTAAAAATTATTTTACATCATGCAATTTTATTATCAGTGAAGGCTGTTTTCTGGGCTAATTCATTTATTTCATTGTTAGGGCATTGACAGAGTACCAGTTATATGTATCTTTATGTAGCAGTAGCTTGCATAGTGTAAAAGACTTCTAAATGAATAAGGTTGTGTCTTCTGTTCTTGTATCATGAACCTTGGAGCAAGTGGAGCTTCATTGAAAGACAAGTTTGAAGTACTAAGAAATTCAGCTGAGTAAACTGATCTATAACTCAGATATAGCAAACATATGTGCAATGTTACAAAATTTACTTTCTTTTAAAATTAAAGCTTAAAGATCCCAAAAATTTCACTGGAAAAATGCTAGTCCTGAATTGTGAAACACTTAATACTCATAGAATCACAGAATCAGAGAATTGTTGAGGTTGGAAAGAACCTTTCCAGGCATCCATTCCAACGATGCTGCTCTTTTCTGTTTCACTTGAACTATGTAACGGAGAGGGGGAAAGTTGCATTGCATCATAAAAACACAGATTTCCTGAAGAGGGTGTATACATGCACTGCTATATGTTTACTATAAGAAGGGCATATGTTCAAGCATAATATAGCATATGCTTTCCTTTTAGGGACATCCCTTAGGTTTTCTAAGTATGGATGCAGTCATAAAAACATGAAAACAGCCTCCAGAAATTCATCCTTTGCCAGGTATCCTGCATAACAGAGTTCTCACACATCTTTTCCCCTCCTCATTAAGACTTCATGGCCAACATCACACAAACTTCACATGGAAGAGTCTTTGAATAATAGTACAGATAGTCCATTGTTTCTAAGCACTTGATACTCAGAAGTATTTTGTGATGTTTTGAAGAATAATGGCTTAAATATGCCAGCTGGGGAATGATCTGACATATATTCAGTATTTTTTTTCTCACATATGGCTGCTCTTCAGTAGATGAATATATATATATATATATATATATATATATATATATATACACACACACATATAAAATTATATATATATAAAGTAGGAAATGAAAGTTTTCACAGGAATCACTAGTTATGACTAAAGTATTTCTGAGGTACTTAAGCACAGCTGTGTGATTTAGTTATTATGATTATGTTTTGTAATATTTTCATGATATCCTATAGTTAGGAATAAAACCTTTACAAAATAAAGGGAGGAGATATCCATTAGAAGCTTTAAAGTTCCAAATGGCAAATGATTGAAAAATAAAATTTAAAAAAAAATTGTGAACTAATGTGGTTTTTTTAATTTATGGAATGAAAATGCACAGCAAATAGTTATTTTTCTCCCTTGTCTTGTTGTTAAAATAAATTAATGCATTTTTAAGTTAAACTACATAAAGTTGTTGTTGTTGTTGTTGTTGTTGTTGTTATTATTATTTATTATTATTTATCAGAAACCAAATTCCTTCATACTACAAAAACACACTTATATTAATTAGTGTTGATGTTTACTTGACACGTTAAGATTGTCCTAATCCTTGTTTGCTGCAAATTCCTGAGCCCATTGCTCTGACATCACTGCCCTTCATTCTACTTAATCATTATGCTATTCTTCTTTTTGCCTTTCCCTACAACTTCTTCAGTTTAGTTTATCAGCTTCATCCACATTATTTTTTCTACTTCCCCAAAATACTATTGGTCTTTATTGACATCTATAAATTCATGACAAACATACCTACAGGTCACCTTTTTCCAGGTATCTCATTATTCTAAATTACATTTTCAACTTCATATTTAAAAATTTGTCCATGTCAAATCAGAGGACTGGCCTATTCATCTGAGATTTATGCGTTTTTTAACCTCTCATAGAGCTTCCTCATGACCTTTCTTAAAAATTTTGGGATAGAACTTTAAGTAGTTATCAGTGTTTTTCTTCATGGCTCATGTGTTAAAAGATCCTGAAATTACAATTATATAGGAATTAAATAATCATTTTTTCTTCTAAGAAGAATTTTGCCTCCAGTATCACGGTGCTGTCCTATAAAAGCAACATTCCACATTTTTTCCTATTTGAAACACTATCCCATCCTTCCCAATTTTTTTCCTCATATTTGACGCTTGTGGGAAATTCTGTATTTTGAATCTTCCAGAGCATAAGAATATTGCACTGAAAGAAATCCAGTTTTTCCTCCTCTCTAACTCTTTTTCTGTGTTTTTGAACAGCAGAATATCTGCAGCAGCATATTTGGCACCTTTTGTTTGCCTTGAAAATCCGTGAGAGTTCTGTTACATGTTACTCAGCAGACAAAAGATAACAGCAAAGCGGTTAGACACTCTCACACAAACTTGCTGGTAGGATTTCAAACCGGGCCATTGTCAGAAGATGTTTCATTTAAAACCTTTAAAATTATGAAGTCCCAGCATGGCCCTTGATAGGCAAGCATTTACTACTCCAAAGTCATAGCCCATATTTGTAATATTTTGACAATCTCAATAGATATGCCCCATGTCAAATGAAAATATCCCATGACTTTACCTTTGACTTTTCAAACAAAAGTTAAAGGTTCTTGCTGAATATTGGAAGGAAATTGTATTGTTGCTGTAGTTATTCTGGAGAACACAATGGGTCATCTCTCAAGACTGCCAGTACCACTACCTCTCACAAGCTTTAAATATCTTCAGAAGAAGTTAAAAAGCATTAGAAATAATCTGCAACTGTTACAGTATAATGAGATGCTGTAATATTTACCACAACATTTGCTGACATTTTTTTACTGACTTTTTTTTTCTAAACCAGAGCAGGTCAATACTTTAAACTGCAGCCACTTAGTGAGTTTCAGAGCTGATGTTGGGGACAGGTATGTGATATTTGTCAGCTTTGCTAAATATAGGCTTATGCTAATATTATATTTGGATTTTAACTCTCAAGTCTTTTATCTTATGCTCTGCTGAAGTTATAACGTTTCTTCAGAAAAATACCACTCTGAATCTCAGCTGAGACTTCTGAATGTTACCATTTTCCAGTTGAAATATTAATTCCGGTATGATTTTGATACTAAACTAGACATTTACCAGAGGTAATTTGAAATAGTAGGGAAAACTTAATGCCTTTTCTATTATGTAATTCAATCTTCAGGCATCTGAGGAGACTAAAAACAAACAGGTTTGCTCTGGTTTTGATCTGTTCTGTTACAAATAGTTCTCATTGCGAGTATGCTGTGAACTATGGAAGTTAAATTCATTAAGAGGAAGGGATCACTTTCATCACTGACTGTGATTGATGAAAAGTGGCATATATGTTTAAATCCTGATGCATAATGGACCACAGAATCTACTTATTGAAATAGAAATATAGCCTATGTGTGAGAATTAAATTGATAGTTATTAGAACTACCTAAAAACCCCCAACAACATAGTATTCTGGAGTAAAAGACACAGTTCTAGTCAAATAGGCTATTATTTTTCTTTTCAGTGATTCTTTTTATAAGATTATATCTCTTTATATATTTTGAATTTCTTATTTCAATAAAATCAAAATTGTAGCATAGACATATGGGGCTGAATAGGATAAAGTTTTGCTGTGTGTTTACACAACAATCCTAACAGTGTATTCATATAACATCAGAGATTATGTTAAAAGGTTTTTGACATTCTAAATTGATCAAATAAAAATATATTGGTACGTTTCAACATTTTTTAAAAACACTCTTTTCTGTTTTCATGGCAACTTTCAAAGTCTGCAGTTTTCATTTGAGGCTGGAAAGAAAACAAAAAAAATTTTCCCATCAAAAGAAATCTCTGTTTTCCGTAATACTGTAAATTAAATTTTCACTACAAATTAAACCTGACTCTGCAGTCTGTAATTAATATCTAATCCCATTTCCTTCATATTCAGAACACATACTCTAACAACTGGTTATTTCTTCAACTGCAAGACCTAGAAACTATATTTAATTTTTATGATAATTAGCTTTTATAAATTATGTCCTGGATAAGGACCTAGCTTTCACAACTGTGATAACATATCTGTAAATACACTGGGAAAAAATGTGCTTTGTTATATCTACAGCACTAAGTGAACTATTTAGTTGTGTAAGTGAGAGTTGAATTTTCCACTGTCTGTTGAATTTAGTCTTTTGAAATATGATCAAACCTCACTAAAACTCTGGACAAATTACGCAAACTTGGTTTTGTGCTGTTGTTCTACTTACAAAACTTCCTGGAAAAAACCACCTTGATATACCTTGTCATTGATGATCCACGCAACATACATTCAATGAATGTATTCAGTGACTGCCCTTGTTCTATACAGGTTACCAAATGTGCATTATGAGGAAAAGTTGTATTCCCTCCTTCGTTACATCTATTGTCACTCTCCCTTCTGGTGCACCCACTTGCATTGTACTTACAGAGCTAATTTTCACAAATTTCAGGCAAGAGAATTGGATTGATAAATCCACACAAAGTAGCAGTATATTCTGCTCAGTACAGCAGCAAAGAAGACTTTGATTTTTCAGACAACATGTAGCAGGCTTTTTCAGACATGTTTGACTTTAGTTGACTCTTCCCCTAATGCATTTTTTTAAAGCTGCAGTAAGGATATTTGAGTACATAGAACACAAGTTCACAAAGAGCATCTTTCAAACATCTTTTAGAGAAAAGAGTACTTTTAACACAAGCACCAAGAAAAATTGTTCTTTTGAGAAATTACTATCCTCTGCAGCTTCTGTTAAACCAGCTTAACAAAGATAACACCATGACTAAAATATTTATACTTCATCATAGTCCCTTTGAATAATAAAAATTTAAAAAACTTTCATTAGTTTGTTCATCTTTCCTAATGATATAGAGAGGAAAGAAGCACCTAAACAATGAATACTAATGCAGAAGCTCAGACTGTAAAATCAATATGTCAGCTCAGTAGAGCTGAGCTTCTTTCTGATGCTGCTGTTCCAGCAGTAGAGTTTACCTTCTGAATTATATATGTATTGACCTAATTACATAAATATTGACTTTGCTTTATATGAAGCCTTTTCCAGTCTCAGTGTAATTACAATGTCAATATTTGTTGTATGTAATAACACTGAATTTAGACTTGTTAATTTTGATTGATAGTGGCATGCCACAAGTTATTATATAGGATAAGACAGCTAGTCTAGAAGTATGCATAACTGATATATGCATCTGACAACACTACCACATTTCAGTGTGTCTCCAAGACCTTCTGTTTCCGATGTTTAACCGGCCAAGGGAATCATAATGGGTGATTACATCCTTGTTCCATATAAAGTACTTTTTTGAGGTGGAGAAATATTTATCCAGGCCAAAAAAAAAGTAAAAAAATTCATCTAGGAACGCAACGAAAGAGTTCCTGTTTAAAATTAGCTTTGCAGTTTTGCCTTACAATGTTGTAAAGTCTATTTAAATTGTGCCAAAAGAGATGTTTTATATAATTAACTACTACATCTTTCTGAATACCTTCCATCAAGTATACAATATTTTGGAATAATATTGGGACTCAGACACAAGAAATTTAATATTAAATTATTTCCCTTTTTCTCCAAATCCAAGAAAGATGTGAGCAGTGGACTTTTAGGTGCTACTTGGACTTGCAAAACTACACTTCAGTGTGCAACTGTTTATTGAGATATATTTGTACAAGAACAACCTTGTTCAGAGCTGGAAAACCTCTGAACTGCTTTCACTGATAAATAGTCGTATAGAACAGTGCATGTTTCTAAGTTCAGTTATAAAGGATTTTGAATGTGGCAGTAACATGAGAACTAGAAACCAAACTGTGACAGTCTGTGTGCTGAGGATATTTAAATCTGTTCTAGCTATAACATGTTGCCAAGTAGTGACAAGGCATGCATCAACTGTATTGTCTTTATTTGTCTCAGCAGGGATGCCAAACAAGATGAACCTCAGTGACGTAAAGACAATTCATCAAATCAACGATGGCAGCACTTTAGACACAACTGGAGCAGGATGTAGAAGAATGGCTGATTATATGACATTTAAGCTGATTAGTTTGGTAACACTATTTCTCAGTCTTTGGTAACTGCTTAGCTCTGCCTTGATATATGTATCTCATTGTCATCTGTTTATCTCCACTCACAAGCCTGGAATAAGGAATCTGGTGAATATAGCAATATTTATGATATCTTCTATAATATCAGCCTCTGATCTTAAGTGTAAATATTAACAAATTTTCTTTTGTAATAAATTTAACCAGTGGGTTTTTTAAACACCTGTATAGTCACACAAATCATGCTTTCTTTTATAATATTTAATGTTAAAAATAAGTTGTCTATGATAATTTTCTCTTAAAAGCAAGTTGTAAAAAGAGATCACAGTATCACCAAGTCATGAAAAGGGCCCCTAGAGATCATCTAGATCTATGCTCAGAACAAACTCACTTGGAGTAAGTTGTCCTAGGCCAACTCCATTTGGTATTTGAATGTCTCCAAGGGTGGAGACTCTACAGAGTGTCTGGACTAACTGGTCCAGGTCTTGAGCACTTCCAGCAGAATTTTTTGTCCTTACATTTAAATGTTATCTATTGTATTTCAGTTTGTGCCCATTGTAAGGATTGTGTCCTGTCACTGGGCACCAGTGACAAGAGTTTGGCTTCATCTTCCTTACTCCTCTTATGTAATTTACAGTAGTTATACACTTTGATAAAACCCCACTCTTTATCTTCTGTTCTCTGTGCCAAACAGGCCCAACTGTCTCTTTATATAAGATTTGTTCCAATAAAAATCTTCATTGCCCTTTGCAGGACTCCATCCACTGTGTTCATGATTCTCTTGCCCTGCATTTGAGTCACAACAACCCCACTCACCACTACAGGCTGGGAGTAGACTGGCTGGAAAACTGCCTTATGGAAAAGAACCTAGTGGTGCTGCTCAAGAGCCCACAGAACATGAGCCTGAAATGTGTTTAGGTGCCCAACAAGGTGAATAGCATCCTGGCTTGTATCAGAAATAGTGTAGCCAGCAGGATCAGGGAAGGGATCGTTCCCCCCACACTCAGCCCTGGTGAGGCTGTATCTCAAATCCTGTGTTGTTCTGGGCTCTTTATTATAGGAAAGATATTGAGGTGCTGGAGCATGTCCAAGGAAGGGCAACAGAGTTGGTGAAGGATCTAGGCCACAAGTCCTATGAGGAGCAGCTGAGGCAGCTGGGGCTGTTTATCCTGGAGGAAAGGAGGCTCGGGGGTGACCTTATCACTCTACAATTACCTGAAAGGCAGTTGTAGACAGGCAGAGGTCGGCCTCTTCTCCCTGGCAACTAGTGACAGGATGAGAGGATATAGCCACTCAGGCTGTGTCAGGGGAGGTTCAGGTTGGACATCAGAAGGAATTTCTTTATAGAAAGGGTTGTTAAACATTGGAATAGACTTCCCAGGGACACAATGCAGTCACTATCCTTGGCAATATGTAAAAAGGCATGTAGATTTGGCACTTAGGGACATGGTTCAGTGGTGGACTTGGCCATGCTGAGTTAACAACAGTTGGACTCAAGGATATTAAGGTTCTTTTCCAACCTAAATGATTCTATGATTCTTGACTGTTCATTTCTATTTTCTGTAGATGTACTTGTGTTTTTAAATGTGCTTGTATCTCCTGGGGAAAAGGTACGGAAGTACTTATTCTCATAACTAATGTCCTAGCACTTTAAATAAACATTTCAAGGTGACAGCTTTCCTATGTGTAGCTGGTGAAAAAGAACAAAAAGCATCTGTTTCCTTGGGAAGCAAGTATCGTTGTTCCTTTCATGACTAATAATGTATGATGCATTACTACAGCAGTGTAAATGTTATCTTTGAATTTCTCTTTTTCCATAGGTAGACAACTAGATGCACATATACCTTGTTTATTTCTCTGTACTTGTATGTTTATATTTTTAGTAAGATAATATTTGTGTTCGGATTATAACAGGATTTAGATTAACCTATAAAAGATTTCAGATTAACCTTAGTATTTCCATATCATCCTCTCAGGATAATGAAATAAATGTGGTTGAAGCTATCTCTATTTATTTTTTTTTAAATTCAGTTCTACTCTGAAATAATTGTGTAAACATTAATCTTATCCAGAAAATGATGTGTTTTTCTATGTGCTCTGAGTCAAAATTGACTATAATAGGAATTAAAATAAAGGTTGTTTCCAACTATATCACACTGAAAAAATCTCATGTGACTTAGCAAAACCAAGATTTTCTTCTTGAAAATGTCAGCAATGTATTAATTAAGTTCTAATTAAGTTCCTGGTGACACATGAACAAATGTTGCTAGACAAATTTGTGTATCTTGCAGTAAGAAACTTTATCTTTCACTTTATTTTGGTATTTTTTAATGTGAAATGCTAGCAACAATATATATGAAGCTCGTGAAGCTCTTTTCCAGTTCACATTGAAGAGGAAGTTCATGCTGAGCTTCTGTGCTTGGGAGGACTGAGTCGATGCATCTCATCACCCCTCACAGCTCAGAGGGCTGTGCTAAGATCACCTACTGTGCATGCCTAATTTAGGTGTCACGACAAAGTCCCTCCAGATTTGTCAAGTAGTCTAAATCAATTGTTAGTCCCTTGAATGTAAGTCATATAGAGGTCTTTCTCAGTGGCAGTTGCTGATTTTCCTGCTTCTCTCAATGTCACTCTCTTTCCCATTTGTGCTGGTACAAGAGTTTACAGGATCATGCAGTGAAACTGCTTTTCCAACCCAAAAATCTCCTCAATCCAGGTCACCTTACATCTTCAAAGGCAATACTGTTGGTACAATGACTGGCATGGCCATAATGCTCATGGAAGTTTAGCCACATATTTATAGTGGGTGGACTCACCATTAGGCACAACAAAACATTGAAGGGCATAAACACATAAGGCAAAGTTGTTTTCATAATTGCACCTGGTGCAAGGATTCATACTTCAGTATCTCAAGCGGGATATGGCCATTAAAAATACTATTAAAGTCTGATTTTATTCATACACATGCCACATATGAAAGTGTAACAGATCTCTTTTGCTGATGGGCAAAACCATACTGTTCAATACATAATGCAGTATACCTTACCCTGAGTCGTTTCCTTTCCTTTGTTTCCTGTGTCTCCTGTTATTAGGGGACTGGTAGTGTATAGAATGTGTTTTCCTATTTACTTTTATTTTTTTATTTATAAGTAACAACTTTGTGCTGACTGTTAAAAATAGTTTTCATGTCTGTTCACATCACTGGTTTTTGGCAGACAGGAGTATTCACGAAACCTGCAACTTTCACCTTTATATTTAAAAAAAGAAGATCAGAGTTTTATCGACTGAAACAAAATATGGCATACCAGGCCTTCAAAAAGGTAAAAAGCAACATGATCCCAAAGCATAGAAGTTGCTTGTCATATATTTCTTTAGTGAGATATAAAAATATGGGATTTTTAGTTTCAGAGACTAAAAATTAGTGCATGGGCTAGGTCCTTTTTTTAGACATTTGAGATACTACTGATGCCTTATCCATTAGGCATCACATGGATATAACTACAAGTATAACTTGACTTTGTATTATCTGCATGCAAAATTGAATTGATACACTTAATATAATGAGATTGTTTTCAGAAAAGCATCACAAAATTAGAGCTGATAGCAATTTGTAATTCTCTTCTCTAGGCTTCTTTTATGTACACGATAACAAATAGAAAAATAATTCAGAAAATGAAGATTTATTTTGTGAACTCTTACCTCTATGACTGAGGAAAAAACATGAAATATATATCTTGGTGATAAAAAGTTCAGCATTTTAGTCATCTAAACAGCATTTGTAAAATGAAACTACTTGTGCTCAAATATGCAATTATAATTGCACATTAATAAGTGGTTAAAATGAGTATTTTGAAATAGTGTCTTAATTTTTCTGTCCAATCTTTTGCCCTGAAAATCCTGTTTCTTTATAACATTTTAGGAAACTACTAAGACTGAGGACAGCTATTGACAATGGAATTTCTTCAAAAAATGCTGAGGTATAGTGTAGATAGGCAAAAAATTTCTACACTGTAGTACATTATTTATGGTGATCTATGAATAAAAAATACAAAATATCAGTTTTATGGAAAACAGTAAGTATGCTGGCAATTTCAAACCCTAGAAAACACTACAAACCCATGGATTAATAAAAATCATAAAGTAGAAGTGGTTTAGATCTAGCTCTTTATTTAGGCAAAGGGGAAAATGAGTCTAAACTCCTGAGTCTAGAACTTAAACTCAGGAACTGAGCCTTTTCTGCGCTGTGGAATAGCCCAGTTTGTGAAACATAGAGACCTGATTTACAATTAACTTTTTGTTTATAAATAAAGAGAAAATGCACTATACTTAGAAGGTCAAGAATTTACTGCCAGTAGGATTCAAGAATCATTATTAGATCTAATATAGAAAAAGAAAGCAAGCAGACTGACTTGGTTAAAATATTTCAACACAAAAACCTTCAATAAGAGTCACAATGCACATAAATTTTAACACATGAACTATGTAGTTTCTCTTTTTTAGTTTTATACTTAGCCTTCCACTGTTTGTATGGGCCTTAAAACTAGAAATTTCAGACAGTTGAAGAGGGATTATGTTGGGTTGTCAGTATCTGTGAACCATCAAAGGGAGGAATATGACATTGATGCTTTATTCTTCCTCACCTCAGGATTAATTTTATGTAATTTTTGTATGTGTGCTAATGCACTTTTATACCTTTGCTTTTCATTCATTGTTCTGTTGTTCCAAATTACACTTGAATTTACTATATATGGTGCCATTTACATATGTTAGATACTACCTCTTGGTTCTCCTTGTTACCCTTAAAACCACTTTTGTCCTGTTCCACATCTGCATTTCTTTAATGCCCATGAGCCTGCTGTTTATGGCCATGGGGTTCCCAGTACCAGCCTTGTGCCCTGCCTTTTAGAATCCTGTGCCTGTCCTCCTTTACACCACACCCTGTCTGCAGTTCTCTGCTCTTGCACTAAGCCTGTATTTCTCTACATTACATCATTATCTGAGCGTAATAAATATCTCATTCTACATGGAATAACTGCTTGTTACTGCTATCTGTATAAAACCATGGTTGTCTCATGCAAAGACAAATGAAAGCAAACCAAATTTGCTATAGTCATCTGGTAAATCAGAAAAAATTCTCTTGTCACAGCTAAACAGCAAAACAAAGCTGCAGACAAGTAAGGAAGTATTCACACAGTGGGTCTGATGAGTGCCAGTCCAGAGGGTTTGAAAACTCAGTACAAACCAATCATGGCCAGTAACTACCCCTGGCAATGCCATGTTACAAGGCTACGCAGTTACACCAGGATGGTCTGAGACACCTGCCCTTGTCTGGTGCTGCAGAGGCAGTGGACCTCTTAGCCATGTCCTTCCCTGTTTCTGCCACCTCCCAGCAGATGCCTTAGGCCATCTCAAATGCAAACACAGCCTTAGAGTGGCTATCAATGGATCACCTTGAAATCATGATTTCTCTCATCCTGAGAAAGGTATCTAGGGTCACGTAGGTCTCCAGCTAAAGAAGAGATTAGTTCAAGGAGATCCAATATTTAATATGTGAAGTTACAAGAGATGAAATTTACTTTTATCATGGGATTCAATCCAGTTAACTCCTTCCAGCTTCTCTTCCTATAAGGAAAACAACTTCTAAAGTGTTATCTCTCTTCATTAGCTGCACAGGGCATTTGGATATTTGCACTAGCAGTACTGAGCCTCTACATGACCTGATACTTGGTCACCATCTAGATCTGCTGCATAGTCTTCTTCAGTAGCATAGGCCTAAACTGGGTAACCTGCAGCCTTGAAAATTAGTAAAAATAGTTATGAGAGTTTCTTTCTTTTGGGTTTTGTGGAGAAAGCCAGGGAGAGGCACTCTCCATACGTTTCTGGAAAATTACTGGAATTTCAAATCATATTATTTTGAGTGTTTATAAACTCAAGAACATACTTGCTAATCTGATCAATGATCAGTCCTGTTTCAAATGTAGATAGTTTAATAATGAAGAAAATAGATCATGTCACTTTCTGTGGTTTACCAAGAAAATGCAAATTATTTTGATTGTCTACTAAGATGTTATCTTCAGCTTTTTTCTTAATGTAAAAGCTTGAAACCAAATTTACTGATTGTCACTCAATAAAATCACAACCAGAAAAATCCAACTAAACAAAAATTTAAAGAAAAAAAGTAGAAAAGAGGGAGAATATGTCATTAGCCCAATAGTTAGAAACTTGTGATGGAAGTCCTGACAAATTTCATTCCTGTTCCCTAAGGGGCTTATCCATTTTAAATGTAATTGTTCCCAGATAAAATCCTGACATAGTCCAGAGAGACAGTAAGATTTCAGACTCTCTGTGAGCAGTTTCACTGTCTTTCAGCTCTGATGGTGGAGCAGCTTTTCCTGTTATTGTCTCTAAAAGTTATTGTTGTCCCCTTAGAAGGTATCACATCTGCTCCTGAGTTGCCACAGCTTACAGCCTAGCAATTTGTAGAAACACATTATGGTCTAAATTGCTGTGGCAAGGAGAAACACTCATATAACTGCTGTAAAGACAGAAATCTCCAGGAAAGAAGAGTCAAGACCAGTAATAGCTTCCCTGGACCTAGTGGAAACTCTCTGTTAACGTGGAAACTCTCTGTTAACGGGAATCAGTGTTCTTTCTGAGTGTTGAAACTCTAGTCAAGTACCACTTTCAGCAGAAATTAGAAACGGAAAATTGTGTGCCAAGTTACATTAATCATAGAAGCTTGTCTTTACAGATAATCAGGCATGTGCTAATATATCAGCTAAGGATCACCAGCAAAGTCCTTTTTTTCCTTTTTTTTCCCCCTTTTTTTCCTTTTTTACCTTTTTTTTTAACAAACATGGTTTCTTTTCCTTTAAGACATAAGAGGGTTTTGAAAGAGCATCTTTCTGTTTTAAAAACAAAAGACAACATAGAACTTATTGAAGACTCAGGAAAGAAAGATGACATGAACATTTACTGTTGCATTTTCATTTCTAGAGCAATAAGCATACTTCATAGCTATGTCAATCAGGAGTCCGTGTACCAATCTATATCAAGAAACATTGCTTATCTGTGCATGAAAACATCTGGTTCCAAAGACCATAATTTGACTCTGAAAAAGATCCAGTGTTATCAATATCAATTGTTCTTGTTTTTCTCAGTTAAACAACAGCAGGTCAAAGTAGTAATTCACATGCAAAAAAATATTACCCTAAATGTTTCCTAAATCCCTGCACAAATATGAACTCTGTCTAGTTCTCTGGCAATACAGATGAAAGCACAGATGTATAACCATTAACTAGTATGAATAAAGTTCATCCCCACAACTGCATAACCATTTTGTTGTCTCTCTCACTTTATACCTGTTGCTCCTTTTGCATGCTAATTTTAATTACAATTTTATGTAATTGTAAATTTTAGCGCTTTTTTCCTAATCCAGCTGTAGAAGTGCAGAGCAGATCTGTTTCTTTGTAGTTTTTTTTCATGGCCTTCTGAAGGGGAATCCCAATGCTATTCAGATCTGTAGAGTCTGCTTCAAAAATTTATGCTCAAAAAATTAGTATGATGAGGGAATCCAATCTAGACATCAAGTGCAAGATATTATTGCTGGTGTGAAAAATTCATCTTTTACTTTCAGACAGATACTTTATTTAACATCAGTTGGTAATTTTAACTGACTTCAGACAAGAAATTAGAACAATCATCTAAATTCATAGAACCGTAAATTTATTTATCAGTTTTCCTGTTGACGGAAATGAAAAAAAACCCAATAAAACCACAAACACAAACTTGCTTTTTCCTGATGGACCTGGATATGTTTAGAGAAGTAATCATGTGATTTGTATGGCCTGAACTAGTGAGGAACCGCATTTCATGAAGCAAGAGCTCCCTCCCGTTCCCAGCTGCTCAAAACTGCTTTTCACCACATCCATCTTGCAATTTCTGATTCTCCTATAGTGACTGTCACAGTATATTTTACTGCTCATAATTGCTTAGAAAATCCATAATTAAATAGGTATTGAACCCTTGAGGACAAATCAAGTAAGGCTGAGGAATTCCAATCAGTTCAAACACTTTTCAGTCTCAAAAGGAAAATAACATTTATTCATTCACTGCTAAGTGGCTAGATAGGTTACACTCTCTATATATCCATCATACACATTTTTGTAGGCAGTAATGGTTGGCATTTCTGTTTCTATACACTATCTTCTTCACAGTCATCTTTTCCACTTTCATTTATTAGGATGATAGCACATATCTTATCAGAGAACCTAGCCCCTCTTCTATCAGAGACCCTAGAAAAGAAAGGCAAATTTACTTCTATGATATGCCAACCATTTGCAGAGAATGCCAAAGAACTGATAAGGTTCTGATTATGAGATGTTTCAGTTTTAGATTCATTATACAATTTTAGGCAAATAAGCAACACCACTCTTTGCTTTTTTCGATAGATTTTTGCTGGACTATGTTGAAGAACACTTCAGTTTTAGGCATTCTGTGACTAGTACATTATCTGATTGACAATTTCAGCAAAGAGGCTGAGGTTTGAACAAACAGAAACTGAACTTCACCAACTCCTATCACTGTTTCTTCCAAAATGGAGCTGAAGGCAAGTCTTTGACAGTGTAATGTCAGGAAGACTGCAGTGCTGCTGCGGGTGTTGTTTGTTCAGTGTCAAGATAAAATGCATTAGATTCTTGCACTGTCACTCCAACACATTTCAGAAATACAAAAATGGCTTGTAGAAAAGACCCACAAAGCTATCAAATGCTAACACAAACTTAAATTTACATTTCATGAAGTTTAATAATTGTAATTTCTCAAACATTGCTAGATGGTTTAAATATAATGCTCTTGAGGATTTGGGAGTTGCAGCACATACAGTATTGAAATGGCTTTACATCAAAGCCTAACATTGGCTCTTTACCAAATTATATCTTTGGTGTTTGATATATGTGCATGAAGAGTCTCTCAAGAGTATGAGGTTAAAAACAAAACTCTTTCTTGCACACCTAGTGCTGCCCTTTATTTCTCTGCCCTTCACTTCTCTGCCCTTCAAGCTGTTTCTCATTTATTCAAAAAGCTTCAAAAATAGTCTCTGAATTAAATTGAATTTTCCAAATTCAAATATCACATTTAATGTTGCCCTACACTTTATGGCAGAGTAAGTACATTGTGAGATCTTATATTCCCTTTTTCATAACAAGAATCAACTCAAAATAGAAAATCCATGACACAATGTAAGCAATTGCCAATTTCTTGTGCAGAAAACCTGTAGTAGATAAAAACACCTAAGACAGCATCGTATGACCTCTAAGGAAAGAAGCTATCAAACTTTCACTCCTTGATACCATGCAGATACATAGCCCAGGTTCAGATGATGAAAAGAGTTATTTATAAAATTACTCCAGTCAAGCATCCAGGAGGTCACAAAGAACATTATAGCATATATGGGGTTTTCCCATTTGCAATGCCTTTAATAAAGACTTATTAATTTCAGGAAGTATGTATGTATGTATGTATGGTTAGGCTTCATGAATGAAGATTTGGGAAGAACTCTCCCCATGTGGATGTGTCCTTTGAGCCTGCACAGTGGATTTTTAAGGTGGGGCACAGCATGCGTGGAACTGGCCCCACCCTTTAACTCCTAAGGTTCATCTGCCATGGCTGAGTGAGCTTGGATGATGACAGTGAAGTCCTCAGGACTAGAACCTACAACACTTGGTATGGTATTCCCAGGAGGTCTCTGATCCAAGTACAAACCGGGGCTGACCTTGCTTAGCTTCTGAGATCTGATGGGATTGGATGTCAGGGAGGCATTTAACTAACTGCCTATTTCAGGAAGTATGAAGGAACTAAAATGTTAAGTGTGGGGTCTGCAATTTTACTGAACTGATTAAGTGATCTCTTCTCTGTCGTGACTAGTGACAGGACCTGAGGGAAGGCCTGAAGTTGTGTCAAGAGAGTTTTAGGCTGGATATTAGAAAAATGTTCTTCACCCAGTGGGTTGTTGGGCACTGGAACAGGCTCCCCAGGGAAGTGGTCACAGCACCAACCCTTATGGAGTGCAAGAAGTGTTTGCATGACACTCGGGCATATGGTGTGACTCTGGAGGACAGTCCTGTGCAGGGCTAGGAGTTGGACTTGATCACTTCCAACTCAGCATATTCTATCTCTTCCAACTCAGCATATTCTGTGTGATTCTGTGTGAAGTCTTTAGACATAAGTATGGAACACTTGGTGGTTTCTCCTATGAAAAGATTGGAAAGTTATTAATTGTGTATGTGTAATCGAGATTACATTTAACCCTTAACACTGTGTGCATTTAATCAGTACTCAGGATTTGTACCTCCTAATCTGTTTTGTATTTCATGTGTTAATTAAAAATTTGAAAGTATGCTAACGTTTCTCTCTACCTTTGAATGTTATTTTACATTTATCTTGGGCATTGTGAATGAATGACCATTTTAGAATTACAGAATATTCCCCTATCCCAACTACAACAAAAAAGTTTTTTGAGAAGTAAAAGTTTTAAAAAGCTTTATCAACTATTTCTTTGAAAATAACTTTAAAAGTAACTCAGGGCAACAGGACCAATGTAAAACAATTCTGGCTTTCAGGCTTGTGCACACTAGATCATACTAAACTAAATCTTCCTAGATATTGTTAAACTGGACATCTTCCAATGCACAAGGTGAAGATCAACTCACTTTCAACTTTCTGTCTGTTCTAACAACAGTGTATACAAACTGTCAAAGGCATATAACTTTACACTGATACACCTGAAAAACACGTGAGAAGATCCACAGTTACAAAAAAGAAATGTCATCTTAAATTATATCCTTTTTTCCTGTCTTCTTTTTCTCAAAAAGGAAGTAATAGAGAGTAATAACTTCGTTAGCAGTGAAGTTAAGAAAACTGTTGAGTTCCAAGGTGGAAAAAAAATTACTTCTTATGCTTTAGCATTAAAGAGATGATTCTTTCTATAATCATAAGCTCAAAAAAATGGGGCAGGGGAAATTAAGTGAGTTTAATTTTTCTTCCTAATCTTTATCACAAAAAAAAAAAAAAAAGGAAATGGTGATGAATTAGCCTAAATTGATGTATCTCCAGCTTCACCCAGCAGGACTTCCCTGAATGAGATTATGTCACATTCCCAAGTAAATCCCTAAGACTATACTGAAAGAGGTGAGAACAGTCTAGACACTCTTCTAAAGTATTTTGTCCAGTTGCTAAATCTTGATTTAAAAGTTTTATCATAATATAGAAAAATTATGTAACAAATGTAAGACAGATACCAATATCCTATTACACCTTAGGATCCCAGTTATTGCACTTCTACAAGTGCTGACAGCTATAAGCTCCCACATAAAGGAAATAATTATTTATTCTGAATAACTTTTCTTCACCAAAACTATTCAGAAAGAGTTACACCATTTGAGATCAAATTACTTATGTTGTCATTGATTCTAGAAGTAACAGCAGATCCTGCTTCCTTTGAAGGAGACTTTTAGTGTAGAAATTCATCTGTTCTGTCAAAAATCATCTGGAAGAAAACAAACCTGACTAAATTACATGAGTTTTTCATCATAAAACTAGGTGTATATAGAAATTTATTAGCATCTTAGAAGAAAACTGCTATTCCATTGATAAAAAAATTGAGCTATTGAACAAAAACTTGGAGAAATCAATTCCAAAAGGAAAAGTCACATTTCTTTTCCATGAAATATTGAAAAAGGTGGTTCGGATTTTTATCTTCCTTGCTCAAAGGAAGCATACTATTCACAGAAAACTACCACAAAAAAACTTGTATTTTGAAATCTTTGGAAGAATATCCAGTCAAAGACCTTGATGAGAATGTAAAATAAGTTGCAGTTCTGGGAGAAGAGATAGAAGTCATCTCACCTCAGCTCAGTCTTCTGAAAAAAAAGTGTTTGGTCCAAGCGTGTTCAAACACCCTCTTAGTCATCTGTGAGATACTTGCAGTACATGTCATTTTACTATCAGCTTATATGACAGGAAAAATGAACCACTCCTGGAGACGTATATGTTCTTCAACTTTCTATAAAAAGAGCTTAGATCATTGAATTTTTTAGATAGCAAATAACATGACTCTTCCCCACTTCAGGTGTCCAGCTGGAGTGAAAGAAGACTGCCTTAATCAACTCAAGAAATTCTGAATATAATTATGATTATTAAACTATTTATTAGAATTTGAATATTATTATGGAAGGAAATTAAATTGATGATAAATACACAGTTTAACAATTTTGATGACTTTCCAAGGTTTAGAGACTAAATAAAAAGCATTGACTTAACTACATCGCAGATACAGGTTTTTTCCAATATGTTCATTTCAACCAGCCAACTCTGCAGCTATATCAGACCCATGACAGTAATTAACTGGCAACAGGACTTTGGATTGGTTATATTAATGAAGCCACAATTGGACCAGGAAAAAACCAATTTCTTGGAGAGCAGAAAGCATCATAACCTGGCCTTCCAGCTAACAATGAGTTTGGTACAAACTTAATTTGACAGGAGCATGCAAAAATTCAAATTTCTGCAACTAAGTGTAAACTTTTAAAACAACAAATTCATTTCCAAGGGATATTAATGGAGATGGTCTGGATCTAAAAGGAAAGGTTAGTGCATTTTAAATCTTTGTAATAAAATTAATGAACAAAACCATAATGTTTAATGGATTAAATATTACATTAGGAGTCCATTTCCAAAGGATTGATGAGTTCCATGCTTGTTTCAGATGCCATTTAAAACAGACAAGTGGGACTGGGTAGTAATCTGAAGATCTGAACATCTCTGATTCTGTTTTCCAAAATTCAAAATAAACATCACCAAATCCACCACAACCAACAACAAATTAGTAGCAAGAAAAGGCTTTTGTTGGTAAACTTCTGCTTGAGGGCAGGACTACAAGGTAATGCTGCCTCAAGATATGACCCAGTATCACAGATGCCTTATACAAAGGCTAATAAGCCTGTTGCCAGTACTGAAAACACTACTTGCCGCTGGCTAAACTAACAATATGTCTATATTGCCACTAATTTGTTGGCTACTTTTCTTCATTCATTAGCTCATAAATTCCAATAGTCTTGCTTCTAGGGAAATAACAATTGCTGCATAAAAGTCATATAAAAATGTAATAACTGTAAGTGCTTTTGTGACAGGATTACTATTTGCAATTCACATTTATCACTGAAGATATGAAAGTTAAACTTTTTCAACATATTGCGTCAAGGAAATGTGTTTGCTTGGATATAAAAATGAAGAGTAAAGAAGACTAAATCGCAATCCAAGATTGTTGTAGCATCTTCTTCGAGTTTAATTCCTTGAGAGAAGGAAGAAGACCTAATGGAGTATCATCTTGTAAACACAAAAGTTTTTCTGAAAAACATACTATACAAATACCCACTAATAATGCTCAAGGGGTAAATAAAATATTTATTTCTGTGGGACATAATTTTGTCAACTATTATTACCCTTATTGAAGGATAAGCCCTCTTAGAAGAAGAATATAAAAGTTAAAACAGGAAGCTTTCTATATTAACCAATTTTTTTACTAGGACAGAGTAGAAATGAGCAAAGGGAGCCTTGTAGTTTTTTTAATCACTCTGTGTTGTACCTCCAAAAAGTTTTCTCTGTAAACACTCAAGATCAGCTTGCATAACAAACATGACGTGAATTTACCACTACCTCCTGAAATATAGAATTTTTAATTGAAATAGATTGTTTTAAGTCTAAATTTAGAGACCCATTTCTGCAAAAAGTACACTTGACAATGTGTTTTATTCCTTACCATAGAAGTTACCATATATCTGGGGAAATTTTTTTGTAACATGTAACAGCTGTTGACAAATGAAAGAGATATGGGGGAGCAGGAAAGAGAGAAGGATAGAAGTGAGGGAGAGAAGGAGAGAAAGACTGAGAGAAGGAGAGAAAGACTGAGAGAATGAATGGAGCAGGGAAGGAAACAGGGAAAGGGAGAGATGGAGGAAAGGAGACAAGATGGCAAGGTGTCTGTTTTCCAGAATCTCAGAATATTCTGAGTTGAAAGGGATGCAGAAGGATCATCAAGTCCAACTCTTAAGTGAATGGCCCATGCAGAGATTGAACCTACATTCTTGGTATTCTTAATCATCAGGAAGGAAGGACATTACTCTTGACCATCTATTTCAGAACTCTTGGTGGTGTTAAATCTCCTTTTTCCTTTTTCTGCTTCCTTCATAGGCAGGAGAAGCCTCTTAATAAGCATGTACTAGGACCTTTTAAGTATTTCTTTTTAGCATCTAGAGCGGCTGGCTGATCTTGCAAGGTGTTAGATTACATGTCACAGAGAGAAAACATTGCAATAAAAATGGCATTTAAATAATAAAAAATAAGGTCTAGCAGTTTTTACAGAGAGGTCAAGACTGTATTTAATATTCTGAAGGTGAATTTAGCATGTGTGTTATAGTTAATATTCCAAACTTCTGTAACAAAACCAACCACAAAATCCTGTAATTTCCTAATGAAAGGGAAGCACAAAACTCTGAGAGACAACACTGCAATAAAACCATTTATCCCTGGATGATAGGTAGAAAAATGCTATACGTGCTTATTTTCAGGTAAAAAGAAAATTTCTGTTGAGTTACCCAACATTTTAATCAATGTGTGTTTTGCCTATTTTCTGTTTACTTCAAGAAACAGCTTTTAAAACCTTTGTAAATCCTTTTGTATGGATTTACTGCATGGAATGTACTGATACAAACAAGCCGTGTTAGATAAAATGATGACTCTAATAAAAGGCCTCCATTTTGCGTAACCAAGATGTCTAGAGATTCCTCTAAACAGCAGGCTAAATGGAGAACACTGATTCAATTGAAAGCATACTGGGTCAAAATGGACTACCTGGAAATGCATCACAAGTGCCACTGAGGAAAACATACTTCTGAAAGCACTTCTTTCTCTAGGGTAGCATCAATTTTTTTCATTAGTGTTGGTCAGCTCTGTGTTGGAAGCTCTGTCCTTCTTGGAAGTGCCAAGTCGCCATATGGCATATTAAAGATCTTCCTAATAAATCTAGCTAAGAATACCTTTCCCTCAAACTGCGTGTTTGATTGTTTGCTTTATAATACAGTTTCCTGGTTTTGAAAACTTCTAGGTCTGACACCTAGGACAGTGTACATTTTGCAGAGAGATTCTGAATCACTATTTCTAGTAGTCACTATTTCTAATCATTTCTATCACTGCATCCTATCATCATTTACTTTCAGTGTTAGGAGTTCTATTTTTCTGGTGATACATATCTGTCTTTATGAGATCCTGAAAAATTAAATGTAAAGCAAAATGTGATGTTGGCAAACAATGAAGGGATGTAGTGTTTGTGGGCTTTTCTTTCTTTTTTATGTTTTAAATATTTCCTCTTTCAAGTGTCATTCACAAGGAAAAACTGCATTCTGATTGTAAAGACAGAAGTTAAAAGCAAGGAGGAAAACAAAAAGAAAAATATTATCAGAGAGGATATACACTACCTTCCATCGAAACTAAACAGCTACCACACTTAGGACTTCCAAGACAGTTGCCCTTTCACATAATACCTTACAAAACATTTTTCTAATATGACTTCCAAAATAACATGAAATCAAATGATGTGTGTGCACCTCTTTTATAAAAAATTAAATGGCGTCTAGGCTGTCATCTTTTGTCCATCTTCTGTGGAATAAACTATAGCTCAACACTTTTGTTGCTATAAGTAGACCTTTATTTCTTTGGGCTTTAAGAAAATAAAAGCTATCAACACAATATGCAAATTAACATTATGAGATTTTATTCTTTAATAGAAGACAGAAATCAAGCACAGTCAACCAAATACAATCTATTTTCAAATAATAATTAAGCACAAGGGTCTCAGATTGTAAGGGTTCATGGATCTGGTACAAATATTTGTGTATCTTCATATTCATAGATTCCACCACACTGGCTCTGGATGCCTCTGTTACACTGTAAAAA